>NC_087549.1:21631391-21939468 GCF_036250125.1 Pseudopipra pipra | reverse complement strand
GGTGAGTCCATTTTTACCCAGTGGAATGGAGGAGAGTGGCAGCCCTGCCTGCCAGAAGGGATCTTCCCTTCCATCCAAAATGTACCGAAGCAAAATGTTTTTTTTTTTATGGTGTGTTATAAACAAAGGAATTGGCAACAGGGAGGACAGTTTTGGGTTTTTTTTAACCTAGTCATACTGTCTTTCATGCTTCCCAGGATTTAAATGCAATTTTTGTTTGAATGCTTGATAGTGAATATTGCTGTTATAAGTAGTTACAACTGTGTGCTTGGTATGCTTTTGGCAGTGCACATCTGAGTGGCAAGTTTAGAATTGTAGTGTATACAATGTAAAACACCTGTTAGATATCTATTATACTTAATCTTTCTGCAGATTCTTTTGGAATCCCTCTTGACTTTTAAATAACATATTTTTTGTGTGTATTCAATAGCTTTTCGAATGCTGTGGAATTGTGTCTAACAAAGATAATGTACAGTTCAGAAGGGTGAATGGCACTATTCTGGCCACGGTCTCAGGAAATTGCATCTAAAAATATACAGTTTGTGCTAACAAACCAGATAACTTCAGAAGCATTAGTAGTCCATAGATACTTGTCTATTCAGTTTAGGCTGAGTGTAAGCTTTAAGGCACTGATATAACAGCATTTGCAGTTCTGTTGAAAGCTCATATAACTGCATCTTGCTATAGCTCTCACAGCTCCTGGTTTCTTCGGTTAGCTCAGTATTCCGTTCACTGGGCTTAGATGAGGTGGTTGTGATCACCAAAGTGCTAAGCACTTGATCTTCTGTCTTTCAAGAGAGCTTTTTATAAAACTTGCTTTGATGTGTACTTCGTGTCCAGGCTACTTTCCCAGTGGGATCACTTTTATGCTGCTGTCTATTCGTATGTTGCAGAGTCCCATATGTTATCAATGAAACACAGCTTGCCAGCAGATTTTGAGCTTATCACCAAGGTAGTACCTCTACCATATTCAGCAATAAGAACAACTCCTTCTTTAATTCACAAAACTTGCCTTCTGTAAATTTACATGAAGCCTTGAAAAACTCTCTTTACACGTACAGAATAGTTCCTAAATACAAAGGAAATACTATCTGAAAAGGGGAATAGTACTGGACTGAACTATTGTCAGGATCTCAGTCTTCGCATCTCATGCCCTCCCACTTCCTTTACTGCCTTCATTTAAATGATTTGCTGAGTTTGAGTGTAAACCTTTATGCGAGTTTCTTTCTAACGATGTCAGTAGAAAGCTGTTCTAACTTCAAAACTAGAGGGAAAGTGCTTAACAGAAAAGAGTTGGTGATCAGTTTTTATGGCATTGCAATAAGCACTAGAAAGTCCAGACTCATGGTTCTGACATGAAATAAAGAAATATGGTACAGAGCATTCACTGAAAAAGATTTTTTTTTTTTAATACTTGTCTATCAGGCATTCAGCCAGGTGCTGCATTTGCTATGGTAGCATTTGATGAGAAAATCTGGCTGCAGAAAAAGCAGACTTTATAACAAGATACCTTGAAGTGCATGTGCAAGTAAAATGGATGATTTTGTAGAGAACTGAATTCTGTATTTCCCTCCCTGTTACATTCTGAAGCTAGTCTGAGTTATGAAGGTTGTCATTCAGGTTTCTCTAATAATGCCCAGTCTTTTCTGGAATGCATCTAACTGTACAAATGCTTCCAGGGTGAACATGAGACTGTTTTATTGCACCAAGTGGCTTTGTTCTTAGGCTTTCAAAATGCCATGAGTATCTGTAGGTTAATTATGTGGGTTTTTTAGATTTTCTAAGATTTTAATTTTCACTTGAAATTTTTAATTTTCCCTTGAAACTCTTGTTTGCTGTAATGCAATAAGATTTATCTATCTCTGGAATAAAAATTTCTTAGTATATGTATCACATTCCTTGATCTCCTTTGCAGTTTGAAAGACCAATTTTACTTTGTATATAATTGCACATATTGAATATAATTGAATATATTCTGATAATATATTTATTCTCTATTCATTTATAGTACTTTAAAAGTTTCTATTGCAAAGAATGGGGAAACTTGAAGCTTTAATGTGCCGGTCATATGGCTGTGAACCACACTGTAAATATTTTAACCAGCTCTGACTTTGCTTTATTGCTGTTTTGAAACTGTTTTCGTTAATAATAAGTTGTAGTCAGTAGAAGACTTCTAGCATCTCATAATCTAAAGGGAAAAGACTTGCTCTTCATTTCCGTAAAACACACTTCAGTTTTTTCTACACAAAAGAGTCATATTTTATTACATTGAGATAGTAGAGAGCTTTTTTGTTTTGGCAATTAGAAAGCTACTTCTTAGTGCAGTTACACTGAAAATCACAGTTCAGAGACTAGGTATCCTAATGGGTGCTTCCCTGTTTGAAATACTGCTTACCAGGTGGAGTTCAGAAAATCACTGGCTGTAGTGCCAGGATGCTTTCTTCCTTTTTAAACCCAAAATTTCTGTAGTTCACTTTTTCTTTTATTTGTATTAAATTCAAATATCACCTCTTGGCTAAGTCTTTTTATTTAAGTGGAGAATATTTTCTTTTGTTCTTTGCCCTTTTTTGTCATAGCCTTCCCCAATTTTAATCATATAAGCAAAAAGAGCATAATATTGAGAAACAACTCCATGGTTGTCATACTTCAGATCAGTGCTGTCTTGTACTCCCAGAAGTCTCAAAGAACAGCTCGACTTCCAAATGCTGTTCAAGTCATAATTTTGAAATGCTACTCGTCATTGTAAGGCTCATATGGACTTTCTAGTAGGAGATGAGACTCATAACAGAAATTACACACACACCTGAAAAATTTTCTTTGTAAGAGGCAAATCTACCTGTATTTCAGTCAACTGAGTCATTTATTAGAAATGCAACATCTCTGCCTAGCAAATTAAGGTGCAACAAGTTCCACTATCCAGAATAAATTCCAATTAAAAAGATGCTTTTTTATGTTAATAATAGTTAATGATTACAACAACTTTCTGAGAATGCAGATTTTTTTTTGACAGATTGATGCAGTTGTTTACATATAGGAGGAGAATCCCATGGCCTGTATTTTAAAAGAATTGAGGCTGGATGATTGCAAGGCTTCTTTCTTTTCCTTTTTCATTTTATGTTACTTGATGTTTCACAAATTTTCCGTTTGTAATGTTGCTTCCCCCAGTTTTCTAACTGAAGCCAGCTGATTTCTGAATTATCTACCTATTCAGGGTGTGTCTATTTAGTGCAGTTGACCCTAGTTGGCTATTTGGTGCTAGTTGAAGTATATTTTGCTATTGGTTTATACTGAATTTGTATCTTGTTGTGTGTATGCCTTCCTTATATGACCCTTCTGTTCATTCTGTTGCATATTAACCTAATACCTTTATCTGGAGTGAGTGGCAATTAAAAACCAAAATGTTCTTCAGTATTATGACAATTCAGACTTAGAATACAAAATCATGAGACAAGTTTACTAAGCTTGCTCACTAAGACATGTTATAGAAGTTGGCTCATCTTTTTTTTTTGCTTTACCACCTGTTTGAAATACGACTTATAAAGTGTTAGTAGGATAAACCTCCTGAAACTGTTTGAAATTAAATAAGTGTATTATAATTTCCTGATGACTACTATGTCATCGTTCAGTGTAATCTATAAAATGAAAAAAACCCCTCCAAAAACAACAAGCAACCCCTCCAAAGCAACAAATATTCGGTTTTATAGTGACTCAGCTATTTCATGTGCTACTGGAAGCATTACCTTCTCAGGAAGTTATCAAGCAGCAACTATTAAATAATCATATTTATATATATTACCTGTAATTTAGAGATATGTTGTAATTTTAGACATTGGCGTGAATGAATCTCTTTTTAACTGAAGATAGTTGTTTTTTGTTGCAAGGTGCTTATACTTAGCTGACTACCTGGGGTATTTTTTTGTTTTGCACAATTTCTCTTTGGCAAGGGAAACTTCCTGATAATAAGGTTAAAAAAAAGTCAATAGAGAAGTGTTTCAGAAGCATTCTGCTTGCTCACGGTGTTCTGTGGAGGAGATGCCTTGGGTTTGTATGATTTCATGATTTCTAACATAGCTGTTTGTACTATTTCCTTGCTACAAGAGTTAATGGTTTATGGACTGCCATGTAATGTGGATAGAAGCCTTTTGACCGTTGGCTGTCTTTGCTGTTGGGTTTGAAATGCAATTTTCTGACACTGAAACCTTTGATGTCGGAAAGGTTAGATAACTTCTTTGCCTTCTGTCCTTGACGTGGACAATCAGTTTTATTAGCCTTGGAACCTGTGTCAGATGTATTCCTTAAGCCTACCGTGAGTTGCATTTGTTTTATCCTGCTTTTCACAGTACAACATAATGTTGTGCAGTACTACTATTCTTATGCTTTTAGTTCCACACCTGTTTCTTTCTTGAAAAAAAGACTTCCAGAATATATAAGTACAATAGAGTTGTACTTTGTATCATTCTCATCTGTGTTAAGATATGTTTGATATTTCAGTTGTAGGACTCTGTTTCCCTACAAAAGTCATGTGACATCATCAGTGAGGTGCAATAAGAGCTCTCTTAGGATTACTTAAAATAGAATGGAAGACTTTGGGTATATAAGGTTGTGTGGCCTTGAATGTGATTTTTATTTGATATATGAGCTGTGACATAGCTATTGCATGACTGAGATGTGCCTGTAAGCGATGTAGTGTACAGATGGGGTTTCTCTGAAACAAAGCCAGCGACTAAATCTGAATGTGCTCATTTAAAGGGTAAAGAATACTTCATAAAACATATGGAAACATTTCTATGTTTTTCATTAAGAAGTCTTCTTACTTCTCACACATTTTTTAAGATTGTTCATGCTGATGTATCATTTACCTGAATCAAGACTGCCTATGCATCAGTTTGGTTTATTGACATTTGTGTAGTGGTATGAATATTTTATTTAAAACCACACGAAATATACTTTTCTGTTGTTCCAGAACTTTTCATCATTTTAAAGGATAAATAATCCTGTTCGCAGAACTGTTGGAAAAAACTTCACCGTTATGCATTGCAAAATATGTGATTTAGGAAGAATATCAAACAATAGTAATAGGGCCATTGCACAGTATGATTTGAATTACATGGTTATGGGGATCCACTGAAGTAAAATCCAAGATGATCTAAACTTGAACAAGAAATGTAGGCTAAATTTATACAAAGAAGATCTCAGTCCTCAAAAGTACGGATACCTAAAATGTGCACACACCATAGCAGCCCACAACTCAACAAGGGCTTTCTGTGTCATGCGATGTCAACAGAAGAATTGAGCATCCAAAGCATCTGAGCTTCTGTAGTCTGTAATTACTTACAAGGACCCTGTGGAAAAAATACACATTATTAATTTTTGTCATTTTATGGGAAAAAATCAAAACCAAAATTTCTAAACACTAGTTGGTAATATTTTTCTAGACAATTTATTTGCAGGAAGGTGAGGTGGAAACTGCAAATCCTAAGTTTAGCAGTCTTGCCCACACATTTGCCTCCTCATTTCCCTGATTCCGGATCTTTAGTTAGAATCTAAGTGGTTTAAATTTGAATTATCCTTTAGCAATAAGTATAGTATCTAATATATTATAGAACTAATTTTTTTTTACTATGATGTCAAATCCATAGTGGGTTTTAACACTTCAATGTATTAGTATAGTGGTGGCATTCATAGCTGCTCTTCAGAATCACTAATTTAGCAAAACAGGGCCCTGTTGCTTGAGGTTCCCAGGGAGTAGCTCAAAACAAGTAATATTTACCTTAGCAAGGAAGGATATTAAATACATTGCAAAGCAGTGGTTTGTGTTCTTCCTTTGTAATTGTCCTATCTCATCTATAATGGATGCAGAGTTTTGCTTTGTGCCCTCTCAGCCCCCCTCAGTCTGCTTGAGCCAAAATTTTTTTAAAAACAGTTTTTTCAATCTAATCACACCCCCAGTGGAAGGCATTAGGGTTCAAGGAATAAACATGTAACACTTTGATCTATCTCTTGCAAAGTCGTAGGCAGTCTTTTAGAAACTTTTGGCACCTGTTACTCTTGTAACACAACTATTGAAGTGTTGTGGTGCCAGATTTTGACTGTAGACATGTTTATAAGGTTAAGAGAGTTTTAAAACCTCACCTGTACTGTCTTACAAAGGATGTGATTTCCTTTTATTTTTGGGGTGTAGGATCATACTACTGTGTAAAGGGGTGTACCCTGCCAGCAGCTTTCCCAGATGTCAGATAGATATGTGAGCAGTTAGTTCAGCTGTTAGATTCAGCTGCAAGTTGTTCCTTCTAAGGGTTATTTTTCCATCATTTTAGCCATTTTTTTGGCTTATAATGTGCCCACAAGAGCATAAGAGGCAACTCAAGGCAGGGGAGATTATAGCGTTGCTCCAAGGGAGAATGCCTCAAAGCTGCATGAATTTGTAAACTGGTCTTGGTATCATTCTCTGCAGCAATCTCAAACTCATTTTTTAATGCATTGGTTTCTTTTAATTTCTGGAAGATGTACAATCTTGCAGGTTAAGATAATTTACATTCTTTATGTGTTTAACATAATTATTAATACTAACTTATTGTTTGCACTGGACTTAGGTAAATTGCATAGGATTATTTGTGCCTTGTCTATTAATGCTGAAGTCTGTACTGTCTCAGTGAAAAGGATGTCAAAGTTGATGAAGTTCTACATTCTGCTGTGCTGTAATGTGTAATGTGCCAAAAATACTTTGAGTGTTACTCTTAGAGGTAAAACAGCTGAATTTTTTCATCAACATCCCTACGTTGAAAATTTATGAAGCACATATCTGCACTCAGCATGTAGGTGAGATTTAGTCACTCAATTTTGAAGGAGTGAATAACTTTTCAAAAAGCAAAGTTTTAATTTCTTTTCTATGCTACTGCTATTTGGTGCTCATTTCAGAAGTTGTCACTACTTAGTCACTCTGGTATGGTGAGATTTCTGCAGATACTCTGTTGTAAAAAATTCATTTGTTTTTTTCCTGGCCTTAAAGAGAGGGGAAAATATCAACAGTCATCTGTTTTGGAGATGTAAAAGGAGAAATTGAAAGTAGGAGTGGAGAACAGAAACTTTTGACTGTAGGAAGGTACATATGGAGATTGTGTTTACAAAGGGATCCTGCAATTGTAAAGAGTTGTGAAGCAAGCCTCTGTACTGTACAGCTGCAGGGGTATGCAGTGCAAAGAAAACTCCTGTTCGTATCCAAAACTGTTCTAAGCATTAATATTATCCACGGTATAAAACCAGTTACAATATTTTTAGTAAGAGCTGTCATGCTCGGCAGCTTGGTTAACAAGAGGATTCTTGGTTAACAAGAACAGTCCTTCAGCTGCCTCCATTTTTAACATTAGAACTTTCTTCTGGGCAAACAAAATTTGATCATCAGCAAGATTAGGAATAATCCTTCTTTGGCCTTACCATACAGCGATGACATGCTTAGCACAGGGAATAAAAAAAAAATTCCTTATACAAGAAGTGAAATCTCTATCTTTTATTTTAGACATTGCATTTATGTGTGTCTGTATCAGTATGGACATATTTTCTTAAGATTCACATGCCTTTTCAAGGAGTATTAGGGTAATATGTCTTCTCTTAGGGTAGCTTTGCCACCAGTGTTAGAAACATTTACTTCTTTTTAATTTGAATCACTGTTATGGAGTAAATTGACTTTTACAAATCATGCTAACATCTTCTCTTTCTTTGATGTGCTGTTGTAAATAGTTTATGCCTTTTGTGTGGTCTGTCTTTTGTGTATTGTCTCCTGTAGCAGTGAATTATAACCCAAATCTTTCCACCTGTGAATGTATTGGCAGATATGTAGTTTCCCATGACAGAATGAAGCCTTTTGGAAGTTCCTGTATTCAACATCAGTTGCCATTTCATCTAGCTGGTCTACACATTGCTTCTGTGTGCTCTGTGAAAAGTTTATTAGTTACTATTTCCTCTGGGAATTAATTTGAAACCTATGTCTGATTATTAATTATGCATTCTGGTTGGTGTGTTGAAAAAATTTATTTCCTATATTTATTGACATTGTCTGAAGTCCTGGGAACTACATTGTCATATGTTGTGTATCCACTCCAAGAAGTAGCTAATGCACTGTGATGTAAATGGAGAAGCTTCACTTTGGAATATTTTATTTATTCTATGATATGATTGCACTTAGAAACAATTTCTCCCTTGCTCCCCTGCTTATAGACATGTTCTTCTAAGCATGGATGTAATTTGAAATTTCATTATTGTGGTTTATTATGCATTTGCAGAGTAGGGGCTTCTTAGCACTGCAAAAATAATTTCTTGTTCCCATATGTTATAGTAGCATAATGGAAAGTCCTGAAAGAAAATGCAAGTTAAAGCTTAAGTTAATGTATCTTGTAGTGTGATCTTCGGGGAGAATGTCAGTTAGCTCCACTTGCCTTTACTAATTCTTTAGTGACTCTCACAAGATATCCTGTTAATTCAAAAGAGGTAATCAAGTTTTTCACAGTGAAGGGTTTAATAGTTGAGCTCAATTCGCCATGATGAGAAGAACCATGGCCTTGCCTCTGGAAGTCATAATTACAAATGAGTGAAAATACCAGTGTTACAGATGCAGTAATTTTCATTTTGTTCCATAAGCAATTGCCCTCAGAGCTGAGTTAATTTGAATGTGGATAACCCAGACACAAACTGTAGGGAAGGGTTTGATCCTCTTCAAAAGTCGGCATAAAGAGAATCAATATTCACAGCAATTTCTAATTAGCATTCTTGCATGGACCCCTTAGCTCTAGCTTCTGCAATGCTAGCATATGTGAATTTAAGATAGGAATATGCATTAAGTGTAGACTTGAATATTTGTTTGTGGAGAAAGAATCTGATAAGGAGAAATGTTCTGTGATGTGTGTGTTTCTTGGAAGTGGCTAAAGACTATTGAGCAAGAATAATGTGAGGTCTGTGAAAATGCATGGTAAAGAAGATTTGACGTTGATATTTTTTTCTTAGATTCTGAGTATGTTTATTTTCAGAGAAAGACTTACAGCTTACATTCTTAGAATACAGTGTTCTGGACATGAATGCCATCTTTCCACAACTGTAGTGTATATTTGTGCCTGTAGGACAAAATTAAGGCAAATGAAATAACAAACATCCTTATAGTATTTATTATGTTCCAATTTTTCTACATTATAAAAGGAGATCTTTTCTGAGTATGACACGCTAAATACTGAATTAATTTCCAAAGGAATGTCTGCTTTTCATTTTTAAGATGGGACTGCATTTAATGCATTCTAGGCATCTGAAAATGATTATGGAAATGAGGGTATGTGATCTGAACTTCACTGCCACTTTGGTGTGCAGTGTAACTTGTGTTAAAGGACATGTTATCCAACGCTTCTGCTAATAAAGACAGTTTTCTGTTAAGCACAATAATCTCATTTTATTTCACTTTGGGAGGCTTCTGTTTTTATATATATGGAAATTATAGGCTCAGTATTGGAAGTTTCATTGAGAGCTTCACTGTTGAGTTTTTCATGGTTTTATCTGGGAAAAGTGATTTGTCTAAAAAAAGTCCTGATAATGGGAAGTCCCATATCTTCATTTCCCTCCCAATGGCCCAATGGCCCTCCCATGCCCCACCTCCCAAGATCAGAGTTCTAATTTTTATTTCAGTGTTTTTCCAAATATTTATTAAAATGTTTCTCAGTAGCAAACAGAAGACAGTAGCTCTTCTGATTTGGGCTAATAGAAGGGCTATTGCCATTTGCCTTTTCTCTTGTAGGTTGCTTTTGCTGCTCTTTCATGACTAATCTCTCACATATAAATCTCCTCACTCTGCTGATAACTATAAGTAGCAAAATTGTGGCATGATAGTCCCTTGGGATGAATAGTAGTGGCTTCTTACAGTGGTGCAATGTAAAATTGATCTAAACTATTGACCGTTCCCCAGTTTACTGTTAACTAATTATGGTAACTGGAAGAGTTTATTAATTAACATTGCATAGTCATAAATTAACTTTGTAGAGTATAGTGTGTGAAGAGCTGCTTTTGGAAAGTTTGAGGGACTGAGGAGAATTGAGTTCTTAGCTTGAGACAACCGCTGGTTGGACTGCTAGAAAGAAATTAATTTTTGTCTGTGAGCTCTCTGTCTTAAATTCCAAGGGGAAAATACTATCTTTCATAGTTTTATTGATGTAAATAGGAGAATATGCAGTGTATTGTTATATAATGGACACATGTAGTCATCTTTAAGGATTTAATTTAGCTTTGCTTTAACCATAGATATATCATTAATATGTAAATACTTAGAAGTGCTAGAGATGTAAATGGATTTTGAACAGTAATTATCTGTTTGTTTTTTCAAGAATTAAGAACAATAGAGGACAGATAGTTTTTATTTTGGTAAATAAGCCACTTAATGTCTTTGAAGATGTTGTACTTGAAGACTGGAGTTAAAGCTTTAGAAATCTATTACGCAAAAATATCTGCCAGGAGAATTTTTTTTTTCTGTCAAGACAGCATTACATTAAATCCACATTTCATGGACGTGTTATGGACGGAAACTGCTTATCAATGCACGTCTTACACAAGTACGTAGTATGCGAAAACTTTATCCTCTTTTCCTCTCGATAATCTTTTTCCTGGATCTTTGAGTAAGGAACATAAAGTTGGAACTTATTTTTTATGTAGAAGCAAAAATGAACATGCAGTTTATTTATTCAGTTATTTTGCTTTAAATAGTATTATAAAATACATAACAGTGGTAGTCGCTTACTGATTTAATTACCAGTAGATGGAAGAGATACAATTTACTACAAAAAAAGGTAAAATCTCAAAAATGAAGCAGTTGTGTACTTTCCAAGCAAGTAACACGGCACACATTTAAAAAACATAAGAAATGGTTTAATTTCATTAACTGTGGTCTAATGTGTTGTGCATCCCACTCTTGGTAAACCACAGTGGCATTTACTGGCTATTGCTTCAAAGCACTACTGGTTTTCATCCCTTTTCCTTGGCCAAATGTGTCATAAGAGCATTAACTGAAGTCTGGAAAACAGTTCTCATAGATTTTGCTTTAATGATAAATCTAACATACAGTGCACTTGCTGATACAATCAAGTGAATGGAATTTTCAGAATCTTAACTTAATGTCTTTTAAGTATGAAGCAATAATGTTTTTATGAAGTAGCTTTTAAATGACATTTGTTGAAGTGGAGAGCAGCTGGATTAGAAGGGTCTGTTTCTAAATGCAATCAGCAATGATCATAGTATCCTATTACAGTCACCCTATAAAATAGCCTTTATTTTAAGAAAAATGGGGGGAAAAGAGGTGGAGGTAGGAATGGAGAGAGAAGCAAGCATGGTCTGTGTGATACCCGAAGGGGTCTGGAATTGGTTACAGTTTGATAGTGTTGCTTCAGCTGTTTGGACAACGGTAGTATAGTTCTCCATATAGGGAGTTCTTTATCAATTTGGGTATAACTAGGCTTTTAAAATGTTTTGGAGATACAATCAGTATGCATTTCTCAAGCATTTAAAGATGCAGGGTGGCTTTTCAATTGAAACATTTACCAGGATAGGATTTAACTAAAATAAAGACCAAATTATAGAACCTTTTGCAGTTCTTCCCTTTGTTTCTTTGTACTACAAAATCTTTTTTACTGCTCTTGATTTGTATCCATTTGTGTAAATGGAATGTATCTCTGAATAACGTGCCTATTTCACTTGACAGACCTTTTGAATAGGGAGGACATTTTCTTTGTTTCTCAAAGAACACTTATCTGTTAGTGATGGTGGGTTCTAAAATATAAGTCACTGATGAGTCTCAAACTTTAATTTGGGAAACCATTGTATCCCTCCAGTAATTGTTTATTATTCCCTTCTTTAATGTGTAGTATCAATTGATTAACCACCAGCATTTTCTGTTGTTGCCATTTCAGCAGTAGCTTGTAGTTTTTCTGCAGTAGGCAATATTTATATACTTCACTAAATTATCCAGATCTGCTCTCTTAACATTGAGTAGGAGTGTCTTGCGTAAGGAGTGCATAAAAATTTTGGAGGCACGAAATGCTCTTACTCAGCAGTGCTGTTGATCAATATTCTTGAACGGTTCCCAACTGGGACTCTTACATGCTTCAACTTCTATTAATTAAATTTTAAAAAATGGCATGCTATCTGCAGCAGAAAATGAAGTTCAGCAATGACTTTGTGCCACTAGATTTTTTCATTTGATTTGCTTCAAAAGGGTTTGATACAGTCTTAGGCAGGATGTGATTAAGATATATGTAATGTAACTGTGCCTAAAATCCCAGTCAGCTAAGGCAGGAAAATCTTTGAATTTCAGTTTTAAATTAAAAGAAAACAAAAGTGTAGATGACTTGATTGTGAAGATATTCTAAATATGGTTTGACTTGTGTAAGCAAAAAAAAGTACAGCTATCCCTGCCATCTAGCTGTATAGACACATCCTTCATCATAAGAACAGTTTCCCTATCAGTTTTTTCAAATAAGCTAATTTTTCTTCCTAGAAAGGACCTCTTGTTGAAAGTGGTTGCTTGCCTTAGGTCTCTAGGCAAAGAAGAGGGTCTATGGCTTGATTTAATTGTACTGGAATGCAGTTCCTCAGGATCTGAGAACAGGCTAAGGGAAAGTTGCATCATGATGGGTCTAGATTTTTAAATTATTTTTTTTTAATTGGAAAGGGTTATCTCAGAGAGCTCAAACCAGATTCAAATCCATACCTACAATAAGGGTAAGCCCAGATCCATATTTAGTCTGCTTGGGAAGTAGGTCCTGATTTTCTTCTGGCTCTATAGGACTTTCCCTTTTCCAGAGCCCTACTACTATGTGAGTATTCAGTGCTCTCATTCCTTGTCTTGTACTTCTTACTAAGACATTCTACCCCTCACCCGCCCAGTAATGGACACCTGTGCACCATGCATTTGTAGTGCCAAAATACAGTGATACTCTTAGTGGAGCCTATGATTGGGTCCCACATTTTCGTAGGTGCTATTGAAGCTTTGCTTCTGGAAAGACTGAATCTGAGCAACTGGGCAGTCCCGGGACTGATGCGTAACACAGCAATTGTTGTGGGCTTCAGTTAATCCAGATTGTTTTAGTGTACAAGCAGAAAACTTATTTTACATCTACATATATAATACTGGAATAGTTCTGTGATAGTTGTGTAGTGATTAATGTATATAATATTAATAAAACTATTACAAAACATGAATCTCCCCCTATCAAATGAATAAATGCCCCTGTAAGACTTTATATTTCTCTAGAGAGATTAATGCCCAGAAATCGGGTGCTTTTTTTACCTGAGGCAGGACAGGAAATACCTGCCAAAACCAGGATTAAAACACAAGTTTCTGGCTGATAGATCCACATATAATCCATTATAAAAATGTAATACCCAGGGAAAACCAATGCCCTTTGTCCCTCTCCTTGCTCTCTTACCCTCTCGAATTTATATTCTCCTATAGTTCATTGCATAATATTAACACTTGCAACCACTAATTCCTCTCTTAAAATTTTTTGTAATATTCACAGAAACACTTTCTTAAAGATGTCCTAAGAAGTCACCTTTTTGGAAAAGCACAGTTTTGCTTTATGGACATCATGTTATTTTGCTCTATAATATGATCATCTTTAGCTCTTTTTAAAGAAAGATATTTTAGGTTTCATCTGAAGTAAGGTCGACTGATTTCTCAGAGGCTCTGTTATGATTATACGTCATTTTAATACAGTTATTGTTCTTTTGAATGAGGTTTGTTCATCAATGGTATAATATGCCATTAAACCCTTGAAAAATGTGCCTTCAAACCATCGGTCTGTTCTGCCATATTCCCTTTGTTATTGTATCTTTGATATGGACTCTATCTTCAGTTTACCAAATGAGTAATTCCATGGTTAAATCTTTATACATGTTTTTTGTCGGCTGTAGATCCAAGATGGGTGCAAAATATGTATCCCTGAAATTGCAGATTTTCTCTTTTGATTCAGAAAGATAGTTGCTTGCATAAAAAGGAATAATTAACTTTGCTTTTCCATTTACCCTGTATCCTAAATAACGATTTTTTTGTTTTGTTTTGAAGTTTTTCTTTATGATTTTGTTATGGCATGTTTTAGTGGCTCTTATACTGAGTATGGCTGAGTACTGTTCATCTCTGGTGCCATAAGTGCCTTTTCAGCATTTGCTGCAACCTGTTTGGCTTAAAAAAGCAGCTGCCTTTATATGACATGAGGAAATGACTATGTGATAGTTACGTATCAGTAATTGTAATGATTAGATCTTATGTCACCATAATATTAACATAACCTTTATGTACATTTCTGAGCCACCAGTAGTGATATTCCTGGTGGATGACACATAAAGGGTCTCGAAATGTCATTAGGTCCTGTCCAGGAAAGTGACCTTTAGGAAACCCCATCTCTTCTTTCGTGAAATGATGCAATTAACTTAATGCAGCAGGAGCAGTTGGGAATGGATTCCTGCTCATAGTGTTCCCAGGTGGTGCCAAGTACTGCTGTATGCAAGAATATGGTTATATTCTCAGTGCTGGTCAATGTCCACTGTACCGAATTATCGAATTGACATCTTCCTCCCAGCACATGAAATCAGAAAGAGCTGTTACAATTATGTCATCTTCAGAAAAGAGACCTATGAGTAAGATCTGGTAAATATTTGTGTTTCTAAACAAACACCAAAGAGCAGCAAGCACAGGTGCCTGCATATTTGAACTCAAAGTTTAGTGGATGAAATGTGTCTAGGATTGGTCCTGACAGTGTTCATAGTTTGTCATCTTTTCTGAGGCTGAAATACATACTGACAGTGAACATTCTGGATAAAACAGGTGGAAAATATTTTGGAAGTTTTGTTCATTTTCTTACTGATTCATTTTATTCTTGCTTTTGACATATGAAGTTTCTTAAAAAAATTGCATAAAATTAGTTTTACTGCTTTTTCTGGTTGATTAAAATATTTTTAACTTCTATATATCCACCATGAAATTCTGTGAATGCTGGTGTCTTCTAAAGAGTGCTGAGAGAGAGTAATTTTGGTTAGTTTTTTAAATTTAATAAAATCATAGTTTAAATAAGCAAGTTAGTAGCATGTTTATTTTGCACTTCTCTTTATCAACTGTTTTTAGGAGTTCACCTGTGATCTAAGCAGTTAGAGCAAAAAACAGATAGAAAAATCCTATGTAGTTGTGGTAAATGTGACAAAGCATAATATATAACTAGTAAGAAACTTTGATATACTAACTATAATTGATTCCAGCGATTTGTCTGTTAAAGCCAATGCAAATAATTGTAACATCTGTCAAAAACCAACCACTAGCATGAAAACCTTTTAACATTTTGCACTTAATAAACTATTTTATACATAAACTACCTTATTGTTTATATTAAAAACTAAAAAATATTCAGTCTGTTCCAGCCATTCTAACAAAAACTTTAATAAGTAGACATTGCATAAAAATGACACAATCCAGCAGTTATTTGGTAAGGCCAGCATAATCATAAATTTACCATCCACGCTTTTCCAAAAATACTAACCCATATTGTTCTCCCTGGACCTGTTGCAGGGATGACTAATCCAGCTGCTGAGGTCTCCCTTTATGTGTTTGATGGAACACTTGGCTTGCTAGACTACAGCTGTGTGTTTATGTGCAGTGCACACCTGCAGGGGCCTGACAAATAGCTGTAGTATGCAGAGTATACAAAATTACCCTGGCAGTGCTGCAAATAAGGAAGTTTCTGTTTTGAAGTCCATATGTGTGTGAGCTTGAGATGCCAGCTGGGGTATTTATGTTGCATTGCACAGATGTAAAACTGCCAACTGATTTTATACCAAATAAAGGCTAATCTTTTTATACATACTTGGTGTCAGAGTTATGAAGTGGTACATAAGAATGTTCTCACGACTTAGCTCTTTTAAAATAAAAGCTGACATTAAAAACGCTCGAACTCACAATATGCATAGACACTAAAAATAAAAATGTGCTGTATTTACTTAGATATCTACTGTAGCATGGTATCTTAAGCATTTTATTATTAGTGATGTATACTTATTAGCTGCACATAATCAGGACTTGATTTATTGTATGCATATACACTACGCTATATATTCTTTTTTTCCAGGAAGTCCCTTCAGCTCTATGGTGAATCCAGTTTATGGGTTCTGAAATGGGAAAGCCCAATTTATAATAACTAATTGACTTGAAAGCTTTGCTTTCTTATTTTCAAATGTGTTTGAGCACAGTGATAATTTTGCATAAAATATAATACGTGTTTTGAAAATTATCCCTGTTAGTAGACCTTGCTTGTAAAGATACTTTTAAAGATAATATTTGCTTCCAAATGCTAAAGAAATTAAAATGAAAGCACTCCTGTCATTTGCTAATTCTCACAAATAGTAGAGATATAAATCTTGATAGTTTGATTGTTTTAGTCAGTGTCTTGACTTTTGGTATGAAGTAGTTGCAAAGACAACAAGGTGAAATGACCAGTTTGTTTTGGGTACTTAAGTGCTGCTTACTTAATCCTTTTGAAATGCCTAAAATGAGGGCTAAAGGGAGAGAGGGTTAATATGCAGATGTGAAAGTGGACAATTTCTGTGCTTCTGTCTACAGGCTGTGGAAGTTCTCTAGGCACTTAATTGCCTTTTTAGGCTTAACATACTTTCCCTTCGATTTTTTTTTTTTTCTCATTACTGTATGAAGCAATTTTAGTAATGTTTTTAATTTGTTGTTTTTTCTGGGCTAGTAAAACATTTGCAAATGTGTAGAATTCATCTGGCTTACTCTGTCACAATGTATCCTTGAAACACATTTATGCTGAATGTGTAAGAACAAAAGAAGTGGGAGCAACATTGAAGTGTATCACTATAGAATGTGTCATAAAGGACTTGGAAATTTATTTTGCTAAATGTAATGCACAGTTTAAAAATGACTAGCTATCACATGCAGCTCACCAGGCTGATGGAGCTTTTTTAAATGAAAAGAATTCCATACATACACACATATGCATGCACTCACCCTGAAAGATCTTAGGCTTCTTGTACTTAAAATGAACATCTGCAAGTATCCTCCAGAAGCTCAAACATTATCCACGTTCACATGGCTCAGAAATGCAGGTTTTGGATTACTGAATTTTAGAGCAGAAATCTCAGGCAGTAATATTATTTAGCCAAAGAGGTAATGAGGTGCTGCAAGTAGAAGGAGAAGTTGAGCTGTACCCCCATAATTCTGCAGGGGCATGTTGTCTTGGCTAACATAATAAGTGTGCCTGTGAGATGCTCATACTAGCATTAACTGCTGAGAACTTGTCTTTAGAGCAGAGAGGGCTGGGAAGCAACAGAGAATGCAAAATCTAAGTGAGAAATGGAAACACTTCAAAAAAAGTTGCTTCTGCTAGATGAGTATATAAAGTCTTAATTGTTTTTATAGCCTCTATTTAGGAAGTATATGTAAGACCAAAAGAGCAGAATTCCATTGGTAGTTGAAGAAATATGTTGCAAAGATGGTTCAGTTATTTTGTGGCGGGGTCAGCTCTCTTATAGAAGGATATCACTTCAAACAGATTGCCGCCACTGCAGGTTGCAAACACACAACTGAAGGCTTCTAGTTCTCAGCTCATGCACAGATGTCTTTCAATAAGTTTAGCCAGTAATTTCTTCAAATTGCTCAGTTTATCAGCAGCACATGTCATCAATCCTGGAGTGGTTGCTCAAGTCAAACTACAGAATCCGTAGCTTACAGACACAGCTGCAAACAGGTGAACAGGCAGAAAGTAATTTGTGCAGCTTGGTGGCTGTCAGACAAAAGACAGACAATCTGTGTTTAAAACAGATTGCAGGCCTTGCATGAGCCAGACAAAAGGGATTTCTACAACTGCAAATAATTCCAGGGTTAACATATTTTCCTTTCTGCCATTAGGTGATTTGTTAAAATTGGAAACAATGAGCATTATAAATCTACACAGAAACTAGAGATAAGATGAAAGAGAAAAACAGATCACTAAATAAGTTTACATCTTTCTGTTGAAAAGCTTACAACTGGTATTCATATAGCCCTCCTTTTTATAAACTAAGCTGAGCTATAATACTTATAAGGACATTTAATACAGACTTGAAATTATGCTAAGGATGTCTAATTGCAAAAGAAACAACAGTGTAGAAAGAGTATTATTGTTCCCATGTATTAAAAAGTTGACTTTTTTTTTTCCTTTTCAACATTTCCCTTGAATATCATTCTAAGATACTGTGAAGATTTACCAGGATTTAATTTTAACTTTGAAGTCCTCTCTTCCTCGGCTATTTTAATAATGGCTAAATTTCTCAAGATTTACTGTCCTAAGTATATCACAGTTAACATTTGTAACAAACAAGCCTACTGTAGTGCTAACCTAATTAGAGTAAGTTAGAAAACATGTTCTTCCCCAATCACAGATATTACCTCAGATGTGTGACTACAGAATATCTATTCCTTCCACTGCTCATGAGCTCTGTAAACTTGCCTTGACCTCAAAACTTCTGCAGCCTTCCATGAGGTACTAATCAAGCTAATGTAATATAGCCCTTCTTCCTGTTTAGTTCAATGAGTATTCAGTGAGTACTTACGTGCAATAATATTGATGGGTAATTCTATGCCTAGTTTAAGTTGTTCTGGCAAATTTATTTTCCATGTTATCTAAAACTTACCAACATAGAGATATGTGCATGGAAGAAGATGCAAAAAGTAACTGTCTACTTTAAGGTGGCATCTGTTTTTGTGAAGATAGAATTCTGTGCATAGGGGATAAATCAGAAGGACACTTTGAAATACATGGAAATCAATGTGTTTTCTGTGTGTAATATACACACAGAACACACAAATCCATGTTACAATGGATTCATGAATACAATTATATGATTCTGGTTAATTGTGCAGAAGTGTTTACAGAAATTATATAAGTTTTCCTTCAAAATCCACTATTGCCTTGTTAATGAAAAAAAATTGAAATATGTTCTTTTTGTTACAGTCATGCCTATATTACATACTTGAGTACAATATGAATATTGTTGTAATTGAAGACAACTGTTCTTAGACTATTCAAGTTCGTACTATTATTAAAATACAGTACTAAATTCTGCAGGGAAACCTTCTGCTGAGGCTGAGTTGAGTTCCTTAAGTTACTCAGCTACAAAGATGTCACAAGCATGTGCTTTAATAAGCTATAGTAAAGAAGTACCCTTTTTCATGCTATTTTTAACAAGATGCAAATTCCAAGATTAAATTGTATCCTTAATACATGCTATGTTACAGGACTCCATGCATTTGGATTTTCTTTTTTTTTCATCTTAATAGACAGTAAGTTTTTTAACATTTCAAAAATTAATCGCACTAATGGAGATTTTCTCTTCTTTGGCCGCAAAAGATTATATGCTGGCTTCTTTCTTTATAATGCTGACAGCATGTGTATTGCTTGTTGGTTGTGCAGGGTGTATGCTGCACATTGTAGCCTGACATTGTTATGATGTTCCATGCATGGGCTTTATGTATTCACTGTGAAGGTGAGATCATCGTCTTTAAAGGATGGTTTTAATTTGTGTTGGTGAATCAAGTGGATACTGTATTTAAGGAGGGGGGAAAAAAGTGTACTCATGCAGGTTGCTGTCTGCAGTCCAAATTGCTGATCAGAGAGTCTTTATACACATCGGTAATGTGCTGTGCAATATAAGCTGAAATATATTCCACAAGGGAGGAAAACGGAATAGGTTACATACGCTGTTCCTAAGTGCAATGAATATAAAACTCCATTACTCACTTTAAGCAGGTGCTTTTTATATGAGGCTTTAAAGAAATATAAAACTGCTGGTGAAATGATTGGTTTGTACAGACACGACTTAACTTCCAGTACTTTGACCAGATAAAGAGGCTAAAAATATTTCTACAAACATTTCTTTAATGATTTCAAGTATTAAAGGTTAATATCCTCCTAGTGTAAGAAACTGCCATTCCATACACTAAATGTATTGTTTTTCTTTAAGTCCTCAGTAGTTGTATAGACTGTTTAAAAGAAAATACAAACATGTTTGTTAATATCAGAGCATTGTGTTTTTAAGTATATACCCTAACAATTGATATTTAAATTGCTGGGAGGAGCATAGTGATATAAAGAAATGCAGTGCGATATAGAAAACTCTGAGTAAAAGTGATACTTCAGTTAGAAACAAAACTCTTCTTTAAAGACAGTGAGATCTTGTCATCTGTGTGCATGGAAAACAACATGTAAAGGGTAACCTGAGATCTTTCTGGTTTTTAAAGCATCATGTATTCTCTGAGAAGGAGAATCATGGAGAGATTGTTCAAGGTAGTACTGATATACTGTATTTTAATCTTTCCATATAATGTCTGTCGTATTTTACTTATCCACCTTGTCTAAATTACTGTCTTCCTGCCATTGCCTACTCCTTTACAGTCAGTGGTTGAAGCAGCAACTTCTGTTTTCCGTCTTTTAACCATGCGACTGCTGGTTTTCTTCACTTCCCAACTGAAAGATGTTAATGTTCTCTTTTGCTTCTCCCACTATCCCTGGCATCTCAGGAAATTAACTGTTAGTGATTGCACCTTAGATGTTCTTTATTATTTTTTTATAATGCTGTTTCTGAACACATCTGCCCTTCTTTTGAATTTTTATGGACCTTTGCAGTTTCTGTACTTAAAAGATTACTGTGTCCATCCTCTAGAATCCTCAACTTGTTAACCTTTTTACTGGTCCATAACTGTGCTGTCCTGTTAATTCAGTTATCTCCAACTGAGCTTGTGACAGATTTCAGCCATTGGATATTCTGTTTGACAGCAAACATGACTGGGTATCGTGTGTGTTACAGGGAAGCTCACAACCAGCTAAGATCTGGCACTTCTTGTCTTTTGCATAGTAGGTATGTTACGTAGCACTATAGAGTTTGCATTTGTTCTGATGAATGAGGCGTTTTAAGGGTAATACAAACTCCTAGGAAACCTTTATTAGTTTTATAGTTGCTAAATAGCTTATTTGAGTAGATACGTCTTAGAGAAAAGAGCTCCACAGCTGCAGCAGAAAGTAATAAGATCTGGGATGAGCTAGGGTTCATCTAAGAATTTGTCCTTTCATCCTACAATTTGCTTTCCTGGAAAGTTTATCTTTAGTTCCTACCTTCCTTTTTACTAAAAGAAGACTTATAAAATGAAGGCTGTATTCCAGAGCCTAAGATATAATGAAACTTATGCTTAGTGTGTTTGAAGATAAGCCAAATCGAACTAGACTTGGTAGAAAACACAGTTCATGTTTTTCGTGATCAGATTAGCATATATTAATGAGAAAAAGTCTTTTAATGTACTTTACATGTTGAGATTTTGCATGAACTATTATTATCCTCGAATACAGCAAAACTACTGTATTTGAAAGGACAAGTACAACTGAGATGGAAGCAACCAATTGTGAGTGCATGCTTCCAAACAAAGACTGTGGTGCAGGGAGTGGAATCTGTGAGCTCTTTCCTCTGTCCCTCTGTCAGTCTTTGTTTTTTTCAGGATCTTGCTTCAAATACTTAATGGTGAAAGTTTCTCAAGTCCTTATTTATCTGTGTCCTGGAAGCATTTGCATCCAAGTAACTTTTAGCATTCGTCTACTGACAACACATAGGTATGTGGATTGATAAGACATGCTTTTTGAGAGTTAGAAATCCAGACCGATAGGTTTTTTGCATTTTCTTGGAAGACAAGTTATTTTGACACGTTAACTTGGGCTTCTTCCATTTTTCTCAAATGATACAGCAGTATCTGAAATGCAGCTTTTGAATTGTGCAGAAAGAAAAAATGATCCTTTTCTTTTTCTGAACCCCTGTTTACAACAGCAGGAACTGTGGCACTAAAGCCACTTTAATCCTGTGTCCTCACCAGTGTCATATTGCCAAATCTAAAATAATAGCTTCAATTAGGTACGCTTATAATTATTGATGCCTAAATAGCCTGAATGTTTGCAATAATGAGGTTAATAAGTTGCCCAAAACTACACTTTCCACACCAAGATTTTAGAGCTATTTGCAATATTATATATGTTTAAAGATGGGAGTATTCCTTTTCTAAATGTTGGCTTTTTAGATTAAAAGGAGCCATAGTCCAGTCGGGGGTGGGAGAAGTCTGGCAGTGGGGGACGAGACTGAGGTTGCTCATGGCAGAGAGACTGGTAATTGTCCATGTTGCCCAGGCTTGGCCTCCCCTGACTTGGGGGATGCCAAGGGCCAGCTGCTTGCCACTCCATGTCACGCTCACAGGTCTACTGTTTGAGCTGCTACGATTTTTCCCTCAAGTTGCTGAGGCAGAGCTGTTCCCACCTTGTTCCCCTGCTCTCACAGCACCTCAGGCACCAGCTCTTGTGCCTATGCCAACTCCAGTGCAGTTTTTTGCAGCAGATTTCTTTCACAGAATGATTGCTCCTAGTGAAGTTCACAGCTTCCATCACCACACTCCCTGTCTTTTCTGTCCTGAAAACACTTATCAAATAGTACATAATAGTAGTTGAAATAAATATTACTTGTTAATAATCACACGTGAAACTTAGCAGTCAGTGTGCAACTCTTGCCAGTTGCTGGCCAGTTGTGCTCCAGTCAGTGTTAGTACCATTGCAGGTGAAAACAGCACACTGGGAGTTTTGGTAGGTCTATAAGGAAATATCTGTATTACTAGAAGGGAAGAATGATAAAATCCTAGTTAATTAGTTAATTGGTGAAGATGTTATCTTCACTGACATCACCTCCAGCTGTGCTGTAAAGAGCACCTGGAGAAGGGTGTTGGGTCATCCCATCACATCTTTTGGTGAACTTGGCAGTGTTAGGTTTGCAGTTGGACTCAATCATAGAATCATAGAATCATAGAATCGATTGGGTTGGAAAAGACCTCCAAGATCATCGAGTCCAACCCTTGGTCCAAATCCAGTCCATTTACTAGATCATGGCACTCAGTGCCACGTCCAATCTGCGTTTAAAAATCTCCAGGGATGGTGAATCCACCACCTCTCTGGGCAGCCCATTCCAATGCCTGATCACTCTCTCTGTAAAGAATTTTCTCCTGATATCCAACTTAAATTTCCCCTGGCGCAGCTTAAGCCCGTGCCCCCTTGTCCTATTGCTGAGTGCCTGAGAGAAGAGACCAACCCCCACCTGGCCAGAACTTCCCTTCAGGTAGTTATAGACGGTGATGAGGTCACCTCTGAGCCTCCTCTTCTCCAGGCTAAACAACCCCAGCTCCCTCAGCCTCTCCCCATAGGACTTATGCTCCAGTCCCTTCACCAGCCTTGTTGCTTTTCTCTGGACCCGCTCCAGCACCTCAGTATCCTTTCTGAACTGAGGGGCCCAGAACTGAGCACAATACTCAAGGTGTGGCCTCACCAACGCAGAGTACAGGGGAAGGATCACTTCCCTGCTCCTGCTGGCCACGCTATTTTTGATACAGGACAAGATCCCATTGGCCTTCTTGGCCACCTGGGCACACTGTTGGCTCATGTTGAGCTTCCTGTCAATTTGAAGGCCATTGTGTAGGAAGTCTTGAAATAGGAATGTAACAACAGGGTTTTACCTGTTTTAAGTGACTCTCCCTGTAGATGAAATGCTGCTGTTATTTAGCAAGCTGGGAAATACTTTGCAATATGTAAATCTCTTTTAATAATGGCAGTCCTACATCTGGTTTAGTGTTCAGGCAATGGAGAAGCCTTAGTTTGTTTACAGACAGTTTGAGGATTAGAGTGGTTGGTTAGAGAGATTTTGATATTGATCTCCAAGGTGAAGACCAGTGTATGACTGGCTGTGTGCTTGGCCCTGAAATCTGCCTGTGAAAATACTGAAACTGTGTTAAGAGGTTGATTTCTACTGTATGTGCACATATGTGTGGGTTTTGCAGCTTATGTTCTGATGAAGAGAATGGTAGATACTTACATTGATAACTATTTTATCACTGTTGCCCAAGAGCAAAACAGCTTGACCTTTTTTAGAGTATTTCACACTGTCACTGAATTTCACCTTTTCATGCATTTACTTTTTCTTTTAATACTATGGTGGAAGAGAAATGAAAGCAGAGCTATTTTTTAGGACAGATTTCTTTTATGTGTGGAACTATGGCACAAGAAGCTTAAGACAGTAGAAAATCTGTCTAGTTCGCCATGCATTGGAGGCAAGACAAGTCCACCGTAATCCTTTTGTTATTGCCGTGTTAAGTCTTGGGAGTGGGTGAGGATGAAACAATAATTTCTTAGAATAGACGTATGTAGACTAAAAACAGGTTGACACAGTTACTAGAAAATAAGGAACTATAATAATCAGAATAGGAGTTGTGATGGTAAATAAAGCTGAGTTAGAAAAAACCCCTGAACAACTGTCCCTTGAAGTTCCTTCAGATAAGCTGCCTGAATTACTGGTTTGAAGAAGAAAGAAAATACTAGCCTGTGAGTGTCTGTGTTAGGGTTGCAAAATATGATCTGTAGACTATGGTGATAGATTAAAAATGTGCAATTGTGAACACAGTAAAGATGCTTGAGGAAGTTCATCACAAAGATTTAATTTTACTATGAAAGAAACTGAGAAAGTACTTATAACCTAGCTTCTACATTTTAGAAAAATCTCTTTTTCTCTGTTTTCCAGTTTAAAAAAAAGAGGGGGGGGACCCCAAAAACACAAACTCCCAGTTTATTCTCTTCAGGTGATGTGTATGAGGAAGCAGAATGATCGAAAGAGATAAGTTCCTGTGCCACTGCGTTGCTTTTATTGCATTGAGGAATATGAAAGCTTATGCTCCTCTAATGCTTTGAACGTGAGAAGTAGGACTGGTGCCAGTTAGAGCTGGTCTTTCTGGCTTCTGTTACATTCTTATTATAAGGAGGAAAGAATTAAGTTTGGTTTTGTCTTCAAGTTCCTCAGAGGTGCCATCTCTCTAACCAAGTTCAGTACTGACTTTCAGAAGTTCTCACTGATGTACTCCTTAAGCGGAGACTGAACACAAATGGGTATTGGGAGAGAAATGAGGTTTTTCTAATGCTTCAATTTGTTTACTGGCTTTTTTGTGTTAGTCATGCAAAACCTAAATATATGTTTCTGTGAAAATAATTTGACATTTTTTGTCTTGATTCCAGTAAGACTTAGGCCTAAATGTTATTTCATTTGGTTAATAGCTCCTTACTTTTATTCATGGGTTGATCTTTTTACTGAGTTTGCAATCATTTTGAGAAGTATGTGATGGTCTTTTACTATAGCATGTTGCCAAGCCATAGTTTATTGGTACTTAATGCTTTAAATATTGAAATTTTTCCTTCTGAGGCCATAACTTAAATATGGGGACAATTCATGTGGAGTCGCTTCTAGAAGTTTTAGTCATGCTTTATTCATTTCCTATTTCATATTTTTAACTTCTCTCTTTTATGATTTTTCTAAAGAGTTATTTATTGTATTTTGGGGATTTGGCAGCACACGGTCCTGACTGTTGTCCTCAGAATCAGTAACATACCTCTTTTGCTGGTTTCTTGTCTTTTGTTATTGATCAGTTTAGATTTTGTCTCTTTGTTTGCTGGTAATCATTGCAAATTCACCTTATCATGAACAGATTGGCAGATGTGTAGGTCATTGGGAAAATCACTAATTGGGTAATGTTTTTAAACAGGTCTTAAATTAAAGGATTGTTCAGCATTAATAGGTTTGTTAACAGAAATCCTGGGCTGATCTATAAAGACACAGTTGTGACCTGCCTTTAGGTATTTGATTCCCCTCTGCTTGTGCATAGAATTCTCCTCAAATCTTCGTTCACTAAGCCTAGCCATGATGATGATGATGATGATGATGATGGTGATGACATAGAATGACATGAAATGCAGGAACTTAGGGCAAGCTATGTGGCTAGGTTATGTACACGGAACAGACCAAAGCTGACCATAATCAGAAAAGCTGGGAGTAGGATGTGAATATCTGATTGAAGGTGTGGGAGAGCCTTCCTCATCTTTTTGTGTTTCTGGAACAGAATGGCTCTTCAGGGTTATTGTGCACAAGGTTTAAATTATTAAGGTTGAGTAGATTTTAAGTTGGAAAACCTTTCTGCCTATTTTTGGCTTCTGCAGTACAAAAAGAACAGCTTTCTAGATATTTTGTGATGTGTTTTATTCTATGTGTCTGAATCAAGTGAAACAGGCTATGTTTGATCCCCAAGTATAAACACGGTTTATATATATTTATATAAACATATACCAATATTTTACATATATTTATATAAATGGATTTAGATTTTTATATATAAATTTATATTTATACTGGGAAGGAAACACTTGATTTGTATTGCAAATCATTCTACAATGGGCAAGATGTTTCCAGTAAAAAAATTGCACATTTAGAAAATTGTAATTTTTATCTGGAATCAGCAATGGGTTGTATTTAATGGAGACACACATATGTATATCTCTCACTCTCACTCTCTCATTCTCCATAAAGTCTTTAATTACCCTGTTCCTGTTGAAAATACTAAATTAATTGGAGAAAATTTGAGTTGTACTAAAAAATAAACATGGCTGCCCCGTTCTCCAGTTTTGATTCCACTGAGCAGCCAAGTCAAGTAACTCACAGTGGTGTTTCCCGAAGAGTGAAGACAGTACAAATTCTAGTCTCTTGTCTTGCATCTTGGGAATAAGCCTTTCTCACGCTTCATGTGCAGGACGTTGAATTTGCATAATGTTGCTGTTGGCAGTGATAGATTTGGTTTTCCTAGTTCCTCTTCAAATTCATGCTCAACGTCTAAATTAAAATGTTGGTATGTTTGTCTCCATACTAAATTTGAGTTAGTACTTGAAGGCATAAAGCATTTCTTATCTAGGAGTTTGAACATCTTCCTGCTTTTAATCCCTTGAAATGGCACTACTTCTAAAAAGTTAATAAACATTGAGGGGAGGGAAAGAAGCCCTAGTCTTTGCTCACTTAAACATTTGTTTGCTGAAATAGGTGTTTAAGGAATATTTAATTATGTTTACAATTGTTGAGACTTTGATTTTATGATCATATTATTATGATTAAAGAAATAATAAGGGAGAATATTTGGGAAAAACTATAGTTACAGGGTAGGAAAGTACAGATAGTCAGAGGTGTAGTGAGGAAACAAGGCTTCTTTCTTCTCTATAGAGCAGCTTGCCAATTTGACAAATTTATGAGGGATGATTCATAATTTCCAAAAATTTTCAGAGACTGAAGAAAATGTGCTCCTATATTAAACCTACTAATTATAAATGGTTCACCAACAGTCTTTAAACTTTCTGTGCTTTGAAAAAGGTACTTGTACATTGGCAAGGGAAATGACATTAGGTTCAGGTGATTTTTGTCTTTGTGATGAAAGTCGTTAGGTATCTTAAGCTCCTTACTGTAGACTCTGAATAAGATTTCAGTAATTAATAAATGTATTTTCTGAGTATCCTTCAGTCCAGAGCTGTGAAACTTGAGAAAAATTCTTTTTTTCTTGCAACTTCTCCTTGATTATTGTAGAGTGTGGTGGTTATCAGGTGTTAAAGCTGGTTGCCATTTGACATCAAAGCAACGTAGTAGAAAAGGAGGGGCATGATTATACTGTCTTTTCCTAATGCTTTTGTATTTTGTTTTCATGCAGTTGAAAACAATGGAGGAAGTGTTCATCCTATCCCTGTAATAGATGTTCCAGAAAAAAATTGCTTATTACAGTTAGTTCTTCATGTGCTTTCCCAGCTTCCCCAGCAGTTACATCCCTAACTGCTGGCTGGGTGAAAAGCAGGGCACTGGCTCTTTTGAGCTGTGCTTTGCTGGCGGTCATGAATATGATGACTGGTCCATTAACAGGAAAAATGTATCTACATTTTCATAAATATTGTAGAAAATAAATGTCTTTGATAACGCTGTCATATCTTGCTGAAATTCAATGAATCCAGAAGTTATTTGGTGAGGGAATAGAAGTGAACAGAAAACCAGAAACAAATAGGGAACACAATCATGTTAAACTTCATTCCTTGTTTTCAAATAGGATACTAAAACAGAACATAAGTTACACACGTAACTAACATGGAATATTTTAGGCTCAATGCAGAGAAGTTGTCCAGGGTAGTGCATTTAAAAGTGGACTCCATTATGGGAATTATTTAGTTTTAAAAATACTTAGTCTTGCACAGTGAAGCGAAATGTATCAGACATACCACCTTGTATTTTCAGGCAAAAAAGAGTTGCTGAAAGATGGAAACAGCAAGAAGCTACCAGTTTTGAGAGGACTTAAAAGATGGGGGTCAAAATATGAACTCGGTTTGATTTGGTTTATTGTAATATTGGCTGCTACTAACAGTATTTTATAAACTTTGTTTTGGAATAGGCAGAAAATGGAGAAAACCTTTTTTTCTCCTTTTCCTTTTTTTCCTCTTTTCTTTTTTTTTCCTTCTTTCTTCTTCTTCTTTTCTTTTTAATTTTTTTAAAAACAATGACCTCTATTTGCACAAGTTTATAGGAAGTATGAGAAGGCAGAAATGCCTGCAGATCCCCTATCTGCTTTTGACAAATTCATGTGTTGTGTCAGATACCATCCTTTAGATCAAATGAGATTTTCAGCTTTAAAAGAGGCTTACCCTGAGCAAGAATGGGAACGAGGGTCTATTCACAAGACTAAAACTGATCTTTTAGACTGAGAACCAATGGAGTGTTGTAAAGGAAGGCATACAAATGGGTTTCAGTGAGCATTCTTTCAGCCTGAAGCCTTCCTGAATCACAAATTAGGAAAAGGCTGGACATGCCTTGAAGACAATTTTGATAAGAAAGTATGCATAGAACGTGGAACCTACTTGCAGACAGCATTGTGCTTTACTAAGTGCTGTGTGTCCCTTCATATGCTGCTTCTTTCTTCATGTCTTGGAAAGTACTTTTTATTCAAAATTTATTTTAATGTCTTACCAGAAAAAAGCTTAAATATATGTCAAGAAGACTGCTTGCTAAATGACTGTATGTGCACTACCAAATACTCTTCAATGTTTAGGAGCTGAAATAGTCACTAAGCACAATTACCAAGTTTAATCTGAAACTTTTTGTTTCCTGTAATTTTTTTAGGATTTTTCCCTAGTTAATATATGTTAAAGGTTTTTCTTTTGGTTAAGTCTTTGAGATATTTTGCAAAAAACTAATTAATTCATTCTGTAGATAATATTTTAAGTTTCTTTAATGTGTGTAACTATCATGAAATATGTATCAAAATGCTTTAATTTTTTACCCGATATTCCATAATGCTTTCCTTGCATAATTACGAACTTTGGAACAAATTCTATGTCACATATGCGAGGAAATGGTTCCATAATTATACTAATGTTTGCATAATTAACAAGCTGCTTGCCAATTTTAACTGACAAATTCCAAGTCACTTCTGCAAGAGGGGAAAAAAGCATAAAAAAGGTAACTTCTGTTAGTTTTCCCTCTCATACTTCTTACAGGTGTTGAAACTATTTATTTCTAATTTGCAAGTAAATTTATGTGTTTTTTTCTGATAGGCAGAGCTGTAGAAAATAGGAGGGCTGGCTTCCTCCACCTATGCTCTGGGGCTGTTTTGGGGGCCTGCCCTTGAGCTCTGCCAACATATCTCAGTCCTGGCTTTTAGATCCCCTGCTGCTTCTGCTGCGGTTCTCAGCAGCTCTTCAGAAGTGGCTGCCAATAGCACCGATTTCTTCCAAGTGGTGTAGTAGTTTTCTGGTGCTTACAAATGGGCGCTGAGGAAAGACCACCAAAACTTATTTCCACTTGTGACCTAAGGCAAGGTTTGAACTCCAGTTTCCTCTGAAAAATGGCAAGTGTGCTGTTGGCCTTCTGTACTGTTCAGCTGCATGGATTTAATGCTTTACATTGCTACTGAGTAAAATGCTGTTGTCTAATTTAAAGCTGAAAACACTTAGTCATTTTAAGATCCTGAAATGAAATGGTCGTAATAAAAACGTGGAGAATAGTTGACATGGCACTTATAAAGTGAAAACAAAAGTGTATGTGTGTATGTATACCTATTTGTTATTCCAGTTTCTAAGTGGCTTTGTGTATTTTCCTCACAGTATCTATATATATTTCATGCATAACTGTTTGTATTAAAAAGCCCATACGCAGCATTCTCTCACTTTCATTTAAAAACTGTGAATCACAACAAAAGTGCTGTAAGAACATCTAAGGTAGATAATTAAAATATAATTAAGTTTAAATGCCTTGGTGAAGGAATATAAAAATATTTAAATTCAACAGGCTAGTACATTTGCAGTTTTCTTTTATTAGGTGTGAAATCTAAGAATCCCCTGCCAACTCTTGAGGGCTCAATCCAGAATGTTGAATTGAAGTACTGCAGCACATCATTGGTCAAATGTGCCTCTGGGACCATGGGATCAATAAAAATTTGTGCCAAAGCCCCAGGTATGTGCAGCTGGACCATGTAAAACTTTATTGCCTGTATAGGAGAATTGGCCTTGCTTTTTACAAGGAGAGTTACTGAAACAAGAATTTACTCATTGTTCCTATGAATCAGAGAGGGTTTTTTGTATTCTGTTTTGGTTTTTTTTTTATTATTATTAAGTATGTCATGATGATCCAGCCTTGCCCCAGAACAGTCAATTTTTACATTAAATAAAAAATATTTTTTTTTCTGCAGAGACAAACATTAATCTAAAAGCACTCAAGAAATGGGAAAACCAGAGAATAGTTGCACTTGGCTTTATTCTTAGCATAATTTTCATGTTGATTGTTTAATGTCTCATTTTCCATTAAGAATACAAGTATGTATTTTGCTTGTGAAGTTTTAGAGGGCTTTGTGGTAACTATGTTTTTATTTCTTTAATAGAATTTTTCTTGAAGAGCATGCATGAACTTATCAACATCTATGATGCCTTCATATATAAAGGCAACTAATATCAAGAACATAAAAAATTTAGTGTATTTAAACATTACCATGAACTCAATTTAAATATATTATTAATAAAAAAATGTAAAGGAAATTACTGTTTTAAAGATAATTGATTATTTTATTTGAAATCCTCCTGGATGTCAAGGCATTTACAGGATAAACATTAAGTTGTTCAGTAGTTTATATGATACTGCTCTTTCAATTTCCTCTTTTAATTCTATACTCAAATGTTAATAGCTGTTCTCTTTGGACTAGTGAATGTTTATGTGTTGAAAATTTATCTTGTTATACTAAAAGCTGTAAGAAGTCTAATCTTTATCTTAGGTGATGGTGGAAAAGAGAAGCTGATTCCTTTAATTCAAGGACCTTCTGACACCAGAGACTTACACAGCAGTAAATGGCTCAATGAGAGTAGAAAGCCAGAATCTCTTTTAGCTCCAGATTTGGTAGCCTTTACAATCCAAATTCCACAGTATATGGACTACTGCCATAATTCTGGTAAGTGCAAAACTCTTGTTAAGCTGATATCACATCACATTTTTCCTATCCAATGTAATTTTCAAAAGAGGGGCTTGATATAAAATGTGCCAAATGTCAAAGTATCTTTTACACATACTGCACACATTATAACTTTAGCTCACTGTGAGACAAAAAAACTAAGAGCTGCATTTTGATGTATGTCTTCTTCAATAAGGAATGCTTCATTGACTTTGGTTGCCTTTTAAACTATTTATATGGAAACTTTTGTAAACTTGGAGGTTGTGGGGGAGGGGGGAGCAGGATCCATGTTGAAAATATTAGCTCTAGTCTTTCTTCCTGGTTGAGCTTCTTATACAGAAGTTGACATACCGAATTCAAAACGATTCTTATAAATTTGCAGCATAATTTATTATTAAGAATTTGTTTATCATAAAATTTGTTAAAAATAAAAAAGATATTTTTAAAGTGCTACAGGGCACACATCTGACCTCATCAAATTTGGTGTTATGGTGGATTTAGATGAGAAGTTAATAATTTTGGAGAGTTGCTTGGATAAATTAAAGGGTGTTGTTGACTTTGTGGGCATAAATTCTTTTACCTGACATTCTTATGGTTTCAAGTGATCTTTAAAGAAAACATTAGTCTAAGCAACACCGACCATTTTGAAATGTGTCTAAAGTTATTTAAAATAACTCTCATATGGTTTGTGAAATATACATGGAAATATGGTTTGCTGTCAGTATGGTGATTGTTACAAATCATGCTTTTGTGTTTTTCAAAGCTTATTCTGTTGCCACGCTAATCAATGGAATCAAATGGGGAGGGGGGGAACAAACCCCAAAAGTATCAAGGTTAAGGAAAGCAAAAGAATTAGCTGACCCAATATTATGAAACACAGACATAACTTGAACAGTGTGCTTTTTTCTCTATTTTTTTCATCTGTAATGGTTGTTGAATGTCATTAGTCTGAAAAGTAACAGTTAATTTATTACCGTCATTGTAATTTTTATGAGCATATGTAAGCAACACTTGATTCTTATGCAGAGTAAATATTTGTAAGCACTGTGCACTCCAGCAGTTGTTAGGTTATTTTTTCAGTAACTGTACTTGTATGTTTCTTGGAGAGTATCATGTTGGAAATGATTACAGCAGTGTTTTTGTAATAATTATCTTCAGTTCCTGCCCCTAAAACATTGCCAAAAAACAGTTCATGATTCAACAGTGTCTGAATTACTCAGATCCATTTTGAAACAGAAGTTAAAATCTCTTGCACCTGTTGTCTCTCTTAAATACCTTTTAAATGTTCATAATAACAATATTTATTGCTATTGTTAATTGTTGCATTTCTTGCCTTTTTCAGTTAAATTTTCTGATTTTTGTCTTAGAATATTAACTACATTTTAAAGGATCTGTGGATACCTACCTATACTGTAGAATGACTGCTTTTGTTATAGGTCACAGGGTACATTTTAGCTCGTCAGTCTTATGAATAGTCTAATTAGATAGTGGAGAGACCTTGATAGGTTGTGACAGGAGGTGCCAATGAGAATTAAGGCACTGACAAATGTAGTGCTGGCAGACTTACATGCAGGGACTCTGAGAGGCAGAACATAGGTTTTGTAATAGACTGGTGTCTGTGGTACCTGTATTGTAGAAGAATGGAGATGCATTACAAATGTGAAGATCTTAGAGTTGAAAATTTACTGGACACATCACCCACCCCTTCAGTGTGTCAGGAAAGTTGTGTTGATCCCATGTACTCAATGACATTCGCTAACATGCATGTTCAGACTCTAGCTCTGCTCCTCTAGATCTGTAAGGTGGCACCTGTGTCTGGTGACAAATGAGGGGGAAAAGCTGACTGATTTGCTAAACTTTGGTCCCAGTCAACAGGAAGAGTGGCATGCTGCAAATGATTTTTCTTTTAAACATAAATTAAACCAGGAAACATTAATGTTTCAGTTATTTCAGGTTCTATACAAAGGATCAGGGAGTTAAAAGCTTTTGCTTTCAAATACACTTGCTGAAGAAGCTGGGCAATTTAATACAAGAGATATCACTATTCTTTTTGTTATGACTGTGAAAATTACATGTAGGAAAAACAGGAGGTGCTTTGAGAGCATAAAAATGCTGTTGCTGTCAGGTGCAGTCACTTCTGGGAGTTCAAAAAGCTATACTGGATAATTTCACAGCAAAAAGTCATGCCTCAGGAATACAAGGGTTTAGAGCTGTACTACTGAAGGTGATTGTACAGTACTGACATTGTGCTGTTTGTGAAATTTTTCCTAAAAATGTTGTCTGGAATACGAATTTGGACTAATTAATTTATTAAGTTGACTAGTAAACAACTTGGTCAAAAATCAAAGCACCTGTTTGGATATAAAATGCTAAGGAGGAGACTGTGCAAATGGCAATGGTTTTCTTGAATAAATCAGGGCATATTTACCTTGGGAACAGGCAGGGGGCTATTCCTCCTCCTTTCTTTGTTGAGTCAGTAACTGTAAACTGTCTTGTATACACTTGAATCATATGATCCAGGGTGATCAGGATGTTGGGCAAATTCCTTTTACTGCTTACCTGTATATATATATATATATCCCTGAGGATATATTTAAAATTTAAGGGAAGTATTTAGGGACAAAGAATGTAAACATGATTTTGTTTAATCCTTAAATACAAGTCTGAGTTCTGATTTTAATTTTGGCTATTTTGTTGTATGAAAAGCTGTCCCAGGTATCTCTGTGCATAGTTGTAAAAACCAGTTGATATGCTACCCAGTCTTTAAACTGCAGCATCTAAAATAAATACAAGAGAGGAGATTATTCCATTACTCCAGGGCTTGGGGAGGTCTTCTTACTCTTTCTCTGAAATAACCGTGGCTTTATTAACCCTGGAGCAAGCTGCAGACCTTGTTTGTTTCACCTGGCCTTTGAGAGAAGAGGGAGATTTCAAAATGAATGCTGGTGTTAGTATTTAATTATGACCAGCTGTTGAATAGATGGGGTGAGCTGATTACGCTCTATTTGGTTTGCCATGTTGAATAATTGGGAGTGCGTGCACAGCCAGTGTATGGACAGCTTTATTACATATAAATCAAGAGGAACTAAAATAAAAAATACAATTAATAAAGTTTTCTTTGACATCAGTAATGCAGCAGTGAAATAAGAGAGTAAAGAGAAGTACTGTATCACCTGTATTCCTGTTATGCTGTGGAGCATAGCAAGACTGGGGAGGCTTTTCTGGTTTGTCAAAGCTGCATGAAGACCGAAGAGCAAATATTTAATCTTATAAAAGTTGGTATTTCATGTTTAAGTGATAAGTTCCTCAAATGTCCAAAAACTTTCGGATTTTTTTTCTCCTCTGTCAATGTTTTATAATATAGATGAGATCACTCCATTCACCCCCTTCTCCCAACAAGGGAAAAAAATAACTGAAGAAATCATATCTTCAAATACCAAAAAATTGTCGTAAAAGTAGGGACGTAAACTTTTTATCATAAACCATCTGATTTTTATGTGTTAGAACCTACTTGAAAGGAGGTGAGAGATTTTTACATATGTTTGGCTTTATGCATATAAATCTACATATGCCCCCAACTTCCAGTTTTTGCAGTTAAAAAAGCCTGTCATTAACATATTTTTTTATTTAGTTTTGCCTGCTTGGACTTGTGATACTACAAAGTCTGGATTTTGAAGCTGGAACAATATATTTTAAGTCCTCAGTTCAAATTTAAATGAATACTTGTACAAGTAAATAAATTTTAAAGAAAAAAAACTTATAAAAGAGAATTCATAGACTAATTTGAAGTATCTTGGAAGTTTTAACACAATGAACGAATAAAAATGCCTACTATATTGGAGTAATTAAAGACAATTCACATTTGTGGTTTGGACATAAATGTGTAAAAATTATACCCATCTATCTTATTACATTTCCTTTTCTCTCCCTGAGGATTTCACTATGTACTTTATCTGTAATTGTTGCCAGTTTTCTATCAAGTTCCCACTGGGCTTCTGGTGCAAAAAATCTTATCCTCTCGATGACAGAGCTTGCCTGAATGATTTCATGCTCTTAGCATTTTTGTTCACGGGAATTAGGGGCAGAATGTAACTGCAGCTGAACACAGCATCTATTTTTGTAATTTTGAAGTTTAGGCTCTGTTATTGGAACTAAATGAAGAGATGCAGGTGTTCTCCAGTTCAAGTCCTTTGGGATTTTTTGATGGTAGATGCTTGAAAAGAAAATGCATGTGTTTCCAGAGTCAAACAGCAGCTGTGGACAAGGATTTATGTTTTTCTCAGAACTTTGGGATTTCAAAATGTTACATTTAATCACATGCACAGAAAGGAGAGCAAATGTTAAAGATGTTGCATATAAAACTAGGAGACTGATCTTTTTACCATACCAACTAGCTGTGGGAATAGAGGAACAAAGTGATCTTTAATCTTAATATGCACAATTTCAAAAGGATTATGATAGTTGCCAGGACTCTGGTCTTTTGAGAACTGTGCTCTTGCAGTGCACAACATTTGTATCCTCTTAATTGCTTTCAAAATCTGGCTTATTCTCATATTTTGCCTTGGAAAAATATGAATACTAATAGTATAAGTTACTGAAAACACAGTATTCATGTAGTCTCATTTTTGAGTAGAGTGGATTTAAATTCAATTAAGTAAACATTTTTAGAAGAAATTTTCTGGTAATATCCTATGGTTTTCAAAATTTGATTAAAAATAGCAGTTCAACTGCCTGAACTGTGAGGCTAAATTTAGAAGTTTTGTCTTTGATAGAACTTGTGGGCAAAAGTATTTCGTGGTAATGCAATTTCTCCCTCCCTTTCTCTCTCATGATTTTTAAATTAGTTGATTGTAGCACACACAATGTTGGAGAACTTAACTTTATCCGCAGTTCAAAGAAGGGCAGCAGATGGTGGCACTGCTGACCAGTTCAGGGTGGGCGAATGGTGTGGGGAAGAGCAAGTTGGTAACCGATATTTACCAATGCCAAGTTAGTTAATACCTATCTGAGAAAGTAAAAACCTTTTTTTATTTTTTTTTTTGCCAGCTCTGTGTTTGCTCCATCCTTAGCCACTACTCTCCCAACTCAGTATGCTGTGCACTATAGCCAAGTTAAATATAAAATATTTTTCCAGACTTGAATCACGTCTGCATCTACTGTCTTACAAAGATCCAGCATTTAGTTCTTATTCTAAGAGGGAAGTAAATTGTCCTCAAGTGCAGTCTGTTCCTCTGCTGGCTCCAATGGTAAATTTCATGTCCATGGGAGTAGCACAAGAGAGGGACAAACTATACTATGCTAACTAGATTAGGACTATTTCCAGTGAGTTGCATAAATCTGGCAACTGGCAGTAAGTTCTTGTTATAGAAAGGTAATTGCACAATGCAGGAATAAGCCAGCTTGTTCAACTTTCCCTCAAGTAATTCTGCAAATCCCCTTGGGGGAAGAGGTGTTTTCATCTCTCTACTTATGTTGCGGTCAGTTTCTCTCAGTATGCCATAAATCCTTCAGCAGTACATGTATTCATTCTACAATTCTGAAAATGTGACTAAGTAGGATTCTGAGTTTTGTAAAATGGTACTTTAAAAATTGATTAAAAAAAAGAGAGACAGAAAAAACTACACTGTCTTGTCAGTTGTTAGGAAGTTAGATTGTATAGTTGCAGTCGGATATGTCTATCTCATATTGGCCTCATAAGCCACCAGCGTGCCTGTAACAAATGTGGATAGAGCCTTCCCAAATCTTCGTTCACGAAGCCCAGCCATGATGATGAGATTGTATAGTAAAGTTCCCTGAAAATATTTTTGTTTTTCTTTCAATCCTGACTGACTTTGAGATGTACTGGTCAGCTGCACTGTGAAAGTTGAGTAATACCCTAAGTCAAAGAAGTACTTTTACCTTTTTCCTGTTTCTTTTTCTTAATAGTAGCACTTAAGAGTTTGGTAATAGGGCAAAATAAGAACCAAACTTGGACAATGAAGATGGCGACTCAACTCCAAATAGCAGGAGCCTTAGACATTGCACTGTTGACTGAGGGAATTGGAAAGCCTGGGTCTTCTCTGATTTTATAACTTTTTCTTTAAAAAGTCATTGTCTGACTTGCTCTTTTAACTGAGGACAACAGTGTTCTGCCTGTAGATAATGTAATTGATCTTGTAGTTCTTGGGACAGGACTTTGAGCTTCAGTGTTGGCAACTGAAGTTCTGAGCTCTTGAGTGGAGGGTAGTACAGTCACTACAGGCTTTAAACTACATAAGGGCAATCTCCCAACCTTCTCTTTAAACAGCTCATAACCTAGAAAATTCTGTAAAAATAACTAAAAAAAAAGTTGTTAAAAAGCCTTTTCTTTTTTAAACTTTTAACTCATTAAATATGTAGAAGTTAGGGAATGGCAGATGATAAATTATTTCTGCTACCTTTATTTTGTGTGTGTGTATGTGTGTTCCACAGGATTCCTGTTGACTTTACAGTCTGGCAGTATCAAAGTGTTCCATATGGCCACCAAAGTCCTATTTAGCACTTCTGTTAGTGAAAAAAAAATCTCCATGTGGGTTCAAATTATGATTTCTGTTTTCATAACAGTGTAGGCTAATGTATCTGTATTTCATGTATTTATGAAAATGCATTCACCTTTTCCACTCCTGGCATCTGGAAAATCCTTATTCAGCAAGGTGACTAGATACTTATTGATGGTTTGGAATGTTCTGAAAATGTGGCAGGTATAGGCTCTCAGCAATTGCTGACACATAGCTTTGGACACTGAAATCTGTTTTTAATTGAGAAAATATATGTTGGCCAGCATATTGGGATAGCTCCCTCCCAGTTTGAAAAAATGCCATGGGATTTTTAACTTCCATTTGGATGCTTCCCAGACATGGGCATAAGGGACTGTAACTGTTTATTTTCAAATAGTGTTTAAACTGTTTCCAGGTTTTATAATTGAATTATGTTGCTCTCACTACCTCTTTAGTTATGTAAAAGATTCATATAAGATTGAGGGGTTTTTTTGTAATGAGATGCTAAATAGATACCACTGAAAATCAGTAGACTCTTGGTGGTTAAATATATTTTTACTAGGTCAGCTTCTGTTTTTTTCGAATTACTAACAAGTAGTTAAATAACATTTTACTGAAATATAGCACATTTGATGAAAAACAGTGCTAAATGAAGGATCTTAGTGCAGAAGTTATGATCTAAATATATATGTATTTGTTTCTAAATCTAGGGGTTTTTTCAGTAATTTTCATGATTCTGCCCTGTAGCAGGTTAAAAAGAAGCTACAAGTCACTCCCAATATTACAGTGTTCTGGTTATAATACAAATGTACTAACAGTCTCATTTTTATGGTTTAGGATGCAGTTAGAGTGCATATTCAACTACATTGTCCTGTTCTACCCAAACATTACTGTCCAGAAGTTCCTTCCTATCACATTACAAATAACCAGTTGTGGTCACCAGTTAAAGTTGGGTCGTTACTAAGGGACTGAGTAGTTAGTTTTCTGTAGAAAACAACAGTTCACAGCCAGGATTAGACAAAGTAGGTTAGAATTTTAGTGGCATTTTAATTTATCTAGATAACCCCTATGATGATCCCCAAGCTAGGACATCCTCCTGTAGCTGACCAAACTGAAAATGATTTTGAACAGACAGATGATCTTTTAGGTCATTTAAGTTAGTTCTGGGGTTTTTTTTCGTGTGCTATGAAGCTTCTTGAGGTCAATCTCTGTTGTTATCAGAAACCTGCAAACCATGTAGAAGTAGTACTGCAGAACTGTTATTCACTTGTAACCTTTAGACCACTTAATCACTTCTGTGCTTTGTGAGCTGATTTCATGTTACCTGTGCACTGAAATAGAACTAATATGTGCAAGATACTTGTATATGTACTTGTGTAAGGTGGCAGAAGTACTTGATATGGGGAAAACAGTGCATTGTGTGACTTTTCAGTTTTATTTAATAGCTAAAATTAGCCTACATACATAATTTGAGCCTTAAATGTTGGATACCTCTATATAACAGATTTCTGAGTCCAGCAACTTCAAACACAAATGCTGTATATTTGAGGTTATCCTGACATTCTCAGTATCACGTGGAGAGCTAAATCTATTTGAGAAATGCAGTGATAGGATTAGAGTGGATATATAGTTTAATTAAATACCTAAATATTTTTAATTCTTAATTTTAATCTGATTTACACTCTTCAGTAGAGGGAAAGGCATTTTGAAAATGAAAAAAGCCTGATTTGTTTTTCAGAAGTCCTGTCTTAAAGAGAAGATTCTAGGTGCTCGCCTGGTCTTGCAGCTGGTTCAGTCAAGACAAACATTTGCTGGAGCAAAGTATTTGCTGACCTGACTCCCGAGTTTCCATCTAAACACATTTCTGTTGCTAATTGTTGATACTGAGCTCCATTTGCAGCACAGCATAATAGTGCAAAGTCTTGCTTTCCTGAGTGTTTTCCTAATTCCTGATGTCTTTCCAAGGTGAAGTAGATGGATCTGGAAAAAGAAAGTTATTTACTCTCCAAGAGATTTAGAAAACTGTGTATTTGCAGAATTGCAAATTATTCTACTATCTGACCTTGGGAGAACATTTCATGATTATGCAGTGAATGGGTTCCCTGATATTGAGAATTGAAGGAATGGGGAGTTCCAAACATTTCAACTCTTACAGTAAGAGTTTACCTGCATTGACCAGCTCTTCCACTTTTAGCCTGTGTGCATTGTCTGTCACTGTACGGCTTCCTGGTTTGCTCATCTGGGATCTGTGCTGAGCTGAAGAAGTATCTTTGGCTATAATGCTTCATGTCCAGAAATCCTGGAAAAGTAGCCCAGTGCCAGTGGGAAGGTGGACGTGAAAGGAGTCAGACTGAGTTTGAGCCATGTCTTTTTGAATTTCGGTGTTGATAACTGATCATTCCAGTGAGAAAAAAGACCATGTTCTAGTAATATGATACAAACCATAAATGAAAGTAAAGTACTCTCTTGAAGATTAATAATATGTATCAGAATGATAATCTGAGTAAGTAAAAGGCTGACTGCCTCTTGCCATCTCCTCCGACCCTCAAAAGTGCCTTTTTTCTTTTTATTTTTGGAATAAAACCACTTAAACCATACAGAAACATTATGTAAATACAATATTAAGTATAATATTAGAACTGGCTATCATAGGTATTCTTCCTCCTCAAAGTGGGGAACATAGTGGAAACTTTGTAAATAGAAACAATACTCATTGGAAAAATAAGAGAAGATCTGGTTGAATCTAATGAATTATTAAATACAATATACAGCTCAACATTAGTGAGCACGGTCGTGGAGAACACATGATGGATCACCACCTCTGGATATTATTCTTTTCTGTATTTCTCTATGGCATAAGACATAATCCATCAGGTGTCCAGTTTATTTAAAAGTTGGTGAACTACAACTTTAAGGCACTGGACTATGGGTGACATATATACATTTTATTTCTAGTGTAACTGTGTTCATGTTTGGTCATCTATTCAGTGGAAATAAATTTATGAAATGAGAGTATGGGTTCTCTTCTGTAATTTTGAGCTCTCTTGTCATGTCCCTGCTGTGATAACAGAAGAAAAATTCAGTATTGAGCAAATCTTCTATCGCAGGTTGTGACCTGAAGATTCATACGAGAAAATTAAATATGTTCAATATTTCTTTGTAGTATTTGAAAGATGCTTTACCCAAAGTCTTGAATTAATATTGTTCAGACATTAAAATTATTGAAAAATAGTTGTTTCATATGTTTAATAATAAATTAATTGTTAAATGATAAGCTTAAACTGAACCTATTATATTGAAATTGCAGTTTTAAACCAAAGCCTACTTTTGAAAAATCTTACGGATGCAAAATAATTTTCAGTATAATGGAATTTTCTAAAAAGAGATTTGTATTTTAAAGTGCACATATCAGTTCTTTAAGCACTTGCATGTCTAAACTAATGAAATGAAACTTTAATGCACATTACAATCAGTTGATTAAATTATTTTTAATTAAAAAAACAGGAAATAATTAAGATATATTTATATTTCTGAGTTTTGAAAACGGGTGTAATAAAAGATAATAATCATAATACTAATTATATTTAGTAGAAAGACTTTTTTAATAATTTGAAGTTATCCTTCACTGGTAACATAACACAGAGTAAGTTTAAGCCTGTGAAAGGGATGACTTAACACAACTGTTGATGCACTCTGACTGAAACATCTTTATCAAGTTAATACAAGAAGCAGTCATGCCCTACTTGAATTACTCATTTATAATGGCTGAGCAGCAGCCTGGATGTGGACTTTGAAATCCTGGGAAAATAAGATGCATGCATGCATGCATTCAAATGTCTAAAGTATTTGCTTTAGAGCAGCTGTAAAATGTTGAAGTGAGATGTCAGCTACTAGCTGTTGTCTACGTTTTTAGTCTGAAGCAAGGTGTGATCATTTAATTGCTAACCAAGGTTAGTATTATTTTAGTCATTGCATCCTTGTTTAAAGACTTTGTTTTCTAGAGCCATTGGAACATTTGGGACTAAAGAAACAGAATGTTTCTCTGCTTTTTGCATACTTTTATTGCACAGTTTATTCCAACTTTATTTGAAGACCTTATTTGCTTTGTAGAAGCAAATAAATTTTTCTCTAACTTTTGTTGTGCTTGCAATGAGGGAATAATAATCCTAGAGATGCATAAAATATCAAAATAAGCCCATGTATGGGTAGCAGTTTCAAAAATGCTGCCTTTGTGCTCATTAAGAATGTAATAGTATAATAGCTGGTAAAAGCCATGTATTAAATGAATGTATGTCTCTTTGCGCTATTGGGGTGTTTCAGCTTACACAGTCTTTTGCAGATGATGGCATTGCCAGGTTCCTTGTCTTCACAGCTTGATATCATGTTTTCTTTGAAATTACATACAGTAAATTAACTGTTCAATTTTTCTTCAAATGCCAGCACAATACCAAAGGTGTGGATCCCATTACATTTGAAACAGAGGTTTTTGATAAGAAGTGCCATATGTGTTTCAAGTATCCTCACAATTCCCAAATCAACAATACAGAAGTAACACCTCTTCATTTACTGCAGGAATTGTACATGTTCCTACGACAAGAAGTGAAATGAGAGCAGGAACATCCAGTTTTGCATGTTGGAATATCTGTAAGGGCAGTGTGATCGTTGTGTTGCACTTGGGAGATAGACAATAATGTCTGTGTTGTACCTACCCAGGGATATTTATAATCATCTTACAGCAGCTGATGAGACTGCAGGGATGCTTAATGAAGGATCATTCAGGAATTAGTCAAATAGTTTTTTCTTTCTTTTCGTTACAAGCAGAATTAAGATTCCATGTACTTTCAGTCTGTTTCCTGGAACAGAGCATCTCTAGCATGCACCATACAACTTGTTTTTTTTTCTCTGGAAAGTCACTATCTCTGATGGAAGGAGCAGGTGTTTTCTACACAATGACAGCAGATTAGGCCACAAACTCCGAGATTGTGCCTTCCTTCCTTATATTGAGAAAACTGAGAGGCAAGAATAATCCACCTTAAAGGTAGAAATATAATGATTAACATCTTCAGTTACATTTTTCCAAGATAGCCCTACTAAAGTTATTGGATGTAGCTCTTCAAGATTACTTTTTGCACAGGAGTTAGCAGGACTCATTCAAAGAGCTTTAAATTAGATTTGAAGGGGAAAGGAATAAAACCAGGCTTGCTACAGATAAGCCTGGGGGCAGCACGCCGTTGTCTGAGGGATAGTGTGCCAGCAAGATCCTTTGGTCTGTCATCTCACTGGAGATGGGGGATGGACATCCTACAGCAGCAAAGACATAAGGGTTATTGAATTTTTAGAAATCATGGAAGCACCTGAGAACGGTCCCATAGGAATTAGGGCTTGTCACCCCCAAAAGGCGGGAGGATCAGTAGCCCAACTGAATTGCATCTACCCCAATGCACACAGCATGGGCAACCAACAGAATCTGGAAGCCATTGTGCAGCGTAACTATGATGTAGTTGCCATCATGGAAACATGGTGGGATGACTTGCACATCTGGAGTGCTGCAATGGATGGCTATAAACTCTTCACAAGGGATAAGGCAGGATAAGGAGAGGTGTTGAAGTAGCCCTGGATGTTAGAGAGTGTTTTGATAGTTTAGAGCTTAATGATGGTGATGGGTGAATTATTTTAAAAATCAGGGGCAGGCCAACAAGGCAGGTATCATGGTGGGAGTGTGCTATAGACCTCCCAACTGAGATGAAGAGGCAAATGAAATATTCTGTAAGCAGCTGGGAGAAGTCTCACAGTCCCTGGCCCTTGTTCTCCTGGGGGACTTCAACTTACCAGATGTCTGCTGAAATACAATACATCGGAGAGGAAACAGCCTAGGAGGTTCCTGGACTGTATGGAAGTTAACTTCTTGACACAGCTGTGTCCAGTTCTCGGCCCTTCAGTACAACAAACACATTGAGGAGTGAGTCCAGGGAAGGGCAATGAGGCTGGTGAAGGGTCTAGAGAGTAAGTCCCATGAGGAGTGGCTGAGGGAGCTGGGGGTGTTTAGCCTGGAGAAGAGGAGGCTCAGGGGGGACATTGTCACTCTCTACCACTCCATCAAAGGAGGTAGTAGCAAGGTGGAGGTTTGTCTCTTCTGACAAGTAACAAGTGATAGGGCAACAGGAAATGGCTTCAAGTTGTGCCGGGGGGGTTTCAGTTGGATATTAGGAAAATTTTTTTCACCGAAAGCGTGGTCAGGCTTTGGAATAGACTGCCCAGGGAAGTGACTGAGTCATTATCCCAGGTGGGGATGTAGATGTGGCATTAAGGGACATGGTTTAGTGCTAAGATTGGTAGTGCCTGGTTAATCCTTTTCCAGCCTAAAACGATTCCATGATTGTATATAACCAGGGAGGATAGTATTTATCTTACACTGTTGTGAAAAATTGGGACATTTTGGAGTGATTTGCATTGCTCTTTTCCACTGAGGTACTCTATTGGACTACTCCAAGAGTCTGATGGAGGGATATTTGCAGGAAGGATGCACTAACTCTTGTAGCCTTGACTGGGTCTGCTCTATTTGGATTGACCTGCTGCAGGTTTTCACCCCTTCTCAAATGGCAACAGCTCAGCTAACTCCAATAAATGGTTTCTCTGTATTGAGATGTGAATTAACTCAATTACGTTACTCCAGAACACTTGTTTTTAAGAGCACAGAAATTAGTAATTAAGAAGCATACTTGTACAAAAATAGCATGAGGTAATGCTAAGGGAACAAGATGTTTTTCATTCATTTTCTGTGAGGTCCCCTCATAGTGAAACACTTGCAAATGAATGCTGCTATATTGGGAGCCAGTGTAGCAGAGAATCAGTTACAGCAGCATTTTGGACCTGGCTTTGAAGAAATAAAGCAACATCTGAGTTCCTGCCATGCTTATCGACATGGGGCAAGGGACTGTCTAATAGAGGTACATCTGCATGTTTCTTTTCCTTAATGCTCTTGCAAGGGGTGGTTATTGGCTCATAGCATAGCAGCCAGCGTGGGGGACTGCTGTTTGTGTGTTCCCAAGCCTTGGACCTAGCCTTTGTGGGTAGTTGTTTTGAAGTTCACACCTCACAGGTCATGACTCCCAACTGCACTGGAACATAAAAGCCTTCCTACTGGTGCTGCTTCAGAGAAGTAGAAACAATGTAACAAATTAAAAAAATTAATTGGTAAAAATGTGAAACCAACCCCGCTTGCAATCCTACTAATTTTCTTTTTCCAGAGAATTCTGTTTGTTTTCTTAAGAGATAAAACCCTCTTCCTACCCTTCATTTCTAAACTTGAAATGCTACAATTAGAATTTGGAATAGCCAGAGTCAATTTCTTAATTGCAGTTGAAAACAGTAGAAATATATAATTACTTACCAGATGCTGGCATAGTTTTCCTAAATATTTTCATGTTTAGCTGTACATGTATATACACGTATGTATAAATGTAAGGAGAGAACAAAATACCTATTCTCGTTGTATCTCTGAATAAGATTCTCTGAGTATTGTTGAGATCTGAGAGGAAAGCTTAGAAAAATGATGCTGTAATCCACAGTGCATTTTTTGACCTAGCCCTATAAATATGTCAGAGAGCTACAACTTGAGGGAAAATATAAATCTTTTTAGCTCTAGATGCTCTTGTTTCCCAGAGGATTACTAGTGGAACAGGAGGACAATTTCTTTATTTGCTTTATCCATAACTCAGTCCCTTTGGAAAATCTCCAGTTGATTCTTCATACACTAGGAAAAATGCCTGCCAAACACTTGTTTTTTGACAGATTTTGCCTAGTTGCTGTCAGTACCAGTGCAATGCAATTGACCTTTTTATAGGGAAATGCAGACAAACTCTCCTTAATGTATAGTGGGAGAGAAAATGTAGTGTGTGCACGTATCTATCTCTCTCTCTCTCTATATATATATCTCAGTATATGTATGAAGTGAATTTTTCCTGTTACTTCCCAGTAGTTTTTCCTTCATAAGATAGGATAATAATAAAATATCTCATGATATAATAGTTATTTTAGGAACTCTACCTGGCCTTGGCCTGTCATGAATATTTGACACCTACAACACTTTTAAATGAACTTTGTGTGCCAAATCATCTTATACATAATAGATCTTTTGGTTTATTTAATCAGTATCAATGCTATCAATACAACTTTAGAGAAAATCAGGATTTTTAGCATCATATGGCTTCTTTACTAAATTCATAATGTGGTTTTATAAATTAAATTATGTTCCACACATTATTTGCTCTACCTAATAAACTATGTGTTATCCCACTAGAAATTCTAAACAAAAGCTATTGTATGGCAGCTTGAAATATGTCCAAGGCAGCAAGCATGGCTGATTTTAGTAGTTTAAGAGTAATGTTACACCTACTTAGAACAATAGAATATGCCTTGCATGTCAGTGTGCCAATGCAAATAATATTCAGACTTTTCTAAGGCTTTTTACTGTGTTTCTTCTGTGAAGTGCAGTTTAATATTTAGTTACTGATGGTGTCCATTATTATTGTTATGCTTTGGATCAAGGAAAAGATAAAATAGTCTGAGTTACAAAGCATCCAATAGCTTGAATTTTCTGCCTAAGGAATAACAAAAAGTAGCAGACTGAAGTTCAAATTTATATGGTGAATAAGTTTGAGTAGTTTTCTGTGCCATTAGTGGAACAAATTAAACTTTTGCTGCTTGAGTGCATATACCTAAACAGTGTAGTGTGGGAGGATTATCAGCCAGTTAGTCTTATTGGGTTTTATGGCAGTAGAGCAGATTTAAACGAAATTTTCCCAGGGCAGAGGTACTGTATCAGTGATCCCAGAAGTTTTCCTAAGAAATTTATGAAGTGGTATGAAAGTAAATTACTGAAGAGCCATCAAAGCAAGTATGTTATTAATTGACAATTTATTGACTTTATCCTTACTGCTAGTTAAAAGAAAAAAAAGGATTAGATTCAGCCTACACTTTGAAAGCTGCGTGAGGTCTTTTGTACAACATTTCAGTTAACCTGTAATTAATTAACTTAATTAAACAAATATTAATAAAAGAGTAAAAGCACACTTATTCTGATGGATCTATAAAAATAGTCATAAGATCAATGTAAATAAGTAATGGAAAGTGTGAATCTGGGTCTGGTTAGGGCAGAGTGTAACACCAGTTATCTTTGATCTTCTGAGAAACTTAGTCCTTGCTCAGGCAAATCTCTCATAAACCTCACTGATTAATTGCTGAAGAACTGCTGGGTCTTTACCCTTCAGCTTAAGGTCAAAAATACATTGCTCTTTATTATAGTGGACCATTTCTCTGTGCCTAGCTTTAATACATTTAATTCAAACAGAATGCAACTTGATTTAGTTATTTATTATTTTACCTATATTAAAAGAATGGGCTAGTGATTACAATAGAAAGAAGCAATCTTCTGTTAATTGCAATTTCTTCTATTAACTTACTGGTTCTGGCTAATTATTTAACTTCTCTGTGTATCATTTCATCTGCAAAAATACATGTTACCAATCCATGCAAAATGATATGGGAATTACTCTTAGTAGGTTTTGTAAACATTTAATATTTGAAATAGGGATTTAATTCCTGCTAATATTACGTGGAAGTAGAGGTCTCCTTAAGCAGTAAAAAAAAACCCAAAAGATCCAAAGCTGTTTTTTTCCAGATCATTCATGTATATTTTAAATTTATAGCTTTTTAATGTCAGTCTTAATTAAGACATGTAGATTTAATGAGAGGAATATTTTATATTAATAACGCCTAAAGCCTACTACACGTAAAACACATGAACTCTCTCCTCTTCTGCTTCTGAACTGCCTCTGTCTGTGAACTTTTTCTGTTGCTTTGAATGCCTGATAAATTGTTTGCTGGGTAGGAGGGAGAATGCTTGACTTTAACTCAGAGTTTAATTTCTTGAGAAAATATCATTCTGAGCAGTGTGTCCACAATGGGAGCTATTACAGAATAGTTTACTTCGCTTTTTGGCCAATTTACCCATGAAAGCAGTCTCCTAGAAATCTGCTTAATCGGTAATACTGTTTTGAAAATAAACATTTTGTAAGGATCTGTCCTTTTTCATTAACAGCTCCAAACATTATAAATAAATCTAAGTAATTTTTTTTCAGTCACTCATGATAGGCTTCCCTTCTTTGATATTGTCAGTTTTACCTACTTTGTTCATGGTACTTCAACTTTGATCTGGGCTAATTGCCATTAAATTCACACTGCTTACTGACTTGGCAAGCCAAAGCAAGTTAATGCTATTCATCATCGGGAGACCAGTTACTTTATTCTGTCCCCTCTAGGCATGTGCTTGTTTGTTTAACAGCAAAATGATTTGAGCAGATTTACATATGCTGCTCATACATTTTCCATATGAAAGACAATAACACAGCAGAATTCTACAACTGAAGGTTTTTAAATGTGTTTATTGCTTAAGGCATAGGCAAATTTAAAGGTATTTTTTTTCCCTGCTGTTTCATATGCTGCTTCTATCCCGCAGTGGGATTTCACAGGCTGTATTTGGAGCTTATCTCCGGGTCAAGGAAGGATTTTTGTTTGGTGCTTCTTCACTTTTCAGAATACAGATTGCTTTTGCCCGCCCAAGCTATTAAAATGCATTTAAATGAAACAAATACAGGATTGTTTCTAGGGCTGGTTTTCCCCTCCTGAAATGCCAAAGGCTGTCCGATCTTGGGAGAAGGAAAGACAGAATCTCCCAAGTCATTGTCTGTCCTGGATTTGCTCATTGTCTTCGCCCAGCTGATTTTGTGGTAACTTCTGGGTACTGCATATTTTACCAGTATCAATGCTGATAGGGAGGAATTAGTTTGTTACATAGGCATATTTATTAATTTTAATATGATATTTTAAATATTAAATAGTTTTGATGAAGCAAGTCTATTGTATAAATTCCATATGTGTAAACTTAGGCTTTTTTTTGTCCAAAAAGAGGAGAATTGTGTTCACTGGAAAATGGGACAGTGGTTATTTTTAAACCCTCAGTGCAATACTGCCCTCAAGAATCATTTATTTACCAATAATAGTTCCTCTTCCCAGAGTATGTCATTAATTGAGTCAAGGTATAGCATTTAATACATTAGTAGTAAGATAAGTATCAGTAAAAAGCATGAAGGGGATTTTTATATGTGTTGTTAAATTGACTCTTAATTTGAAACTGATAAAAGACTTCAAACTTGTTTAGCAGCATTATTGCTAAATCCTCCTGAAGGCAGCTTGGGAGATAATAATAGTAGTTCAAGCATTTGCTGGTGTGTTTCTTGAATCTTTCAGAACTTTTTGACCTTAGTTAATAATAATTTTTCTGCATCATGAGAAGAATGTTTTTGATATAATCATCTCTGTTTAAAAAAAGAGGGGGGCATGTGCATTTGAAAATTCAGAACATATTTTTGATTGTAGAAAAATGTAGCAATGCTGCTTCCCGCTCCCCTCCCATTCAAATTGAATTTTCTGCTTTGATCAAAATGATATGTAATTTTTTTTTAATGAACATCCATTCTTTCACTTATTTTTGTTTTGTTTTGGTCTCTTATTGTTCGTTATTTCCACTTACTGGTACCATCTAGTGTTTACAAAATCAATGTTACTGTAATATTCTTTGAATTTTAATCTTTATGATGAATCATTGTGTGGAACAATTGAGCTGTCTACTGCTAAATTTTATGCAGTTTGATAATGAAGATAATTTAATTATCTTTAAATTTTCATGTCAAATATAAGTAATGGATAAGAACATGGAGAGGGTAAAAATGGTGTGATGGGAAAAATGAAGGATAAATATGAACTTGCAATAGGGCCCCGCAGGAGCAATTGGATAATAATTCTTAGTTGAGAAGTTCTGAAGAGCAACAGTGTGTTGAACAGCATGTTCAAGCTGCAGTGCTGCCATTCTCTATTACTGGTTAAATGCTAGGGCTTGGTACTTGGTGCCATTCTGTTGTTGCTGTTGTTTTTCTCAATAGTAACATGTCCTGAGAATCAGTTTTAAAAGAAATGCTTCTTTGTTCCACCGTTGTTCAAACAAGTTCACACCACAACAGATTGCCTGTCAAGTGCATAGTGAAAATCAAAACAGAGCTCAGCCAGGTGCCAGAAGCATTAGAGCCAACTGTGGAAGTGTCAGTCTCACCTGCACTGACTCGCTCTCTTCCTTACAACTCACACTAATAAGAAAAAAATGATGCTAACAACAGTTCTGCCAGTGGATATGCTAGAAATTTTGATGTGAGGACATGAATAGTAGCCTCAGCATTTAAAGATTTCAAACTACTGTGCAGATGTATTATGTGTTCAGGATTGTTTTGGATCCTTAGGGTCCTTCATCTCATTTTGGAATGATGTAGTGTGGAAGTTTTTTGTTTGTTTGGTTTGGTTTGGTGATACAGTTTTCCCATAAGACTCATATTGATGTTCAGGAAGCAAGATGTAAATAAGTGACTGTTTCTTGTTTTAGTGAAGTTTGAATTCTTTTTCCAGAAGAATTAAATGTGATGTGAGACAGTTAAATACAGTAAAATCTGAAATAAGCTGTCCAAGCTGAAATCACTGGACCACCCAGGTCTTGGACCACCCAAGGGACCAACAACAGGCAATTGCCTGAAAGAGGTGGCCTTTTACTGGAGGTCGAACAAGTTGTATTGCAGATCTTAAAAAAATTTGGTAGTGATTTCTTAACATAGTTGGCTACCTACTGGAGCTGGTCCTTAGAATAAGGACCACTGAATCAGTCATGTCCCAGTGAAAATAGCCTTTCTTATTTACTTCTGCCCTTAACAAATTTTTTCCCTCTTTTTCAGACTGAAGTGAAATTAGTAGCTTAGCAATGTGTTGCTCCTAAGTGGAGATATCAAGTTATTACAGAGTTGTGTAGTGTCATATTTAAATAAGATTTTTTGAATGGGGCATATTTGATCAATGCCACTGGTAGGATTTGCAATGAGAATCAAATTGGAAGCACTCATGTAAATAGTTCTTACTTGAATCATCTTCACTGTACTTCTCTTTGTGAGAAGTGGTACAATATGAAACCAGCTGATTCTACATTAGAATTGCTCTATTTGCAAGGTTAAATGGCCTGTGGAAAATGCAGAAAAATCTTATTTGGAAATTATTCCAAGTAGTAGGTTTTATCCTTAAAACCATAGTAAGGTGATGTATATGAATGTGTAAATATTTACCATTATTAAAAATAGATGTTGAATTAAAATTTCCTGTAGCACTCATAATTTCAGGTTTCCCATTCTGTTTTTTCTTAAATTTGTAAAATGTGTAAGTCATCTAACTTAGCCAACCCCAATCAACATTTTTATGCACACTTCTTTGTAGCAATAATTTTATTGTAATTATGGTAACTTAGATATAAAGGATATAAAGAAGGTTTGCTGAGATGTTATATTTTCTATCACAGTAACTTTTATTTGGGTTAAAAATCCCTCAGTTGTGCTTCAGTAAAATCTTATATTCCTATAATCTTGTTTCAGCAGCTAGAGAGAATATTTAAAACTAAATAGCATGTTTATTAAAATAAATATAAATAGTAAATAAAATGTTATGCAAACTTTCTCTAAAGCATATAACTTCATTTCTTTAGCATTCTTTTCCATTATAGGTTTTATTTAACATCTAATTTTCTGATTTTTCCCTTCATCCTTTCTTAAAGCTAAAATAAAGGTAGCATCTAATTTCTCCCTTTTTGCAAGCTGCACTCCTACTAGAGGAGTGACATTTATTTTACAGATATAAGTCTGTGTACTTCTGTAATATTTTTTCAATCTAAAATGAATATAAGCATTATGTCATGTCCCTGTTGGAAGATGCAAAGAACTCCCATGTCTTTGCAAGGTAGGAAGAAACTTCTGAATAAAGAGGACTTCAGTTAAAGCCCTGTAGGCACCTGAGGTGCCTCTAGAGCAGCAAGATACAGACATGGCAGGTTGGGTGATATGATAAAGTGTGTGTTTGAATGCTGTGCTTGAGTGTTATTGTGGTATATATAGGTGTGTACACTAATTTTGATCTGTGCATTAGTAGTAGTTTAATTATCACATTAATATTATTCATATGTAAGTTTCACAACTACCACTTTGTAGTATCATAGAATGGTTTGGTTTGGAAGGGACATTAAAGATCATCAAGTTCCAACCTCACCTTCCACTAGACCAGGTTGCTTAAAGCCTCATCCAGCCTGATCTTTCTTCAGTTAATTATGTTAAATACTGATGAGGCAGATCCCAGAAAAACATACCCAGACTGGGTTTTTTTGAGTATTAATTTATGTATGTGGAGTACAAGAATAGATAGACTTGAGTCATCCTCATCATCAAATGAATTACAGGTACCAATGCAATAATAATTTTCAGTCAGAACACTTGAAAAAACATCAGTCCACATGTCCTACAAGCTATAAAGCCTTTCCCTTTTACCACCTTATAACCAACTGAGTAAAACAAAACAAAAAGTCTTGTGATAACATAATAGAGTATACTCGCTATGTCTTAAATTTCATTTAATAAACAATGATATGATGAAATAATATCAGTGATGAAGAAAGTGGTCAGTATTATTTATAGCTATAGAGATAAGTTTTGTATTTTTATTACCAACCTTTCTAATTTTCCTCTGGTTATATAATGCTAATAATTCATTGCAAATCCATGTAAACAGACTCCCGATGAACAGTTTTACTGAGGGGAATGTTCTCGGCAGGGCTTTGTTAACCTGACGTTCTGTGGTTTCGCCTCGTAAAACTAGCAAAGGGCTCTCTGCGTGGAATGTTAATGGGGTGAAGTAATGAATGCAGGATGGGATGTAAGATTTGAACGTGCATAAAGTCCTTAGTTGGGGTTTTGGAGGAGATCCTTGCAGACAGTAGCAAAGATAAAAGCATTGGAAATTTTTTTTTTTATTTTAAGCCAACAGTTGGATCTCTGCTGGAGAACTGGCTTTGAAGTAAGAATGCAAGAAAGGAATTAAAAGTTAAGCCAGATAAATTTCTTTTAATTTGGTCATGGTGAAAGGAGCAAAATTGAGGGTCATCCCTTTGGTTTTAACACAATTAAAAAAATTATTCCTGTTTCAAAGCACACTTATAAATTATGTACTTTTTAGTTCTGCAACAACATACGATCAAGAAATTTTCTTGAAGAGGAAGGTTGCTTGTGTCTACCTTTGCTTTCTTTTCAGAAGCAGTGCTTTGAAAAACATGTAACTGAACTAATTTAAATTTCTGGAATTTGTAATTGCTTTTGTGGAGAAAATGTATTCAATACTTTGTAGTTCCCAAGGAACCAAGCAGTTGAAATTTTTATCCAAGTGCAGTGCTAATTAGTTACATTGTTCAGGCATGACCTGATCTTGAGTTTGTTGTCCAGGGAGTGAAAATATCTGTGGATGAGCTGTTTCTTTCTGTGTCAGTGACGTTTGTTAATTGAGGGCCCAGATCAGATCTGGTGAGGCAAGTGTATTTATTTTTGTTACAATAAAGCTCCCCCATAACTGTCAAACTGAGGATTTTGATCAGATCACCTCTCCTTAGTGACTTGGTCGCTTCATCCTCTCACCACTCAGTGCTGCTCCATCAGAATGGCTAACCTGAAGGGCTTTAAGCTCTCCCCATAACATTATTAGATGCATGACAGCAAGAAAGGTAGCAGAATTGTGATTTGAAACAGATAATCCTTTTTTTTTAGAGTGGACAGGTCTATTTTTTTTCTACAAGATGATTTTTTTATTTCTTATTTAGATACAAACTGGCCAGTTGCGTTAGAATAAGATTTCACAATCTGTAATGGCAAGTAGTGATGCTACAGAGAAAGGATACAGCTTGTTTTGGGAATAACTATTGCTACAGATCTGAGGGAAAAGCAATGACCACTAAACACTGACAGTGTGAGGGTATGATAAACTAAACATTGTGAAGACTGCTAACCAAGTAATTTTTAAAACAGCCTTATCTCTCTGATAGTAGATAGGGCAGATTCTAGAACAATTTAAACTCAAGAGTTGTGTATTGTAATGATTAGAATTGTTTATGAAGGGTAGTCAATGTATTCTCTAATACTGGTAATGTTAAAACCTAGCATGGGCGTTTTCAGAAGATATGTTCAAGTACAGCTACGTTTGAAGTCCAATTCAGGAAAGTTCTGCACGTGCTTTAATTAATTAAGTAAGAATTAAGAATTAATTAAGTAGGCAGACAGATCCTGATTTACTGCTGTCTCTCACTTAATACATGGTAGTGATAGACTTCTATTGTAGAAATCCTAAGCAAGGTAAGTTAGCAAATATAGAACCATTACTAGTCTTCCTCAGAGTTTTTTGCTAACTTATCTCTAGAGTTCTGTAGTACTGGCTCTTCCTTTTGACTTTTAGAAATCAAAAATACGTGAAAAAAATTTAAAAGACTAATATGCAGCTTAATGCTGATGATTGTCTTGGACATTGTTTTTGACATGTCAAATACAAGCAAGATATGTAGTGAAGGCTAAAATTGCAGCTGGCCCAACTCTTGTAGGTATTCAGGTGCGCTCTAAGTAAGATGTAGTCAAGTGTTTTAGTGCTTGTTTCTGGTCATTCAGATTACTTCAGAAGGATGGGATTTGTTTTCCCCTGTTTGAAAGCAAAACTTAGAAGTTCTTTTTGGTTTTGGTTTTCTTTTTTGGTTTAGTTTGTTTTTTTTTAATGCAGGTTTGAAATATTTGAATTTTAACAACCTGTTGAGTATGTTGTATACTCAATGTTGTCCATGGAACAGTGATTACATTGCAGTGATGGCAGCCAGCTGCATGTGTCTCTATTGTATAGTGACATTAGTCAGTGTCTGATGAAGATACAGGATTTAGATGACAACAAGCTGGCTAAAAGCCAGATAATATGAGCTGATGGCAGTGGTTTAAGAGAAGCAGCCTGGAGGAACCCTTCTTATTCTTTGATGGAATGTAACCAATATTAATTCTGGGAGCACAGAAAGTTTACTGACTAGGTGCTTATTAAGCTGAACTAGGTTAGTTTTTGTTTTTTCCTCTACCAAAAAAGGGAAGTAGGCTTAACAGGGCAACTTTTGTTGACAATAATATTGACAGCATTACAGACTTGGAAATTAAGAGCGTGTAATGGCAACTCCAAGTATTGCACAACCGCATCTTAGAATCACAAGCTAAAAATCAGATAAAGTGTTCTTTTGGTTATTCAGTTTTCTTTTAGTTAATTTTCTTTCTTTTTTTTTCTAAATTTCTTTTAGTTAATTTTCTCTATATATTAAATATAAACAAATTTTCAGTCGTTGAAATGTGGGAATGGGTGTTTAATCAGATTCACTTTTACTTTGTAATTACAAAATGAATCTCTTAACTTCCAATATAGTGGTGCATCAAGTGTCTGTTGAGTGTCTTAATTTGCAAGATCTGCTTAAGTAAAGTATTATTTTACAAATGATAATTTATCTGTAAAATTGTCTTTTAATGTAATTTTTGAAGTAAAACTTTAGCTGGTTACTCTTAAATGACAGTTAAGAATGGAATAAGTAGATATTGATCATGCATTTTGCCATATCTTGAAGAATTACTGCATACACCGCTACATGAAAATAAAAGAATAATGATTACGGATGAAAGTTTGAGAGGTTGTCCTTCACATTTCTTTTAGAAAGGTATATTTATTGCTTGGATTATGACAAAACATAAGAAAAATATAAATTGTATAACGAATCTTTTATCAAAGGATCAGTGATGTTTCAGTTTATAAACTGTTGTTTCAAAACAGGATCTTAGAATGTAAGATGCTGCATGAATAAGACACAAGCTGACAATATTTACTTATTATGATCACTTCTGCTTCATTTGAATGAAAGAAGCAGCATTGATTTTGACTGGTAAAACATATAAACCTTCAGCTGATATGACTTTTTAATGTCTGTCCAGGATCAACGGTTGTATAGTCTGGTTTAAAACTGAATGATAGAGCTTGTTGTGAGAATAAAAGCCTGAATGCAGAAGTCAGCCAAAAGACGATTAATGGCCAATAGTCACATTTAATTCAGTTCTAAGTGTGGTATTTACTAGTAAAGCCACTTTGGCAAGTCTTCAGTGATTTGAGGTAAAAGTTTCACTCATGAAATTTAAGAGGTGATTTGAATAGTGTTGCATCATTTGTAAAAAAGGCAACCTATAAATCTTTTTCATTTGGAAAAAAAAATTTAAAAAATGTACACATAACTCGCTTCTTGAGCGCTGTTACAGTATCTCCATTCTGTTCATGGAGTTTCGGGTTCTTCAGTCATAATCTCCATTGGCATCAGGGTGTGCGTTTGACCCGCACCGAAGTCGTGGGAAGCTTTTAGAAGTCTTTCAGCTCACATACTCTCCTGAGCACTAGGACTTGGAGAAGACCCAGAAGAGTCCCTACATATGCACTTCAAGACTCAGGAATGAATAATTTTCCAGGAAACTAAACATGGTTCTTCAGCTGTTCATAGCAAGAGCCTTTCTCTAATATTTTTTAACTTTTCAACAGGGTTGTTTTATGCCAATACTAGTAAAACTTATATTTGTTTGCTGAAAAGATCATGAACTTAGTAGGATTTGGGTCCAGAAGAGAGCGTAAGAAGTCTAATGATAGCAAGGGTTGGATGGGTAGCTCAACAAAAGCCAGATTAGTCTGTATGTGATTCCAGGAACCTCATAAAAGGAGTGTTTCCAGTATTTTTCTTTTACCTTTTTCTACTATACTGTCCCCTTCTGCTCCTTTAAAACCAGTGATCACGATATTTTTACCTCATGAGTATCTCATGTAACTTTTAAAATGAAAATAAATGCTGTAGAAGGTCTTAAAAGAGAAGTTGGGGCTAGAAAGAAACTTGCAGAAACTGTGAAGTTATATTACTTTTCAAAAGTAGGAAGCATTGAAAACTAATTCTCTGAATCCTCAAGCTTGGGGAGTTAGAATAAAGTTGTGACAAATATTTCATGTTATGACTGACATTTTTAAGAGTTTAATATATTTAGATTATTTACACGGACCTGCTCCAATGTTTTGTTAAAAAGAACATATATTTGTGGAAGGTATTTGTTGCTTAATCACGGGAACTATGACTATGGTATCATAGGAGCAAAATTATCATTCTTCCATAAATGTTTAATCTTAAAATGTGGATTAAAAAAATTGCTCAGCTGCTTTTCTTTATCCTTTTAGTGAAGAAGAGATTCCGTGAAATGTCTTCTAAATTTTTGGTTTATTTTTGCTTGATTTGTTTTTAATACACTACAAAGGAGAACATGCAGGAAACTAGAACTGAAACAATTATTTTTTTAGATCTTCAGAATTCAGAGACTCTTCTCACATACTTCATATTTGACAGAAAATTCAAGTTAAAGTTTAGCCCTAATGTACCAACTTGTAGGTTCTTTTTTCCTTTTAGTTACTGGAGAGGGCCTAAATGTCTCTTAAGACAGAGAGTATTTCTCTAGCATAGTCCCATAATTCAGGTATTAAGTAGAAGTAGTTGGATTCTGTGAAGCCATTATCTCTCTTATTATTACATGACTGATGCTGAAAAAGTCAGCTAGCTGCTGGCTGGTTTGCTCTTTCTGGCTTCTTGGTTTGATAACCCAAATCAGCAATAATTTTACTTCCTTAAAATGTCAAAGACCTAGATCTGTCTGTGCCTGATGAAGAACAGGCATTAGGGCTTTAGAGCTGTCACTGTAGTTTCATTGGATTATGCTGCTAATTTATAGATTTGTCTGTGGCACAGCTCTTTGAAAGCTAAGTCCTTTGTTAACACCTTTCTTACCAAGCTTTGCTTTCTCTGCTGCTTATTTGTTTCTTCTGTGAGGTCTGGTGAGGAGAAAGTACTTGGCTTTTTGCTGCTGTGAGGAGGAGTGCCATCAGTATCCACAGTAATAGCATTAGCAGGGTTAGGGCAGTGCTTTAAACCGGTGACATGGGAATGAGTTTTGGATAGAGTGTGAATTTTGTCATACTTTGCCAAAAATAGAGTGTGATCACATCCTCATGAGCACAATGCTAGACATTATTGTCTTGGTAGGTCTCCTCAGGAGTTGGTTAATTTGTGCAATTTGTTACTTTTAGGTTGTTTGTGCTCTTGCAGGACTGTAATGGAGAGAATCCTAAGCACACAAGGTAAAGAAGACAGTGAAAGGAGAATGATCTAAAAATATGGGAAGTTCTCTAGTAATAGTCTTACTTGTCATAAGGAGAAATGTTTTATAAAATTGAAATACTCATTTTTTTTGAGAACGTGAGGAAGAAAAAGGTGTATTTATCTGGTTGGGAATCCACTAGTGAAATTACTGCATGTATTAGAATTGCAGACTGTAGGGCAAGCTCCTTCCAATATTTTTGCCATTATGGGAAGTGACAATACTAGCAGAATCATAGAATGGGTTGGTTTGGAAGGGACCTTAAAGATTGTCTAGTTCCAATTCCCCTGCCATGGGCAGAGACACCTTTCACTAGACCAGGTTGCTCAGAGCTCCATTCAGCCTGGCTTTGAACACTTCCAGGCATGGGGCATCCAAAACTTCCCTGGGCAAACTGTTCCAATGCCCCACCACCCTCACAACAAAGAACTTCTTCCTGAAATCTAATATAAACCTACTCTCTTTCAGTTTGAATCCATGCACTCCTGTCTTACATGTTCTTGTAGAAAGTCCCTTTCCATCTTACTTGTAGACTCCCTTCAGGCACTGGAAGCCACAGTTAGGTCACACTGAAGCCTTCTCATTTCCACGTTGAAAAAAACCAATTCTCTCAGCCTTTCCTTGTATGAGAGGTGCTCCATCCCTCTGATCAACTTGCTGGCCCTCCTCTGGACTCACTCCAACCAGTCCATGTCTTGTGCTGAGGACCGCAGAGATGGACACAGCACTCCAGGTGGGGTCTCACGAGGGCAGAGTAGAGGGGCAGAATCACTTCCCTTAACTTGCTGCCCACACTGCTTTTGATGCAGCCCAGGATATGTTTGGCTTTCTGGGCTGTCAATGCCCATTGCCAGCTCATGTCCAGCCCCTCATCCACCAGCACCCCCAAGTTCTTCTTGTCAGGGCTGCTCTTCATCTGTTCATGCCCCAGGCTGCACTGATAGTGGGTGTTGCCCTGACCCAGGTGCAGCACCTTGCACTTGGTATTGTTAAACCTCATGACATTCCCATTGGTCCCACTTCTTGAGCTTGTCCATGTCCCTCTGGATGGCATCCCATCCTTCAGGTGTATTAACCACACCACTCAGCTTGGTGTCATCAGCAGTTTTGCTGAAGATGCACTCAATCCCTTCATCTACATCGCTAAAGAAGATTAATAATACTGGTCCCAGTACAGATCCCTGAGGGACATGACTTGTCACTGATATACATTGGGACTCTGGGCTGTTGACCACTACTCTCTGGCTGTGACCATCCAACCACTTTCTTATCCATCTAACAGTCGACCAATGAAATCCATCTTTCTCCAATTTAGAGAGAAGGATGTTGTGGGGAACTGTGTCAAAGGCTTTACAGAAGTCCAGAGAAATGACATCTGTAACCCCTCCCTTGTCCACTGATGTAGTTACTCCATCACAGAAGGCCACTGGGTTAGTCAGGCCAGACTTGCCCTTGCTTCTGTGATCTTCCCAGGCACACAGGCTGAAAGGTCGTTAGTTCCCAGGGTCCTCCTTTCTATCCTTTTTAAAAATGAGTACAATGTTTCCCCTTTGCCAGTCACCTGGGACTTCACATGACTTCCATGACTTTTCAAATATCATGGAGACTGGCTTGGCAACTACGTCAGCCAATTCCCTCAGGACTCTGGGATTCATCTCATCGGGTCCCACAGACTTATGTACATTCAGGTTATAATTATATGATTTTGTTTATTAGATTTATAATAAAAGATAAGAAACCTGATTACATTTATGTAACAGGCTACCTTTCCTGACCACAGCTTTTATTGGAAAAGAATGGGGATGCTGAACACAACTTATTTCCTGTAAATTTTAATTTGATGACTGGAAGTAGAAACCCTCACCCTGCTTTGTCTTAACAATGATGACAGATTCTCAATTGAATTACTGGAAGGCACTGTTACAACCTGCAAAGGGATTTCAAACTTGTCATCTGTTATTTTGCTGAATTATTAATAGATCCTTGATTGTATTCTATTGCTCTGAATGTTAATTCGTTGTGATGATAGAAATTTCAACAATTATTAACTCTCTCTATGTGTAAATCAATACACATTTTTCATTCAACAAGTGTTTCCTGAGGCTGCAACTAGTGAATATAGTATTAAAATGTTTTATTTTGTAATGCATTTGTTTTATCTGCTGCCAACAAATGTTCAAATGCAAAAAAGTTAGTTGTCTTTGAAGTAGCAAGGACCAGCCAATCTCCCAAGTGTGTTTCATTTTCATTCATTTCTTTATTCTTATGTTGTCACTGTGCGTTGCATTTCTCAACTCCATTGAAACTCCTTCTCAAAACCTCTTCTTTTGTGAACCTGTCAGCTCACACAGAAGTGGGAGTTGGAAAAGGGCTTGTTAGGTCACCCAGTCAGCTTTGCTGCCAGTGTAGTGAGGAGAAGTCAGCAAGGAGGGATGTTTTAGTTTTCTCTGATGTGTTTTCCAGTAAATAGTGGTGCACTCAAAAGTCCAGCAGTCACCTGTGTTTTCTACTGAGTGCTACTGGACTTGGTCCATGTACCCATGATGTTTCAAACATCATGTTGTGAAAAAAGCTTTGGTTTTTAATACTGAATCTGAGAGTTTGAAAGAAACCAAATGCTGACAGTAAGCCAGTATCTGTGTGCGAAGATGTAGATAATGTGTATGTAGTGTGTATGCATATGTTCCTATTTCTAAGGCAGGAAAGCTTCTTGTCCATATATGATATCTGAAGAAGCAGGAACAGTGTCTTACAGCTGCTTTATACCTGACGATAGCCAACCTGACTGCAAAAGAAATAATAAATAAAGCAATATGAGGTACCCAAAAAGAAAATTAAGTTTAAATAAATAAATTATATGGTATATAATTATCTCACATGAATGATGGATTTCATCTGTAAAATTGAAGCCTGTAAAGGCTCTGCATTACAGATAAAAGGTAATGCAACCTGAACTTGTAGTTTGATGGAAGTGAAATCTTTTCATAGCTTTTGGGATGTATATAATTGTTTAACTATGTAATAAAAACCAGATGGATACTAGACTGATTTAATGGGGGATGGTGAGGAAGTAGGGGAGACATGAAGTTTCAGCAAGTACATATATACCCATGTGTATGCAAGTGGGTATATACAAATACTCTTTTCTCTGTATCCTGAACTTTTTATTGGAAATTTCATTTTAAAAAGAATAGACAGGTCAGTGTCTAATACCACAACAGTTTTGTTGTTTGGCTTTGCTGATGTGATTAACTGTGACTGAAAAGGTGATGCTCTTTTTACTCTAAATATTGCAGGTGCTGTGGTTAGGAGCAAACAGGTTGGTTACATCCTGCTGTCAGTGTCAGAATAGTCCTAGACTGGCTTAAATGCATATGTGACCTGATTGGATAATTAACAAAATTAAAGATACCCTGTAGTCTGATCCTATCCCTTTGAGAGAGTGGGAACCCTCCATGTCTTTTAAAATAAATAGGAATGTCTGACAAGGATCACAGGGAAAAAAATCTCTCCATGTTCCACTCAACTTAGGCAGTAAATTTTAAAATAGCCTGATTTACAGCCTGTGGAGTTCAGGAATGATTTATTTGCTGCAGTGTGCTTACAACTGTTGTTAAAATCTGAATATGATGTCTTTTAGGTAACAGCAAGCTTTTCAACCCAGTTGGGAAAAGTGGGTTATGTGTGTTAGTTCTTTGTGGTAAGGGAACTAGATTAAATGGCTTAAAAAGCAGATATGCCAAAGTATTTCCTTCTTTTTCTGTTTTTCTTTTTGTTGGTTTATTTGGGGGTTTTTTTCCCATTTTTTTCCCTATTTCTTTTTTTTTTCCTCTGTTTTTTTTTTCTTTTTTCTTTTTCTTTCTTAGTACGGAAAAGAAAAATAAACTCAAGAACAGTACCTGGAAACTGTTGCTACATTGCTCTGTTACTTTAAGGAGAACACAATATGTTCTTGATTTAGGTGGAGAAGTTAGCGTCCCTTGGTTTTTACCAGGAACCCCATACTCACACAAGGATCAATATATATTGAGATTTCTTTTTTTTAGTATGAACTTGTGCACCAGGAATGTTTCATGTTTGCTTTTCAAAACCAAAACCTTTCAGCACGTCTTTTCCGAAGTAAAATTAGAATTGCTAGTGTCAAATCCAAAATGTTTATCTGAGAAATCATGATTGAATAGGACAAACAAATGTCTGGGGGAAGAATTTTATCTGATACAGTAGCTCTCTAGTCTAGATCTCTGTGGGTATTCTGGTCAGAAGTGCAATTAAGACAATTGTTAGCATTCTCTCTCTTTGTACAAGTTCTTAGCATTAACAACCAAGATCCTTCTCAAATGGCCAGAAAAATCCATCTGCCTTAAGAGGAAACTCCCTGTTAGTTCCAAATTATGAAGAAAGCTGATATCTTTGCAGCCATAAAGTCAACTTCATGTGTAATGCACCCCACAATTCCCCCAGCTGTCAGCTGGCATGATAGCTATCAACATAATCACTAGACATGCTCTGTGGCTCTGACCCTTTTCTGCCCTTTATATAGGAAAGTGTCTGTTCCGTGAGCTAATGATCAGACACAGATAATAAGGCTTTCCTTTCCTTAACCCAGAAAACTACTTCAAGGTTGTCATTCTCTCCCAAATAAGGGTGCTCTTTAGTCCTAGTACAGCCCCTTCTTGCCTCAAAAGTAACAGAACTCATCGCTGCTGCTTTGAAGACTGCAAGTCAAGCGTTTTTAGACCAGTTACTTCAGAAGTGACATCGGGCTATTGCATCTTCAAAATGACTAGGTGGCCTCGATATATTTATAGTCATGTTCCAAGTTCTCTCTCATTCTGTAAGGCATTTCCATTTCTTCTAACTTTCAAAACGGTTTTGCGTCACAGTCATTGGATAACATGGCCAGTTGTAGTTATTTTTGTAGTACAGTAAGAAATTAGGTAGTTCTCTGCTTGTTTTCCTTTTAATTTATTACAGAAGTCACAGAAATTCTGGAAGTCCTTATTAAAAAGAAAAAGTAAGCAAATATTAACTATCATCATCATCATCAAATTTGAATTCACTTTCTGTGGGGATCAAATTACATCTAATAAGTTCGAAGTAGTCTTATTTTCAGTTACTTTCCTGTTTCTCTCTGCTCTGTTGATTTTGTGAGAAAAATCTGTGAATAATTGAATGAGTGGTTAGGAGATGTTTGTGGATGGTAGCTGGATGAGCTGCAGGAGAGGATAGAGGAGATTGCTAAGTGAAGAGATGAGAAAGTTGACCTTGGGAAATGCAGAGTGAGGGAGAAATAGGTTTGTCTTAATTGAAGGGTAATGGGAATGGCTGTTTTCCTCCTGAAATGTATATACACAGTTCGAAGCAAGGATGCTTTCACTCAGTTTGACAAAATTGCATGCAAATGCCAAACCCTTTGCACCTTAAATGATGGTATTTAGGATATTTATGGTAATCATATGATTCTTATTGAGTAGACTCAAAATGTTTTACCACCTTGGATGATGGTATTTACAGCCAACTATCACTGTTATTATTTTATGACCTGGTTATATAATTTCCATCTCCAAGTAGCACAACTGTAACAGTGGGTTGGAGTTCTGTTGATATGATTAACTTCACTTTTGAACTTTTTTTCTGCCTAACTTATTAAGTAGTTGTCACTGAATCTTCAGCACAGAAGAAACTTTGTATTTATTTCTTTTGGTTGCTTTGTGACATTACAGTGCATTGTTAAGCTAGTGGGTTTTCAAACTTCCGAGTGGTACGAAACCTGCTGCATCTCAGAGGGCCTGTTTTCACACAGGTGCACCTCTCAACCCTTTTACCACAAAAGGTAGAAAGCTGTTGTGTTGGGAAAAGTCAGAAGGCTGTTTAGGGAATGTAATGGTAAGTTTTAGTGAGGGGATCAGGGTAATGATCACTGTATGTTTGGCATACTTTCTGGGTTTTAACTTTTGCTGAGGGATTTTCTGTGCAACATGGTAAACATTTATGCTTCCATAGCTCATTCATGCTCTTTCTTTCTAATAAATTGTGCAGCTGGTTGCTGTGTTCCTACAGCCTTTCACCTAAATATAAATGACTTCTTCCATATAGATTACCAGTATATTCAGGAAGCCATTGAATAATTGGTGGTGACTTACTCTAGTTTTATGGAAAGGCTGGGGAAGAACTGACTTTTTTCAGAGACATACATAATGGTGTTTTTTTGTAGCTAGCTTGGGAAAGTCTGCCTGAGCAGTACGCATGTGGGTTGAAAGAAAATTCATCTCTGAGTCTGACAAGGCTGTTGATTCAGGCCAACTTCAAGGGAGAAGCTGCTGCTCTGAATGTCCAGGCAGAGGTTATCCCAGCAAGATTCCAGCTACTCCATGGTGGGGGAAGGCAGCTGACCCGATAGAATAATTTACATTGAGATAAATTCTCTTAATCCAGGAAGTGTTACTCTGGTAACAATCCATAATAGCTATTTTAACATCTTGTTTCTTCAAACACTATGGACAAATGAGTTCCTCCCCATCTGCTGCCTATCTTGGGACAGCGCTGCATTGTAGGTATTGCTTTAGATTGAGTAACTACAGTGCAAAAATAATAGCAGATTATTGATATGGGCAATTAAATACACCAACAAAGAGACCTAGGCTCTGGATGAGATTTTTAGTATTGTATTGAGAACCTTGTGTTTAAGGGTTTGTCTGTGAACAAATTAATTAAGGTGACTGCTTTAGGGTGTTTTATTTTCTTTAACATTACTGCCCCCATATGGATGTAGTCAGAATGTACAGTGGAGTTAGGGAAGGCATTTTGTATATAATGCAGTTTTAAATTCTTTGTCAACTCCGAGCTCCTAGAATTCAACTGGCTTTTACTTGCTTGGTATTCAAACAAAACAATGTATGGCAAGGTAGGTGCTGACACTCTGAAACAGACAACTTGAAAAGAAATGCACTTTTCAAGTAATTATAACTCATAATTTTGCAAATGCACCTGTGGTGCACCAGTTTTCTAGAAGTTCATCTTACTGCTAAATACAGATTCAAGCACTTAAACCTTATTTATAAATTAATTTTTATGTAAGTGTATCTACAAACTTCTAAAATCCGTTTCAGTATTTTAAAAATAAAATTCGACATGTTAACTCAGGAATAAAGTCATGTAGCTGATACTTGCAACTGAGTTTAAGATGACTTTTGTGAAAGCTCAGCATGGTAATCTGGAAGAAATGCATCTTCTCGTTTATGTAATTATATAACTGTCTCTAAATTCTCATTATGTAACTGTCACTAAAGTTAATTTTATTGTCAGAGTTTACTGATTTCTGTGAATATGTGCTAAAAAAGGGTAACATCTTTTTTTTGCATATGTCTGTGTGGTTCACTATATAGTACTAAGTTTTCAGTTGTGAATGGATTGGATTGAAGATTTATTTTTAACAAGCCCCATGCAGTAAAATCCAAAAGTGAGTTATTAATAAACATTTGCTATTGCCACAGAAGCATTTTTTTTTAAATGGCCATTTCCAGGCAACTAGGGGAACAGTTAAAACTTTTTTTTAATCAGTTAAACTGTTACCGACCAAGTTGAGTGTTTTATTTATTCCAAGTAGCTCATTCAGTAAATTCTTTGAATGTCCCGAAGGGCTCTGTGTGGAAAGGATGTTTATGAGTGCAAAGTCAGTGTTATACTTACAAGCTATTCTTGCTTAACGCTACGTTGTTTTAAACATGCCGATATACATTACCATTTGCAACCTTAAATTTATTCTGCACAAAGTGACAACACTTTGTAATCTATTAAATGTAGCCAGTAATGGTTTGATTTCTTTTTTTTGTTGAAAATATGCTTTCTGTTTCTTCTGCATTTTGAGACCTTTAAAATGGTATGAAGCAACAATTTTTGCTGAATACAGCAATATTTCCCCCCTGTTTGACATCTAGGAAATCTTTCATTCTCTTCAGCTGTATGTGTGTAATTTGATAAAGCTCATTTTTCAGATGAAAAGACATTAACTTGCCTCTGAAGTGTGAATTTAATTTGGATAGTGTTTGTTTTTTGTCTGTAGGAGAAGAAATGGGGGGATATGTAGGCATTTACAACAACTTTTATATTTACAGAATACCTTTGTAAATACTAGTGAGTTATATTTTCAGTAACTCATTTTTATATCAGTAGCTAATTTATTTTTCAGATTTATCTTAAGATTGAGCTTTCATTTTCAGTATTGGAATTATACTAACCCAAAAAGCATAAAGACCAAATGAAAAAAGGAGTTACAAATGTCCCCTTGTTGTAAGGATAGCCAGCTCTGCATGATTATCTGTTAGCAACAGGAGTGTGTGTTCTCTGTTGTAATTTCTAGCAATTTGCCTTCCAAACAGGCAGTGCTGCGAAGTGGCACAGACCAGCAAGTCATGTGCCTGACAGCATATGCTGCTTTTCACTGTGATGAACACAAGAACATTTCTGAGCTATGGGAAATGAAACAGTAGCCCAGCCAACATATCATTCATGTCCCTAATAACCTATTGATAGTTAGGATATAATATGCTTTAGCAGGAGTGATAGTATTTTAGGAAAGAAATTAGATTAAAGGAATGTTTGCTTCTGACCCCACTTCGCAGCCAGATAAGAATTAAAGTCATGCTCACTGGTAATGCATCTGCTGTTCTTTTGTGCCATTTTAGGGCAGATGTAAAAGCCAATTGCACAGGAGATAGCAGTAAAATGACTACAGAGAAAAATTAGCTGACATAGAATGGAGTGGAAGAACAGCTGTTGCAGTGGAGCTGAGTGACACACTCCTTGTCTTGTGCTTTACTTTCTTTAAGAGTAAAGGCGAGATCCACATGGTCCAGGTTTACTGATTGTTCTGCAACACCATTCCAGTGAATCTCTGAAGTGAGAATCCAACATATGTATAAGTTTCTTGTCCTATTACCTTAACTTTTGTTGAAAAAACTCAAAACAAAATAGTCTTTAAGTTTTGCTCACCTTCCCTCTTTCTGAATTTCTTTTAATTTGTGTTCTAGTTAAAAGTGTTCAGCTGAAGAATATATTTGAAAAGCTATTTTCACATTTGGCTTACAGCATCAAAATGTATGCAAGACAGCAAGTCTCCTTTCTTGATAATTTTTGTTTAAATTTCAAATAGAAATAATGCAGACCTAGTGGGAACTTTATAGATGATAATTATTTCCTACATGAGACCTATATATAATGATTGCCATAAAACTTCAGTTATCAAAATTGAGTTTCAAATCAGATTACTCTAAATTATTTGTCACACTGTAGAAGTAAATGGTACCTTCAAAAAAATAAACTGTATTACAGTTTCAGAAGACTCAGCACACTTAAGAAATAAAACCAAAAGCATAGGTGTAGGACAACATGTCTATGAGAGTATAGGGTATGCTGATGGGTCAAAAGTTGAAAATATTACATGTATTTGAGGGGCTGGATACATTTGAAGAAAAAATAAAAATGCCATTTAGAATAAAGATATTTGGTGTATTGGGAATAATATGGAATTGCAAAAGAAGATGAGACATGGAAGGAAGCTGTTTGATAACAGAATGAATGGAAGGAAGGTTAAGAGGTCAATGAGAGTAAGTTTGGTTGGAGATAATAAGATACAAAACATGAGTGATTGTATCAGTATATAAAGGATCTAAATTAGTTATGCCTTAAGAATGTATTTTAAAGCTTTGATTTGTGGAATCCAACCTGTAGATGTTGCCATACAGTTAAATACTTTGGGTGGGTTTTGAATACTTGATTTCCACTGAGACCAGCAATATTGCCAGAGTTTCCCATGCTACCATTTTCCATTGTTTCTCCTGACCAGAAGATAGTCTGCTATAGAGCAGCCAGTCTGCTGCACTTAGTTCATTTCAATGATATTACTCTACCATGTTCTTGTGGGAACCTGCCATGTTCTTGTGGGCAGTCTCTTACATAACTTAAAAAGAAAAAGAAAAAAGACCCCCAAGCAACCAAGAAAACATATGCCTCTTCTGTTGTCTCATCCTCTAAAACTGCTCTGTTTACCACTGTCTTCTTTAGTGTTAGCAAAGGACTGACAACTTGCAACAAATATATCAGACACGATGTATATTGGTGCCTTTTTGTCCCCAAATGCAGATAAAATTTTTATTCACTCCAGCAAAGTAAATGTTGTAGCAATCTTTTCACAGCACAGTACATATATATATATATATATATATATATATATATATATATATATATATGCAGATTGGATCTGCTCCTTTCTAATTCCCCAAGAGAAGTGTCAGTCCTCCTCCTTTGTCTGGAGCTTCTGTAGTGGCACTGTAGGATCCATTTTTCTGCCCATATAAGACAGCTAAGTTTGACCTGAATCACCAGAGGGCACTGCTGGGTCTCTTTAGGGGGCCATCGTGTCAGTCTGTGCCTTGGAGAGAGGAACTATATTTTTTCTTAACTTATTCTCTGATAATACCTTTTTTCCATCTTGACCCAATAAAAGATCTAGAAGGAAAGTGGTAGAAGATCCATCTACTGAGTTTTGGTGTGAGTTTGTTTTCACCCTTCATCCTTTCCCGTTTATCATGTCAGCCCGTCTCATGCATTTCTTCTTCAGACACCTAAGGTATAAATTCATGGACTGTCGCTTAGGATCCACAGTATCCTTGTAATCAATAAATCACACACTGCTGTGTGTCAACTCAATACTTCCATTGGACAATATGAAAATTGTGCTACCTGTGAAAAAATAATATATCAGTAAAGGGAGACTATAACTTCCCTCAATATTTATAGTCAAATTCAGCATTTTACACTATGTAATACTGTATAATGCACAATAGCTCACTTTGTAATGACAGAATAATGGGGGAAAGGTTCTTCACAGAAGTCTCTCTGAGTATTTAGCTAAGAGAACTTTTACAAATATTTTACACTAATGGAAAATACGTAAGTCCTTCAGGACTGTAGGCTGCTTCTGAATGTGGCAGTAGTGACAGGAAAGTAAACTTTGATGTAATAAAGATGCACATTACATTTGAATCTTATTATTTGACTGTATTATGCTGAAGCTTGAGTACCATGAAGTTTGTGGCTAGAATAAATAATTTTTTCTAATTCACAGTGAAATCTCTAACATGATAGACTTCTTGCATATACTGTGAAAGTTCCTTTGTATCTTCCCTTCAAACAGCTGTCTGAAAGTAGTGCTGCTTTTGGGGTTATCTGCCTTAGGTGCTTTGCAAGTGGTGCATCAGTTATGTGTGTGTTAGCACAAGGTGGCTGCTGGTACTTGAGAGGGAAAGGTTGTGCAGAATTAGTCTGTGCCAGCCATTCCCTGAAGGAGCTGTGGGCCTGTGAGTTGAGGGCATAGCTCGACCATCTGGGAGGATGGGCTAGTTCTGCTGGAAAGTGCTGGAAGCTTGTGTGTATTTATTCTTCAAGTGGCATCCATGGGGGATTCTCATCCCTTTCCTGAATGTGACAATCTCTTGTGACAAGAGTCTTTGCTAAGGCTGCTGGAGTCAGTCTGCATATCCTGTGAGAATGGAAATTTATATATAATTTTGGAGGAGTTATCTCTTCAGTTGTAAAAACAAACTAACAAAGACTCCGAAAAAAGTCTACATCTCAACATTTCTAGGTATTACAGCAATACTGGTATCTCTTACTTTAAGAATCTGTCTGTAGAATATATTAGAGAAGTTAAAGTTAGATGGTTTTGTGATATTGGGAAGAAACTGTTAATCGTTGCTCTTCTGTAGAATAATACAAGACTGAATTAATTTCTGAATTTTTATCAGTAAATTGTTTTTTATTTGTAAATAGTGTATGGATTATCCCCATAGCATTATTATAACAATCACAGTGTTCCATAGTATAAAATATGCTGCACATGAAATATCTGTTGTTCAAAACTTCAGCTTTAAAGTACTGTCTTTTTTTCAGTGCCTGTAACAGTTTCACTGACCACTACAGCTGGAGAGTATAAGAGATGGAAACAACTACAAAAAATCAGATTAGATCCACAGATGATCTATTCATTAATTTGCTTTATTCCGCTTAAGTGAAAAAGTCATATCTAATGAAGGAGTGTACAGTAGGTTCTTTGATGTTAAAAGTGCTCATCTTTCATGTTTGAGAACCCTTTTTTTACCTTGATTTTTAAGCACAATTAGTATTCGTTACATTGTGGTCTGACAAAAAATAGATGTTTAAGACAGATTGATTTTAACTGGTGTATAACCTTTCTATCATACTTCTGATGCAGGAAACTTAAAACTTTCATACATTATTATGTTTTATATTGAAAAATATTTGACTTGATTGTAGCCTATGAACTTACTCCTAGGACAGATATGGAAAAGTCACAGTTTCAGTGAGGTTAATCTTGCCATCCACATTTAAATTTTCATCTTCAGCATCTTTTGAAATTGGATTTGCTTATTGCATTTCTCACTACTGAGTTTCATTTACATTTATATACTGGTTTTGTGTTTTCTTTTACTCTTCCTGTGCTACTGTAATTGAATTAGAAGTATTGTATTTCTTTTTTATCATTATGAGAATTGTTTAAAATAAGGAACATATTTTCCTAGTGTCTGGGAGTTTTAATAAAATTCAGGTATAGCCTGTTTTAATCATAAGTATCCACTGAAATCTGTTATCCTGCTCTTGTATAGCTGAATGTATTGAGAAATGAGAACAATTAGAAAATTATATATTCAAAAATACAAATCTGTTAGACTGTTAAATAATCTTTCTTATAAATTTGTAAACACACTGCAAATTGTTCAAAACAGAAAATCATAATTCAGCTTGTGATGAAGATTTGATTCTGTGCAGGTAGATGTTCTGAGTTGTGTGGTTGTGTGAAAAAGATTAATGTAGAATTCGGCATATAATCATCTGAGTATGTGAGGGTACCAGGAGCAGGTGCATTTGATGAAATAACTGAGGGTGCTGTCAGGTCTTCGAAGTTTTGACAGATGCAAACACTAATGTAAACACGCTCTCATAACCAGCAAACTGTACAAGCATCATGATAAAGTGCTTACTCAAGTGTACCTTGCTGTTTTCATAGTAATCCAGGCAGGAACTTTCCACCTGAGGGTAAAAGAATTTAGAACTGATTCTGTTAAACAATGTACTTCCAATAGGTCTGTAACTGTAGCAGACTGCTGTTGTGAGCCTCCCTGGTTTTTGTTGGGTTTTGTTTGGTTTTGGGTTTTTGGGTTTTTTTAAGGCATACTGCAAACACAACCAGATTGATAGGAATGGAAGTTATTTTCCATATATTAAGGAGGCACTCAAGTTAGTTACTGTGTAAAAACAACATGGATATTCCTAGCTATGAAGGATGTGAAAAAATTCTCTGGATCATAAGAAAATATGAAGATTCTTTTATTTACATATATCTGTAAAATAAGAACGTGAAATTAAAAAATGCCAAGCTTGTCTTATTCACTATTCATCTACTTTTTCCTTGGACTGGAAAGAGCTAAGTAAACAGAGTCATTTTGAGCTGTCTTGTCCTGTTCTTCAGTTGGACGCTGTTTAGCATCTAGCTTGTCACTCTGGAGATAGCTGAGCATAGATTTATTAGCAGAAAATTTATACCTTTGGACTTAGTATAAACTTACATAAAAGAAGAAAGCAGATATGCAGCAATAGTAAAAAAGCAGATAAAGTTTATTCCAAGTAAAATTATTCATGTGGTAAGGAGTAGGAAGGAACTGAAACATAGCAGGTATGGTACTGCTCCTTTTGTTAGCAGTGTGTATCAACTGGTGTTCTCTTAAACCCATGACTCCATGAAACTTTAAAATTACTTAGTTTATGAACTGAGAGTTTTCTTAGAATGAAAACTGCATACTTGAAATGCTTATACATCAGTCACTTTTTAAACAGCTTTTAAACGTTCTCACCAGTTCTCCCCCGCTCAAAATCCCAACCCAAATGCCAAGTATCCACTTAGTATCACAAAACATAATGCTGTAAACAGGCACAGGACTTTATAAACATCTGTATTTTATTCCAGAATTCTGGTTTGTATGTGCAGTGTTATAATCGTAATAAAGGACTATGAGGTTAATGAGCTGCGGAAGAAGCAGCTGGTCAGAATTATTTCCCTTATTAACAAGAAAAGATGAGGTAAAATCCTCTAACTTTTTTTCCTCTTCCAGGTACAGAAATTCCATGGCATGCTCACTGTTATGTTCACCTCTTGGTTTTAGAACTGGCACCTCTCCAGCCCCAGCATAGAAGTACAGCTCTGACATATCTGGATTAGCAAACGATTTGTTTAGCTAGTGCTATGGTTACATGTAGGGACCACATAGGGCCCCAACATGTGGTGTCAGGCAGAAAATGTAAAATTACATGGCTGTAAGTAAACATTCCTTTTAATGTTTGATTGCTTAGAACTCTCTTCGGTTGTTTTCTTATTGTTTTTGCCTGATTGGATTTCTTTTTTATTATAGTTTTAATAGTCTGACTTGTTGACTAACAAATGCAGTAAAACCTGATCTAAATAGTCTGTAGCAGGTATGGTTTTTGCTGATCTGTAAAATATGACGCAGGAGCACATACTGCTCTTTTGGAGCACATCCCCAAAAGATCTGCTCAGAAAATTAGTATTCTGAAGACAACATGATATATTGTTAGCCATCTGCAGCGATATTTGGTTTGTAAATAAACTCAGTGTTCTTATAGTGCTTGTGCAGATGTTTTGTACAGTTTACTTAACACTTTTTTTGCTAAAAATCTTAAATGAGGTTTGCAAAATCATAAAGCTGCAGTGTTCAGTTTACTGCCAAAATAATACTAAAGGTTACATATTTCTGTTTATTTGTAACATCTCTCTCAGAAGACACTGTAAAAATGTGAAAGCTGGTGTCACTTAAAAATCAGTTTTTCAGGGCAACATATTTAAAAACTCCCACTGTGACCTAAATGTATGACAACAGCTTTCTGCACTTCTACTTGTTAAGAGATGCAGTTTTAAAATTTTCCTTACCTGTGATTTTGCAGTGCCCATACTGGAGAATTTTCTGTGCCTTCTAAAAGCAATAATAATAATAATAATAATAATAAATAATAATAATAATTTTTTTTGGTAAATAATACCCAACTAGACAGTGTTGTTGATACTTTGAATAAGGAGAACCATTCACTCAAGCCCGAAAGTGAAAGTAAAATTCCTGCTCTCTGTCTAGCTAGGCAGTGATTTAAAACACTGACTGAACTAAACAACTTTTTGGATTTGTTAATCAGACCGTATGTAATAAACTAAATTTTACCTTGTTTCCAAATTTTTTAAAAGGCTTAGCAGTGACTGAAGAGGTTAAAATACGGATTTGAAAATAGGTGCATTTACGTAATACAACAAATGCTTTAATATAGATTAAACATAGTTAATGTAATGCAGATTTTCAGTAATTCAGAGATATTAGTTACCCTGTCTTAGATCAGCATGAGTGAGAAGATACTGGTCATAGGTCTTGACACCATTTAAGAATGTGTATTTCAGTCTAAAAGAAATTGAGTTTATTATAATAGGTGTTTCAGGTTTTTGGATGCATCATGTCTAGCTCTTCTCAATCTTCATAATCATTTGTCTTAACACCTGACCTTCATATCTTCCAAGTGTAAAAACATGCTGGTATTGAGAAGAATAACTTAGTTTTACATCAACTAAATGATGCAGTGATGTTGAAACAAGTGTTAAATAACGATCTCCCTGTTCACTGCTGGTAGAAATGAACTGCACAGACTTCATCTTTGTAGTTTTGTGCATTAATTTCTGATGTGAAAAGGCAGTTACTTGTTCTGCTTGCTGCATTGGAGGCTCACAGCGTTGTTTCAAGCAGAAGAAAAAAGCAACTTTTCAAATAAACTAGTTTGGCAATCTGAATATTTTTAAAGATGTTCTAAATATTTTCTTTCATTGATTTTTTTTAATAATACTTTATGAAATTATGTCATACTGTGCCATGAAGATTTAACTACCACCTTTAACTTAATCCTCTGCCTTTTCTTTCCTCTGTGTGACCTGTAAAGATGTGTTTTTATTATTTGTCTGTTGATGATCATGGAAACATTCATTAGATTATTGAGAAAAGTTACTTAAATAATTCAAAATTTTTGTTAAATTTACCTGGGAACATTTATTTCTAAAAATACATAAAGGCAGGATGATCAACAGTTGCCTCCAGTATTACTTGTGTTGGTGCTTTGTGTTGGATCCTTGATTTACTGAAATTTGTAACATTATTTACTTCATCTCTGTAGAAGAACTGTGGTGGGCTTTCCCCTGCCCAACTAAGATTTTTCTTTAATCTATATCTGTAACATTCATAGTGACCATCACCATTGTCTACAGAGTCTGAATTACTGTACATTTCTAGTAGTATAAATACTGGTTTAGGAAATTACCAAATAATTAGAGGATGTCTCATATCAGTTCTTCATTGTAGTCAGTATATATGAAGATATTCTGGAAGGGGATAAAATTGATACCAGTAAAGACACAATTTTATATTTATGTAGAGATTACTGAATCTGTGATTAATAGACTAATTATTTCTTTTTAGATTTATTTATTTTTAGATTTTGTTTATTCACAAGAGGATTATACAATGAAAAGTTTATTTATTCTGCTGAGTTTACTTGCTGTTAGAGAAGATATAAACAAAACTACAAGCAAGGTATCCAGATTGCACTGTGTGCATTCAATATGCTCATAGGTAAATTCAATCAGAATTTTAGGCAATTTCACAATATGCAACAACAGGACATTTTTTCTTGGTATTTATTCTGTGTGGGAAATTTTCAGTTAGTAGTACAGCATGTATCCTGAAAAGAACCTCCAATATGAAATGTAGTTAAGTTGAAATCTTCTTTCTGGAATCTCTTGAAACTGCAACACATTCCCAAGACTTTCTGAAACTGATTCTAGGTGTGAATAGAATTATTTCCACATATGAGATGTCAGTTAGCCTCTGCCTGTTGGTGTCTTGGTACAACCATTTCAGTGTATGTGGAGATGCATATCTCTTCTCTCTCCTTTCTTACCCATGGATTTCATAAGTTGAGGAAGGCTTTTTGGTTTTACCTGACAAGTGTAAGTCTATCAATCTCAAAATGAAATTACCTGTAATGGATTTGTTGAATTTCATTTAAATTTGGAGTTAATATGATGTCATTAAGCTTACCTCTAAAATGTAAATGGCCTTATTTATGTAAATTGAGTATGCATTCAATGAAATGGCTTTTTGATATGTGTGTACTGTCATTCACAAATACAAACCCTTTTTGAAATTATTGCCTATGCAGATATCAGCTGCAAAGAGGACCAGGATTAACTGTCCTTTAGAAAATGTGTCCATTTTATGTTTGTAGTATCTAAAGCTTTTATTTCTTTCTCACTGAGTAACCAAGCACTGCAGACTTCACATTTTTCAAAGTTGTTTACTTTAAAGAAAACATTTGCTTTCAGCTTGAGACCTGTGTGTCAAGTTTCTGTTGAATTGTACGTATTAAAAAAAGAAAAAGAAGTTTATAGTTGAACTGCCTGTGTAACTTTACCTATCTTGCAGTGTCATAACTCTGACAGTATAAAATACCGTGGCTATTTTTATTCAGGCTCATTGTTTGGAAACTCATTTATATGCTATTTATTGCAGTCCTGAGTCACTGCTGTAGAGCATGAAGTCTTCTTAAGCAATAGAAAGGAATAAATCAATTAATTAGGACTTTCTATTTAGAAGATGCGTAGCATTTTGTTCTTACATTTCTGCTACAGAAAAGCATAAGCTTATGTGGAATTTTTACTGTAAATCTTGCTTGCCCTTCTAAATTATTTTTGTATTTCTCAGCCTCTATGTCTGTGTTCTTTTAATTGAGTACTTCAGAATTTATGTGAAATAATGTGTGTTTTCTGTTGCCTCTGAGAAGCTGTAATGATTAGGGAAAAAAAAAGAAACAGAAACCACAGCTGTATATTATTCAAATTACTTTTAAGAGAAGGCACATGAGGCATCTATTGCTGAAAAGATTTCAATTTTATAACTTAAAGTGCAAGACTAGTTGGTATCCATAGTCACAACACTACAAATGTTCAACTGCTGAAGAAGGAATGAAAATAGCTCCCTTGGTGCTCTGTTGCCATAGGGGAAGAATCCTGTTGCAATTCCCAAAAGCATACTGCAGAAAGAAATTGCAAAATACTGCTTTGGCAGATGATAGTGAGGTGTTTATAAATACAGAAGCTGAACTGTATTAAGAAACTTCTTGGCAGTTTTCAGAGCATTTTCTGCTTTTAGTTTAAAATCCATGTTATGGAAGTATATAACTGGAGATTGTATTGAAAATCACTTAGAAGTGATATGTTGAGGCATTACTCATTTTTAACTAGCTCATTAGTTCACAATCTTCTTGTTGTGTCACAGCTGAAGAAAAGGTGTGGTAACACTCTAGCAATCTGATCATAGGGAGAGGGAGGATGCAATCCTGTTATCAGTGTGCTTATGTATATTGTGATGCAGAGTTAACTGCCTATAGGTCATAGAAATCATAATTTGTAAACTCAGCAAAGCTTCTCTCTGCTGTTTTTCATAGTCTAAAACTTAAGAGAGATTATTAGGCATTCTGACAGCTTAGTTAAGGGTAATACATTTGCATCATGAGTGATACTTTTCTCTGCATTAAAAAAGATGATGGCATGTGGTCCTTTCTTCCCTGCTGGAGCATGGGCGATATTGAGTGTTTCAGCAAAGACCTATTTCCTACAATTTCAGAGCCCTGGAGCAGATTTCTTCTGCCTATAATATCTGATATAGATATATAGTATGTGTGTTTATATTATTTATAATATTATTATAATGAACCATTATATATATAATGGTTCTATATGATTAATTGTTCCAAACCTAGCCAATTTAAGATACCTTTTAGATTTCTGCTCTGTCGAAGCATTATTTTCCTCACTTGCAAGATGTCTTGGTCCATTGATAAGTGTTTTCTCAGTGGCTTGCCTCTCCATAGCCTTCTGCCCTTCGGCTGAAGCTCTCTGTGCAGAATTTTATGTGGAATTTGGAGGGGTTTTTTGATCAAAATGTTTTTTTCTGGATTGTCTACAATGATTAGAACTTGTTTGTTGTGTATCTGGGATCTTCATCAATTTATGTCTATGTAAACAGCATACAAAGTGCAGATAGTGGTGGTAGCCACCAGTGTGCTTGTAACAAACGTGGGTAGAGCCCTCCCCAAATCTTCGTTCGCGAAGCCTAGCCATGAGTGAGTGAGTGAGTGGTAGTATGTACACAAATGTATACATAACTTACCTAGAACAACACAATTATAAAAATCTACAAATAATAATGCATTTGGAAAAGAGATTCTGATGTTGCAGCTTGTGTGAGGCTCTGAGTTCCACATCCAGGTGGTTTGGACCTGAAGTTTTTCAAAACCCATTAGCTTTGGAGTTGACTGTAGTAAATATGCAATCATTTAAAAATGAAGAAAAGAAAATTGTTTAACCAGTAAGTGAAATTCAAGATACGCATGTGTATACATTTTTATTTCTGTGCTCTCTGCTCTGGGATTTGGAGAATGTATAATGCATTTGGCATGGAGCATAGAGTGAATCAGGGAGCATAAATGCTGAGTGAATGGTATTGTGAAACAGAAGATTTCAGGTTTGAATGCTTAAAACTGACCCTTTTGACTGACCAGAGCTAGATGCAGTGTTCTCAATATCTTGTACACAATGGATTTATGCAATGGCGTGAATGATATTTTCTGTTTTATTGCCTGTTCCTTCCTTCCTACTGAACATTGGTCTAATGCTTTTCTAGAACAAACAGAAATGTTGTTTTCTTAGTCAAAGCAGTCTGCTCAGTTATCATTTTACATGTAAAGTTAAGATATGAGGCAGCAACATCAGTAGGAAAAGTGTGTTTATCTGTATTGAATCAGGTGGGATACTTTGGGCGTTCTTCAATCAGCCCAGTTTTTGGTTTCTCTGGATAGCTCAGCAGAGATGGTCACCACATGAATCTCCTGGAATATCTTGGGTAGTACAGGTCCCTGCAGGGATCTACCTTCTTCCATAGTGAAAATTATCATGGTGGGTAATTTTCTATCATTTTTTCTTTTCTCCCAAATAATTTACCACATCTCAAACTATGTATCTGTTTTATTTCCTCTTGTATCCCTTGTAGATAGCCTAGTTTCTTTAAAAGCCTTTGATTAATCACCTTGTGAAATTTGTGTAGGGGATTATAATAGACTATGTAATTAAATCTGCCTTGTCCTTATGTGTGTTGATTCCTCAGGAGAACACCAGGTTTTAGCCACAGTATTTATTTTATCACAAAATTTGTTCACAATTTCGCAGAATAGAATGTGATCCAAAAGTAGTAGTAGACTCCTGAGTTCAAATGGAAGAAGGAATTTGCTGCCCTATTCCTCTCATTTCTAATTTTAGTCCATTAAATAAAGGAATTAGAAAACTTCTTGTTGAATAGAAAATATCCATATAAACATTTTATTTCTAGTCTGCTTGAGAAGATGTCTGTTTTCAGTAGCTCATCAGAAATCCATTCAATGAAGTTACTACATTTTACAAGTGAGACTAGAAGTCTTTGTAACCTGAAAAAATAACCACCACAGCCTTTAAAATGGGACCAAGGAGGTCTCAGCTAGGTGAACAAAAAATTAGGAAAATTGCCTTGTAGTTTATTCAGAGCCCCAAAGATGGTCTTCAGTGGAATATTCAGTCTCCTCTTGATCCATAGGAGTAACTGTGAGTTGTACAGGTTCCACATGGAAAATGGAAATAAACAGCCTTAACATTGCAACATGTATCTGAGTTCTTTTGTCGGAGAGCTAAACAAGCTAAAATTCTCAAGCCTTTGTGAGCATTTTGAAAACCTGGTCAGCTATGATCAAGTTACTGTAATTTATGGCATTAGTGAGAGGTCTAAGTAGTCTTTGTCAAGCATGTACTGATGGTGGTATCAGATGCAGAGGCAGAACTGTTGGTAGCTTGTTAACTCTCTTATATGTGAAAGTATCACGATGCTTGCAGAGCACATCTTAGCCATGAATTTTCATAATAAACACAGTCTAAGGACTGAGAGTCAGACTGATGATCAGATTTATAATGCTGACTGTTAGATAGCTTTCTAGTGGGACTTAGCAGGGGAGAAAAAGACAAAAGGACCAGACTTTGGTAGATAACTTTGTAAACTGATGTGGCGAGATATAAGTGTTTCTGAGTTTCTGAATACCCGCTTTCATAGCACTGTCTCCAGTAACAACCTCTGCTTGGAGTCAGTTTGGGCCACCCTGCAGTGTCTGAGTGGAAACATAGCTCTCTGGGCAACTCAAATATTTTATTTCTCCTTATATTTTTATGAATTAAACCAAGTGTTCTAAATATGTCTTGTTTTCTAAAGCATTCAGAATAATTTTCTTTACTCACTGACAATATGTTTTTGAAGTCCTTGTACTATATCCTTACTTTCTATCTGTATAGCCCTTTCTGTCAGTTGAATTTAGAATTCCTCATTGTTCTTATATTTACAGAATAGTAATTGTGATGGTTAAATCTGTACACAGGACCTAAAAGTTAACATAAGGAAATGATACTTGAGTGAGACATTCTTGCAATAAAACCCTAGAATTAAAGAAGAGGTGCTATGCAGCTCAACATAGGAATATTACCATTGCATTTTCATAGAAATGATTCTATAATCGTGGAAATAAAACTGACATCTCTGTATACTACAGCTTCCTACGTATTTTCTTTTTTTCTTGATAACAGAATCACAGAATTGTTAGGGTTGGAAGGGACCTCTGAAGATCATGTAGTCCAACCTCCCTGCCAAGGCATTCTATTGCCTATTAAACTGTTTCCCTGAACCCACATCGCCATATTCTCTAAAGGAAATTAAAGTTTTGCTCAAATGATTTTGGAAAATAAAGCAGTCTTTCAAGATAACTTTTTTTTTTCCAAAAAATGCAGCACGCAAGTTAATATATTCTAGCATTTTTGTGAAAACTTGCATCTCAACATGTCACAATGTTTTTCCTCAGTAGGAAAGACAAAATGCTAAATGGAATCAACTCTATTCTTAATATCAAAGAGCAGAGATGATATGAAATAACTGAGGGTTGTTGTCCACACCTTGATTTGACATGCCTTGTTTCAGATTGGTCAGAGCATGGTGCTAATTGGACTCAATGATCCTCGTGTGTCTCTTCCAACTCAGAATACTCTGTAACCCCTTCTGCTGAGATTGATTTGCAGAATTGGCTTCATGTACCTGAAAAATGAAGCCTTACGTACAGTCTTTTGTGTTAACTGGTGTATTCAGCAGTTTTGTGTTTTGCCTCATCTTTGACTATAATTCTGTGTTATAATTTCATAATTCAGCATTTGTGAATATTTGGGTATGTATGTTAATAGAGATAGGATATTTTTTTTCTTTAATCCTAACAATGGCTTATCAGAAGGTTCAGTTGAAATTAGGCCCATGTGATTTAGAGTTATGGCTAACACAAGACTCACTTGTACATTTTTTTTTTTTACTGATTACAGCAGGCACGTAGCTGTGGCACATAATTTTAACATCTGAATTCTGTCCGTGGGTCCTGCTGTCCTGCTGTGTAATTTAATAACTGCAGTTCCCTGCCTCACTTTCTCTATTTTTGAAATAAACATAATGATGTTGACCTCGGGTTTTTTCTATGGTTTTTTGCTATAAACCTCAGTAGGGGAGTTAACAAGGTGAGGATAGCAGAAGTATGTTCTTACTGAACATTTCTTAAGATTAAAAGTTTTTTTCTAATTTAAAAAGAATAGACTTAAAATATTGTGGGGTATGTATTGTTGAGCAAAGAATAACAACTGTGTTTGATTTTACAGACCAAAGCACCTTAATTAATGGGAAAATGTTACCCCACTACCTCTGATAAATGAAGCATTCTAATATTGGTCTAAGTAACTAAACTAATTGATCTCAGAGTTATTTTAAGCGCTTGGGGAATGTAAAACTCTATGAAAGTACAGTAGACTTGGACTTTTTTATCTGAGATAAAATTGGGATAATGTTTACATCTGTAGTCATTCAAGTCAACCTTGAATAGAGAGACATGCAGACATATTTCTGTAGACAAAATTTATTAATATATGTTAGTTATTTTAATGTAAAAATAATTTTTCACAATCACATAAACTTTGATGTGGCTTGAAATACCTTTTTTCCTTGTCTGACTTGGCAATTTAGGATGAAATGCAGGGCTGTGTCTCTTAGATACGCTGATTATTTTGCAAGACAATCATATTGGCTTGTCCTTGATAGTCCAAGTAGACCAAAGTTGTATGTTTAATTTTTATGGTGTGTAACTGCAATCTCTAACTCTTTAGCTCTGATTCTTCACTTTGGGATGTTACTGAAAATGGCTGTGGTGCCACAGGATAGCTAATTGCTAAAGCCTGTTTGGAATGTGGGTAAGCGAGACATATTGGCAGTGAGCAGAGTAGTTAAGAGCAGTCTTTTTCCCTTAGTTGACGCCCAGACTAAAATTAAACAGACTTAGATATTTCCAAATTTAGGGATTTACAATGCATCTGTTCTGAGTCAGCTAGCAGAAAGAATTAATTACCTATACGCTTTTGTAAACTAGAACTATTCATTTGGGTGTAATATGCACATCTGCATTTTCACAGTATGCCTTAGTGAAAATACCCTTCAAAACAGCAAGAAAATAAAAAAAAAAAATTCTTATCTCTGTTATCCTTTAAAATAATTGGATATTTACCCCAACCTGTATCAGCATCCTGCATATCATTAATGTAGCCTGAGACATCTAGGAGTCATGAGTGCTCAATGCTAAAATAATTCATGGTGTAGTTTATATAGTAACATGGTGTAATATTTTCTTAAGTTAGTTACTAGTAATTTCCAGAGCTTCTCAGAATTGGGTTTTATTGTTGATCGTTCCCTTTGTTCATGTTTATGATCCCTCCCCAATAGAAAATGTACATTAACTATAACTCAAACTTCAGTTTACTATAGAGGTTCTTCAGTTCATTTTATAGGGGAATATCTGAAATGTGTTACTGAAAGGTTTTACTGGAAATAGTAATAAAGGTGTGTTTGGATACTGCATACACACAGAACAGAATTTGGAAAGAATTCTGCCAGGGCGATCCTTTGTTGTTGCAGAGATTAAATACATTTTCAGGTGCATAAATCCGAACACTGTTTCTCAGTGTCTAGTTCATCATGGTTTGTTACCGTTGTGTTGAATGTTGAGTTTCAATAAACAAATTTATGATTGAACTATTATTGTCTGTCCTTCCTAGTAAATTTTCTTTTCTCCAAAGTGTTGGGAGTGACTAAGTAACGCAGTTTACTCTTTCACAAGGTTCGTGCATCTCCAAAAAGACAGTGATTTTTCCCAAGTGTTGCCACCTCCCTTCTCCTTCCCTAAGTGCTCATTCACTTCTGCCTTCCTTTTTCACTATCCTGCTGCCTTCATCCTTCTCTCCTGTCTCTGTGATATTTGAGGCCCTTTCCTGTTCTTTCATGGTGACTGAGCATTCCTCAGCTCCACAGCTCTACTGCTGGACTCTGCCCCCTTTCACCTACCCTGCCTTTACCTCTGGCCTCTTTTTCTCTGCGGCTGTGTCCCCGGGGTGTCCTCTTCCAGCTCACCAGAAGTGTATTACGTTCCCTTTTTTTCCCACTTGTTACATGCTTGAGTTTTCCTTATGAAGGAGTGGGTACAGAGAGAGCCCCAGGCTAATGACCCCTCACCTCCCTGCTTCTCCAGCAGCCTATGCTCAGCCCTCCAAGTGGGAGGAGGTGGTGTGGCAGAGCCAACCCAAGCACAGAAGGCCCCAGGTTATTCTCTGTGGGCCCCCATCCCTTGGGAAGACAAGTGCTGTTGTTGCAGCTGTCATCATCCAAGGAGGCTTGTCAAGAAGCTCATCCACAGGATGAGAGTGCCAAGCATCGCTGTGCTCTACTGCCTTCTCTTCATCGTCCTCTGCCGCCCACCTGCAGCCTCTCCTCCTTTCGTTCCTTCAGGACAGAGTGGAAAGTTTTAGAGGAAAGAAATTCTTTGCCCAAGCTAAGCCTGGCAAATGGCACCATGACTGAGGAAATTCTCAAACATTAAAGATTATGTGATGTTGGGTCGATACTTATTTTTCAAGTCATTTACTAGATATATATAATAGATAAATCTGGCCAGAACTGGGATCTGGAAAGGAAACCCAAGTGTGCTATGGGACTAAGGTCTGCTTTTTTCTGAAATGTAAATTTAATTAAAGGGAGAAAAGGGGAGGGGAAGAAAAGAAAGTTTACCACAATCCTAATGAAATCCAGGAAACTTTAGCATTGCTTTTTGACAGAGACAAAATAGCAATTATTTTTTTTTCTTAGACGTGTAAGGAACCTGCTGCCAACTTAAAGCTTTATCCTCACATCAGTGAGAACTTCCTTAAAAACTGGGAAGGATTCTTATTTCTTGGCATGAAATCAGGAGGCAAGTCTGAGAAACTTCTTTTACTGGATACTTTTTTTGAAGAAAGCTGTTACACAGAAAACAACTTTACATAGGTGATTAAACTGCTCTTTGAATATGGTGATGGAGTAGCAAATACAACAGTAAATTTCAGTAATTCAATGTGGCAGAAGTAGCTTAGTAGGAAGCCAAAGTTACCTGACAGTCAAATTGAGAAATAAATAATGTAATTGCTTATCTGACTACTTCTACTGGGCTTTTTTTGTTTAGTTGTTTGGGTTTTTTTTTTACATCCCAGACACCAGCTATTGAAAGACATCTGGAAAAATAAAATATTTTGCTATCTCTGCTGTCTTACAGTAAAATTTTATGGGATTTTGCCAGTGTGACTTCATTGAGGGGAAAAGGTAGTTTCAGTTCAAAGCATGACTTAATTTTACTGAACTTCTTAGTTGTAGCTAATTTTTTTTCAGTAATCAAGAAACTATGTTACGTTACCATAGCATGATGTGCTACAGTAACACCATTTTTTCTTTTCAGGAGTCTGTTAGAAGTGTGGGATTTTCTGTTGGCTTTGCCTGTAGGCTGACTATTCCTCGCTCTTTGGGAGGTCTGACTCCTACTTATCAAATCACATATACATTAAACCTTTCATTAAGTATTGCTGACAACAGGCAGTATCTCTTAAAGATGCAGGATTCTCTTAATTTGGCATCCAAGTATCCTATAAAAGATAATGATTGAAGCATATACTTTATCAATCCTCTGTTTACCTTTTTCTTCCTTTTTCTAGTTTCCTCCGTGTCCTGCCACATGACATATTCACTGCTCTTCTTACTTGCATGTTACCCCTTTATGCTTGACATTGGCTTTGCCTTAACTGCAGATTTATTTCTTAGGTTTTTTACTGACATTTAAAACCATCAGCTCACATAGAGTAGTCTGTGCATAGAAGTTCCTCACAGTGTGTGTTCCAACTCCAAGCCTGTGCTAGGCAGATGATTTATCTTTGTGTATTTCTTGACAGCCATTTTCCCATTGTGCTCATTAGGCTTTGCTTGTGTCACCCCAGGTTGGTGCGTCTTTGCTGTTTGGAATTCAGCTGAGTTTAAAATTTTGTTATATACAATAAACTCATAACTTATATTTTTTTAATTAATTTCCCATTTACAGTTTTGCTGATGTGTGTTTTGAAGCGCATGTTTTTACTGTTTTTTGGAAAGTACATTGAATTGTGTGTCAAGCTTTCTGAATTTATTAGAATTTATTATTAAGTTCAGATTGCTCCATAATTACATTGTATACTACGGAGTAAATGTAGTATATATTGCTTTGGGAACTATGATTCTAAGTATTATAGAACTACTGTAATTTTCTAGAACTTGGTGCTGGGGTCTTCCAGTAATCAGGATTTCTGTTTAAATTTATTTTGTTATTTATTTATTTATTTAATTAATGAATCTGTTTTAACATTGCAAAGCTTATGTGGAAAGATAACCACCTACTTCTACTTGCCACACTTTTTCAATATAATAGATACTTTGTATTATATTAATATACCTCACCAATGCATCATCAGATTTTTAATGCAGGTTTAATGGAAATAGTGATATATAATTTGGGTTTTAGTGTGCATGACTCGGTGTATATGCTAACATTTCTAGGTAATGAGATAGTTATTCTCCTATTTTGAGCCTCAACATTTTCCATGTAAGTTTTTCTTCACAACCACAAGAAAACTAGAAGTTTCCTTTTAAGCAATGAAGGTATAGTAACCCTGTCTTGTAATACTAAGAATTCAAAAGTGAGACTTAAAGAAAATAAGATATACTGTAAAACTTAGGGTAAAATCCTAAGAGCTCACAGTACTGAGATTGCCAATCTTATCAGAGTTAAAAAATTTGCCTTATTTTGCCTAGCTCATCTTCTGAAGAATATTCGTGCCCACATTTTACATGAAAAATGTTTGTCCTAAGCAGCTTTGGGCAGAACATTGACCTAAAGGAGGCCTGTCTTTGTTAAAAGAACCCACTGTCCTAGACCATGAGCATTTTTTTGTTGAGGTTGTGGGAAGTTATGCATTATATTCTTTTCTTTCTGTCAAGGGTCTTACTGACTCATTTTTTGCAGTGTTAATATTGGCTGAGAATTTGAGGAAAGGTGTTGTGTTTATTCAGTTACACAAACAACTTTGTGAAAACAAGCACTTCCCTTGGCAAAAAAATTTTAATAAGCAAAATCAAAATGCAATTTGCTACTTTTTTTGTGTGTCCATAACACCGGCGGTGCTGGTAAGTTTCTCACTTGGAAGAAGTTATTGAATTTTATACTTTAATTATTACTCTTGGTTAGAATTTAAAATGATCATGTATGTAAATCCAAGACAAACAAAAGTCTGCATGAAAGATGATTTATGTGTAAGAAAACTGAATACATATAAGGAGATTCTTAAGCAGATAGTTGACATTTTTTTCTCTTTTTTATGGTGTGTAGGTGCAGTTCTCTTGTCCAGTGTACAAGGATTAGCAATTAACGTTGATCCAGTCCTGTATACTTGGCTTATCTACCAACCTCAGAAACGAGCTAGTAGACACATTCAGCAGGTATGTATTTTTAGAGGGAAAGGAGTGGGAGTGGGGAAGCGTTCACTTCCTTATATGCCAGTAGTGCATTCTTTTTCCAAATATTTATTGTTTTTTACCATCTTCTGTGTAGCTTATTGCACATACTGTTGATCTTATTTTGAATTATTTGAAATGTTAAGTTTGCGTATTAAAATTTTAATTTCATAAATTTTTCATTCTTGGTTTAAAGAACAAAGGTGGTTTTGTGGTCACTGTTTGGGATCATTATTTTGCAACTAATTTTAACTACTGAGACCTCATAAGCCTTCTGAGTCTGAATAACACATCATATTTTAAAATTTGGGATGGTCTATCAAATAATTATATAACTGGTTATAAAGTCACCACTCTAATTAAACACCATTTAATAGGAGATGAACCATACAGTTCATAACTTGGCAGAAGTGAGCTCTGTAGCAGATTCTGTATATCATATCAAACTACATGTTTGTGTACAAAGTGCTTGAAAAAGAAGAAGCAAAGGGTGTGGGTCTGAGTGGCGCAATGTTTTCTTGATGTATTTTTGACGCTAATTTTCATACCCCATATTCCTGACTTGAGAAGAACACGGGTTTTGCCTGATACTAAACTTATTTATAACTGTTGTTTGACAGAATTTTCTAGAGCTTAAATTTGTCATAGTTGATAAAACTAGTGGTCTCTATCGCTTGATGTTCTCTCTCAGTTATAAGTGGTCAGTTATTAAATGACAATTGTAAGAATCTTTAGATCTTTGTCTCATAATTAGAGACTTTTTTCAGTGGGAACAGAACAATTGATGACTGCTGTGCTGGGGTGTTGGGGATACATGCAGCCCAGTGAGGTTCACCACTCTACTACTGAAACAGTTTGCAGTAAGAAGCTCTGCTGTCTGTCTGCGTACTGTATGGTGTAATGTGCAGCATGTTTTCTTTAAAAGGCTATATGGCAAAGCCACTGCTGCTTATGTTTATATTAGCCAGAAATAGAATTAGCATCTCTCTTTGAACTGAACTTGGGGCTAACTACTTAGTGTGAAGTCTGCAAAATCCTATCAGTTATTAGAGTAAGTTGTACAAGGTCTTGCTGAATAAAGAGCTTATTCCAGTGCTCAGGCACCCTCACTGGAAAAACATATTTCCTTTTCATTCAGAGGGAAGCCTCTGCGTTTCTGTCTATGTCCATTTCCTCTGCTCCTTTCACTGGGCACCACTGAGAAGAGCCTGGCTGCAACTTCTTTGCACCTTTCCTTGAGGTATTATTATACATTGAGAAGGTCCCCTGTGAACTTTCTTCTTTCAAGACTGAACAATCCCAGCTCCCTCAGCCTTTTCTCATATGTAAGATCCTCTAGTACCTTAATCATCTTTGTGGCCCTTTGCTGGACTCACTCCAGTATGCCTATGTCTCTTGTGTACTGGAGTTCAGAATTAGACCCAGTACTGAGAAATGACCACTGCCTCTGGCAGTACTTTGTGTAATGCAACACAGGATACCATTCACCTTCTTTGCAGCAAGGGCACTTTGCTGCCTCTTGTTCAACCTGGTGTCCACTAGGACCTTTTCTGCAGAGCTGCTTTCCAGCTGGGCAGCCCCAGCATATATTGGCACATGAGATTTTTGACCCATGGGGTACATTGCTATTTACTGGAGTTTGTGGTCTGGAAACTATACTGGTTACTCCCAGCCACCACCTTCTCATTCATATGCCTGGAAGTTGTTTCCAGGATTAGTTGTTCCTCACCTTCAGGTGAGACTGACTGGCATGTAGTTCTCTGGGCTTTCTTCTTGCCCATCTTGAAAGTGGAAGTGACATTTGCTCTCTTACAGTCCTAAGCCAGCTTTCCCAGTTGCTATGATTGTTCAAAGAACATCAAAAGTGATCTTGTGATGACATCTGCCAGCTCTCTCTGCACTCATGGGTACGTCCCGTGGACTTACATATGTCTAGTCTGTCTAGTATTCCCTTATCTGATCCTCTTCCCCTTAGGGTGAGCCTTCCTTGCTCCAACCTTTTGCCCAGTCTCTGGTAGCTCGGATTCAAGGTTGGTCTTGCCAGTAAAGACTGAGGTGAAGGTGTTCAGTACCTCAGCCTTTTCCAATTGGAAAAGAAGTTCATAATTTTCCTGACTTAATATCAACGTGTATTCCTATAGATAATGAAATATTTTAGCTGGCTCTTTTTCAGCTCCTTTGTTCTCCTGCTCCTTTCCTTTTCTTAACTCAAGTGAGCACAAGAATTTAATAAAGATTGTGTAATACTTACATGATTTATACACATTTTTCTGAAGTGTTGATTTCATACCTAACAGCTCTGAATAATGTGCAAGGAGAAGAAAATACAGTTGTTTAGTGTCAGAAAAATTAGAAAAAAACCCAACAAACCACAGATTGGTAATAGGGACAGGATGAGGTAAGGAAACGATATCATGAGAATCTTTTCACCTCATCATCAGCTGATGGTCTTTCCAGATAATAAGTGTAGGAAGTATTACATGCTGCTTTGTTTAAGAAAAGACACTACTGGTACACCTTTCCTGTTTGGACCACTGTACTGTGTGTGCAGTGTGCAGTAAGCAACACCAACCTTTGCAAGCTGATGGATTAAAAATAATCCAAAAATGTGAATCTCCCAGAACACCCAAAACACACTATATATTAAACTGGCAGGAATTACTGTTTATTTTTAATAATAATGAGCTGAAATAACTTGAGTCTGGGGACAGACAAGGAATAAACTTTATAAATCAAAGTACTGTAGCTTAAAAATATTTTCAAAATCCTCAGTTTTTGGCTTGTAAGCTAAAGACATCTTAGAGATGTTTTAATTCAACGCCTTCTGAGCATCATGCCTATCAAGATACACCAAATTCTTCATTTGAAAGAAAAACCTCAACAACCAGAACTTGCTAAAATCACAGAATCATAGAATGGGTTGGGTTGGAAAGGACCTTAAAAATCATCTAATTCCAACACCCCTGTCATGGACAGGGACACCTTCCTCTAGACCAGGTTACTCAAAGCCCCATCCAATGGCTTAATGTATATGTTAAAAAAGAGTGAATTTGTCATGCCATCTTATTATTAAGCTGTCATCTGATAGTAATAATGGTCAGTGGATTGATTTTCAACTTTCTAGTATTTAATATGGCAAGAATGGATTAAAAAATATACTTTAGGATTTTACTCTCCTTTAGTTCAAAACCTGAAGAATAGGTGAAAACTATTCTAATGGAGGTTATTCCATGGTATATATTTTTTTGTACTGACATCTGTTGTGTTATAATTATGAAATAGAAACACTAAGAAAGGTTTAAAGATGTCAATATATATAAGGAATATTATGTTGAACACAGGATAAATTTTTTGAATGTGAATGTTTTGCTCTTAAGGCCTACATCTTAAGAACAAATACATTAATAAGAAATCTGATTAAAATGTAATTATTATGCTTATATGCTGTCCATGTGACTGCTCAAAGGAAAATTAGTATAAGCTAGAATCATTGCACTCCCATCCATACATCCTACATTGAAATCATATATTTTACATTATCAATGTTAAATATCACATTTCTGATTCCCTGAATTTTGCTATAAAATATGTTTGCTACCACCCTTTATTCAGTAACTGATAATAATCCATGAAGTTGCAGCAGCAAAATCAAAAGACATCCCTATCTGGCTTGGTGAACTGATGAACCTATGCTAGATTTTAAGCAGAGTGTAAACTGACACAGAAGTTTGAGTTGGTTTTGTTTTTAAACGTGTCAGCCAAAATTGGTGTTAATTTTTTAAGAATACTTAGTTTATAAGGATTGTTTTTGTAAAATGAGCTTTAGGTGTAGCAGCAGCCACTGTGATGTTGTAGTATGTGCACCAGGTCTGTAACTCACCATATCTGTAGTGTCTGCTTAAACCCCTTGTGTTTCTTTGGTCTGAATGCCCTGCTGAAAAGGTATGCAGACTGAATACCTTGGGTATCTGAATGCCATAAGGCATTTTTTTAATGCCTTGTGAAAGACTAGTTAGAACAGAATTTGGGAAAGATATCACTATGGAGTGTGACTTCTTGTATGTATCTGGTTTACAGCCTAACATTGCCTTCCAGTTAAAAAGCAACACAAAGCCAAATTTAAGGCCTAGTTTCCAGTAATTTAATGTTTTATTTTGACTATTTTTTGAAGATTTTTTCCTTCAGGTGTGTCCTGTGGCAGCAAGGCCTTGTTCCTAGTAACTTTTAGATATTTTTTGATATTTGAGTATTTTTGAAGACTTTTTCAGATGTGGCTTTTTATATTTGTTAACCAATGATGTTTTTCACGTATTTACTCCCTTGTAAAATCCCATACTTAGCTTTGCACAGATAAAAATTTGAAGAGTCTGTTTTCCTTGGTAAAGTAGCCTGAGCTATACTTTGATGTGAGACAGTCAGATATATGTGATGCTGTTTGCAGTGAATTTATAAATGAGCATGTTGTCTTTCTCAAATGCACATTACTGTAAAGCCTTCATGGCTTGTCAATACTTTTCTTTCACTACTCATTTCTATGAGATAAAATGAGTAATTTCAGGGAAGACTAAGCTATCAAAAATGTCTGTTTACGCATAGATGTATAATATAAATGTGTATGGCTGCATACTTCTGTCATTTTTTTGGCTGTTCCATATGCATGCATGTGTTATTACCTAACCTAGTGAGTATTTCAGTAAAAGAGTAAATCTAAGCCCAACAGTTCAGGGTGAACATCCTTAGTTGTATACAAGAACAGAAAAATACAGAAACTAAGAAAAATATATTGCACCTCTTCCAGATTCATTGTGCTTTATTGCACTGGAATGTAACACACCTAAATTAATCCAGAATCCAAATTTCTCTCTTTCCATAAACGTCTCCGCCATGGAAGACTCTGCATCTGAATTCAAAACGAAGAATTTTTCCTCAGCTGTGTAGGTAGATTACAGAATTTGTCATTAACAGTTCAATTTAATTATTTTCCTTCTATTCTTCTTTTTCTCTGTTCATTTGCTCTTTTCACTACCCTTATCTTGGGAAGTCTACCTTGTTACAAAATCTTTTTGCTGCTTTATGGAAAGTTCAATGTGAGCTATGGGTATTATCTATCTTGATGGTGTACTTTGGGCACCTTTTCATTCAGAAGTCTGCACCAGAGGTCTCTCTGGAATTTTTGACTGAAGTGATTTTATCATTATGGCTTGGTCAGTAGACTCTAGCAGAAAAAGTCCTTCAAATTGTTCTGTCTTAGGATGACTTTCGGTATATTGCATATCTTTGGTTCTTTAAGAGCCAAATGATTCTGATAATGAATGAATGACTCAATATAAGAGTAAGTTTCAGTACCCAAACTTAAGATTTTTCCCTGTTGCAGCAAGGTTGACTGTTAAGGGCAGACCTGTGTTGCCTAGTTTCTCTTTTACCTTGATATATATCTGGAAAGGCTTTGATAAAACAAGCATGTATCTACAGTAGACATAATTATCTTCTTGGTGTGCAAAGACTTCTCAAATTATGATAAGTTTTGATTTCTGATATTACTTGCAGGTCAGGAGCACTGTGTTTATCCCTATTCAGAATCTGTCACCTCTTACCCCACGGAAGGCAATCATGTTTCTAAAGGATACAGGAATGAAGTTACTGCTTGCTTAGGAAACTAGAGCTACGTGGGACTCAAACCTTGTATGTTCTACTTTCAGAGGCCCCTTGAAACTGCTGATGGAATGCTTTCATCAGTTGGTGAAAATGAGGGGGTTCTTGGCTGACACCAGTTCATCGCATAAGTTTGGAAACATTACAGCTAATCAGAGATTGGTCTTTTATCCCAGCAGAGCACTTTTCCAACCATACCTGAAATTCCTACCTGAAGCAGTCACAGAATTTCATCTGAATTAGCAAGTTCACCTGCCAGGAAAGAAGGTGCTTTTGTGAACCCCAGGGGTTACACATGCCTAGTCTTTTTATTTAGCAATTAATTTCAATTAATTAATTTTTATTGGGAACTAGACCTAAAGCCTAGTTTTGTTTGAACTCTCTGAAGCAGTTTAAGTATATTATTAATCTCAGAAATCAAACCAATGAAATGTAACTCTGCAGTTTTTTGATTTTGAGATACTAGAACTTGTAAGATGGGCAAGGTAGATTCTCCTTGCTGTTGCAGCTCATTCTGGCACAGCTTGGACAATCTTGTAACACAGGTAAATATTCTTCTCTGAGGGAGATAGTGATTGCATGACAGTGATCTTAGATGTTCAATAAACACCATATCTTGAGTGAAACTGCCATCTGTCCCCACTCCAAAGACTTCAGTAGTTTTTCTTTCTGCTTGCTGGTACAAGCTCCTGCACATGTACACATCCATCTGTGTGCATGCAGCATCTACCATATGGGATAGCTGGGTTTGGTACCATTCCAAGTAGCAACCCACGTCTGGACTGATTCTTTGGAATTCTACATTTCACAAGCCAGTGCTTCATTTTTTTTCTTTTGATAGTAATAGTTAATTTCTTGGAATATTCTTTTGCCTTTGGTTTGTTATCAAGGAGGTGACTGCATAGGCATCCCTCAAATGAAAGTTACTCATCTGCTCTGTTGGTCCAGTTTTCTGTAAAAACACATTTCTTGTGTTCCCAGATTGGCCTACAGTCTCTTCAGCCTCACACTTGTGGGAAATTATAATTCAGAAATAAAATATTTAATTACTAAAAATCCCAAGAAAAATAAAATATTAGTTCACGTAGGGCAAGTTTCCACTAGCCCTCTTTACAGGATATTTTAGGTTTGGTTAGTTGGCATATCTCCACATAAATCCAGGAAATACTTGGGTCTTAGTATTTCTGGCAGGTTGGTTTGTAGCTAGTATTGCTGTGAGCCTTTCTCTGATTTTAGATCTTTATCATTTCCAAAGTCATCTTGACCAGACAGTATGAAGTAAAAAAAAAAATTAGTATCTGTTGATCCATTTGCATGCATAAATAGCATATATGTATGTGCGTGTTTTCTGTACACATACTTCACATGGTGTGTAATGTCTTAGATTGTTTGTGCCAATAAAAATTAAATTCAGAAAAGCTTTTCTGTAGTTTTTCAGCCTCTGCTTAAAACTTAATTGTAATAATTGTACTTGAAAAGTAGTAAATTTTTTTATTCTGAATTCTGTGAATTGTAATTAATTTCGTATTCTGTATATAATAGCCACAGAACATTATTCCATTGATAAAACTGTGATCAGTATTCTAGAACAGAATCTGATTTTGACTTTTTGTCAACAAAATAACATCATATAAATGTTGCTGTAATTCCAGAACTTTGTTACGTGCTCTTTATCTTCTTTATAACACTACCAATTAGTAACCATAAAGCTTAATCCCAAGTAGGTGTATTTAAGGTTTACTACATACTACTTTATAGCTAGCTTTTTGGATTCTTGTGATGAAATTCTTATGATAACACTTGCCTGCAATATCTCCTTTCCCATCAGATTCAGCTTCTCCTACAGCTGTGGGGCTCTTGTCATCTGCTATTTCCCAAGCAACAATTTCCTCATCAATTTGTGGCTAAAACCCAAATCTTGATGATCCTTTTCCATCTAGTTCAACGCTGATCTTTCATCTTCTGCATTCTTTTAACCAGAAATCTTTTGCCAAAAACCTGACAAGATTGTACTGGGCGTCATCAGCAGCAACATCAGCCTTGATTTCAGTGAGCAAAGATAAAACAGCTGTCTCATTGTCCAGATCAGCACTCAAGCACTCAATATTTGGTCATAATTTTTTCCAGCTTTGTCTGGCTGTGATAGCCTTGATGTTTTTCACTCTATGACTAGTAGTGTAACTTATTATATTTTGCTGATTCGTTTCTTTAGTGGTTCAGAAATAGATAACGGCTTCTTCAGACAGTATTTCTATCCTATTGTCTTTTGAACTGTCCTTTATTGTCTGCATTCATTCTTCAAAAATTCTTGCTTCACTTTGGCAAGTCAGTGTTCTTGCAGTGTTACATCCAGAATTGCCAAATGATGGCTCAACAGTTGCCATCATGGGAAAGCTGCAAATGGCTTTGCCTTGTGAAAAGTTATATCAGATAAATGGATAGATTTTGAAACTTAGTGAAAATAAGTGATGTAAAGTGTCTGATGAATGTTTAGAAAACTTCAGATCATCTCCCTGTATGCATGTGGGAAGTATTTCTGTGGGGCATAGCTTGTCTTCTCAAAGCTGATGGGGATTTTTGATGTTGTTATAGCTAGAGGACACCAAAGTGGCATGTTACTATGTTCCAGAACAACTTTTTTGTGCTTTTGGAGACAAAATTAATGACTGTACATTCAGAGAGAGGAGGAGGAGAGATGAGAGTTCTGTTTGTCATTGACATTAGTCTTTTTCTATTAACTTTGCATACCACTGTATATATAAGTTGATTGTTTTCACTGGAATAGGATTAAATTGTCTTTCTTATTTTAATTTACTTTTATAGTGGAAAATGATGAAGGCGTTTGGAAGTCATTCTCCTTCAATTAAATGATTTTTCTGTTTGTTTTGGGGTTTTATATGTGTGCACATGTTGCACACTGCTTGATTCAGGATCTGTTTTCTATTGGAGAAAATTTACAAGCACATTGCCTGCCTCACACGAATTTGTTTCCCACAGAGATTCCTAATGCAATGTGTGAGGTTTCTCATTACGCAGTTATATGGATTATATTTTCACTCCAGTAAGAACAAAATTAAATTACACAAAAATTAAGATGCGTGTAATCCTAATGTCTGATCTTTAGAAAAAACTTTTGTCATCCTTAAATGATAGCTCTCTGCAGAATCAATGGTATAAATATTCCGCTTTTGTCAACTGTGATGCATCGGCAATTTACGTAGCAGCTGATGCTACAGCAAAATATCAAGAGCCAACTGGACAGCAACATTGAGGATCAATTTTTTTTAACAATTTTGTCTTTTGTAGCTTTCATTAATAAAAAAAAGTTAAAACAAAGCAAATAGACTGTATTAATTTGTGGACATCCAGTTCCATAACTCACATGGATTAATACGCATTTCTCTTTTCTAATCTTAAAATAATGATCCAGTCCTTCAAAGTAGGTTTTAATGCCTTTGGTTTTGTATAAGTGTCACATTTTGAGCAGATATGCATGAAGAACAATACAGTTCAAAATCAGTTGTTGTCAGTTAAATTTTATACTTAAAATGTGAGAAACAAGCACAGTAATGTATAAATATCAAAAAACCTTTTATTTTGAAGCTTAATGAAAGTTATAAATTTCTTTGGGATCTTCATATCTGGCTAAAATTTTTCAATTTCCATTAAACATTCAGATAATTATTTTACTTTGGTGATCAGCCAGGTTTATTCATGTGCATTTAGGCTGGCTAACAACCATAGTATTTTAAGTTAGTTATATTTCAGTTTTTTGTTATCATAGATTTTTTTCTTCAGACTAACAGGACTGAAATTAAGAATTAGAGGTGCAAGTCCGAATGTAGCATTTCATAAATGGTTTTCAGAATACTTGTGCTCCAGTCAGTGTTTCAAGTTGTCTTCTGTACATTTCAAAATACGTAGTTTGACATGCTTCTCATGACAGTGTCATAATCCAATATTAATGTGTTTTGGTTTTCAGTGGTTCACAAGGTACTTCTTTTTCTAGCAATCTGTAGGAGCTGTTCCGCTTGGTGTGTCAGTAACTCGAAAAAAAGAGGATGAAGCATCAGTTGGAAGTGCACCTTTGGCAAGGCAGCAATCAAATCAAGCCTCTGAGTATGCCAGCAGTCCTGTCAAAACAAAAACAGTAACAGGTATGATCACTTAATTGAAACTAGCCTTCTTGCATTTGCAACCTCTCAGTAACATGCCTTCACACATCAGCTGTGCAAATACTGTGGAACAACTTTCAGCTCTAAAGAAATTACAAATTTTTGAATTAAAAATAATCAAATGTATAACTTTGAAATACATGTTTATTTTTCTTCTCATTTTCATTTAGTGCTGTCTTTTGGGTTCTAATAGTTTCATATAATAATTTTTTTAAAAAGAGATAAATGAGAGCTGCTTTCAATAGGATATCTGCCAATTGCCTTGATACTCAGTCCATAATTTTGTCAGACTTCACTGTGATTAATCTCTGATTTCAGTCAGTCTGTTTGCATTGCTTAAAGTCTGGCATGTATGGAAGTCAAGATTTGTGCATGAAAAGTTAAAATTCATTGTTTTCAAAATCACCCATAGAAAGTGCATTTCTTAGTGCTTCTGTTTCTGGACTTCAAGACACTATTTAAGTTTAGGAATATTTTCTGGCCATTTAAGAGTCTAAACTGAAACTTTGTTATCACTAATCAGGATGATATGGTTTTCTGGAAATTTCTAGTCCATTTATTCATATAGTACTATCTGCTAGTAGTAAAGTAGTAAAGAAAATTACTGTCCAGCTGAAACATTTATTGATCCTTCTGAAATACACTATGCAAATTCTCTTTTCCTTTGCATTGATGTTTATTTCCAGATAATCACGAAGTACTTCAGGATGTCGTCTGCTGAAACTAAGATTACAGTATTGTCCATTAGTGTTAGAGTTAAATGCTGTTTTGGGATAAAGGCCTATTTTGATAAAAAGGGCTAAAACCAGAAAATCTGTTTGCTGAATATTAGTGGGTTGATGTGTTCTCATTGGTAGTAAAACGATTAATTAATTTCAAAGACTTCTATTTTATTTATGAATATTCTTCGTTTTTACCATTTATCCATTTATTTTTACAAATCATTTATGCATTTCCTTCATTTATGCCTAATAAGTAGGGAAATATATATGCCCATATAATTAAATGGCTGTATCAAGCATATTCTTCTTTTAACTGTATTTGTCATCTATTCTGCTGTATCAATATAATGAGTGATATAATTTTTTTCTTCTTGAGGTTAATTCTACCTGTGCCTGCAAAGCACAAACTGTAATTCACTAGAGAAGCTTTTGTAATTTCGAATATTTGACATTGAAACACAGGTATTTGCATAAACAGATTCTAGATTAGTTTTTCTTAATTACTGATTTATAAAAAGTAGGCATATGATTTGCAGAAGTAGCTTTGTACTTGGATTTTGAAAATTAGTGTCCCAGTCTCCCTGCTGGGAGACCTTTTTGGTTTTTGGCCTTTGTTCTTCACCTTGAGTATTATCTTTTCTGTAGTAAGGATCACACTAGAATTGTCTACTAAAGGAAAACATTATTGTTCAAAATCTAGGAAGGCCATAGATGTCAGTTTTGTTTTTTGGGGTGCTTTTGTGTGTGTGTGAGGAATAACAAAATGAAATTATAAATTATAAATAGCATCATAAAAGCAAAATTGGGGTTTCTCAATAGGCATCTCAACTCCTTCCACATCTAGATTGAAGTAAATATCAAGATCTATTTTCAGTTGCTTAGTACAACACACATTTCTGGAAAAATTAAAAGTTCATTTGTAGATTTAATTTATGTTAATTACCACTTACTTTACTCAATCAGTTTATCAAATAAGTTTAGCCTAAATGCTGAGGATTTTTTGAGATTAAGTAGATATTTGGCTTCTCTATTAAACAATTTTGCAGCACAGAGTTTAATATTATGAAAAGAAAGGTGATGGTACTAATTGTCTCAAGAGAGAACATTGACTAAGCATTTTCTCTTTTGATTTAGAAGCAGTCTTTTAAAGAAGAGATTATTGAATTTGGTTGCATTAGTTGTCAATTGTTAAAAAAATGATTGGAAAAAGATTACTGTTTTTTAAAGTGAAGTTACTTACACGTATCAGAGGGTCTATTGGGTTTATTTTTAAGATGCATTGTGCCTGAAACTGCTGGAATGAAGGCTAGCCTGTTGCTGTGGTTTAACCCCAGCCAGCCCCCATGCAGCCCTCACTCACTCCCCCACCAGCAGCGTGAGAAGAGCATCAGAAGGGGAAAAGCTGAAAAACTTGTGCGTTGAGGTAAAGACAGTTTGATAGAGAAAGCACGAGCCCCACATGCAAGCAAAGCAAAACAAGGCATTAATTCCCTACTTTCCCTAGACGTGTAGGTACTCAGCCATCTCCAGGAGAGAGGGGCCCCATCACACGTAATGGTTACTTGGGAGGACAAACCCCATCACTCCAAACCTCCCCCCTCTATATATGCTGAGCATGATGTCACATGGTATGGGATATCCCCAGGTCACCTGTCCTGGCTGTGTCTTCTCTCAACCTCCCAAGCACTCCCAACTTCCTTGCCAGTGTGGCAGTACGAAAAGCAGAAAAGGCCTTGGCTCTGTGTGAGCGCTGCTCAGCAATAACAAAAACATTTCTATATTACCAACCCTGTGTTCAGCACAAATCCAAAACGTGGCCCCATACCAGCCACTGTGAAGAAAATTAACTCTACCCCAGCCAAAACCAGCACACCTATGTCTTTATGTGTTTGTTATACTCTGGAGATAAAATGGCAGGTGTAACATATCTGAAATATTTGATATTTACATTAAAAAAATGTGAATCCTATAATGAATGTCAAGGACTGAAAGCCTTGTATAGTATGAAATTAATTAAATGGTTACTCTGCCTGCTGCAGTAAACCACACAGATTTCCCTTAATTAAAGAAAGAAAGGAGAGTCATGTCACACTGCAGTGCCACGCAGGCTTGTTCTCTGTGTACCCTTCTGCAACTTCATGCCTGTAGTGTTCTCTTGTGCCACATTTGTCAGAGTTGGCTTTGTGGTGGAAGATTCAGGGGTCTATAGAAGCTAACACATATTTTGTGTCACAAAAAAAAAGCTCTCTGATTATGAAGCCAGTAGTTACAGTGGTTAGAAAAGGTTAGATAGATATGTGTGAAACGTAAGATCTCATTCTCAGAGAAGCTTCAGTTGATCCTTTCTTTCACAATTTCTTTCTTTACAGCTGTATAATGTGTTGGAGTATGGCAAATATGACTTTAGTTCATTGCAGTAAGAATAGAGTGCCTGTGATTCTTCTCCTTTCTAATTCTTCTGGGTTCCTCTTTCACTTCAATTCCTTTCTTCTAATTTCACCTACTTTCTGACTGAGTATTTTTTCATTCATTATTTGTGTCACTGTTTTAAACCAGGAATACCACACTGATTATAGATCTAGGACATATAAGACTACCTGTGCTACAAACCTATTCTAGGTAAAGAGGCAATGATTCTTGTAAGCCTCGTATTTATTATTTGCCAAGGCTCTAGCTACACGTGTTTTAAATTGTCAGAAAACTGAGATCCTGCATTGATAATATGCACATATGTATAGTCTTTAAAATTGAAAGAGATTTCATCTTAAAATCATGCTATTCAGGTGGTAATTTTGAATTAATTCTTTTCAAGTCTAGCATGGTCTCAGCAGTCACTCCCTTGAGAACTGCTAGAAAGCAACCCTATGTACTAGATGAAAGCAGTTTGTAATCACAGCTGTAAAATGATTTAAAACATCGATCTTGAGTTCAGTTTATTAGTTAATGGCTGCTGAGACCTTGCCAAAAATGAAGCATGGGAAAAGAGCAAAACTACTATTTATATGGTATCTGTCTGTGAAAATCCAGGATTTCTGTTCTTAAGTCTCAAATTGTAGTTATTTATAAATCTCCTTAACCACAGAGGCTTCAAAAACAGAGTAAGATAACAGAATATATGGTTTAAATTTTGTATGATGTAGCTGTGAGCAAGCAAGGTGATAAAGATAATTACAAAAAGTTTACTTCTGTTTCTCTGTCTACCCACTTCTCCCATTCTCCGCAATTCAACAGTTTCATGTTAGTTCAATAAAAAGTGATTTGCAGACCCATAGTTGTGCATAGAGGTATAGCTCTTATGTCTGGATAGTTGCAAAATGATTGCTATATGTGTGTGTAATTATGTAATATATGTAGCATACCTATACAAGGAGATAGTATGGGCTGCAGTAGATGAATAGTGCAGTCTTTGAAAGCTGTCTTGTGTACACCATTGAATAATGATTACAGCTAAAGTGCCTGTGTTCACACATTCAAGATGGGTGCTTGGTCATTACTAAAATAACCCATAAATTTCATTCAAATTTATTAAATTATTATAATTATTTTCACGGTGTTTGAAAAACATAGTAACATTTTCCATGATTAAAGATGAATCAGGGTGTGTGTTTGTTTTTTTTTGTTTTTGGTTTTTTGGTTTTTTTTACCGCCTCCTAGAGAGGTCTTTTTATAGTCAATATAATGAAATTTAATTTCAGCAACATCTATCAGTGTTTGGAAGTAACTGTGATATCCCAGATACAAATTTGATGCTGTCTTGTGAGATGTAACCCAGTGACTATGTCATGTAATTTTTCAGTAACAGTGAAACAATAGTCTTACATATGCTCTTATTATGAGGAGCATACTTTAATGGAAGGAGCTACTTACAGGAGCTGAAAAGGTTATTAATTTTTTTTCTCACTCAGAATCCTCAAATTTGACTTTTCTTATAGCCATAGAACAGGTAGGTAAGTGGAATTTAATGTATCATCTAATAAGTTATGAAATTTCTGATAATAGTAGGCCCCATAACCTGTTACAAAGGCATCTGAAAACTGAATACCTTGTCCATAACTGAACGTTATAAAACGTTATAAAATTTTGCTGATCCCTGTTATGCAACAGCAAGATGTTTACCCATGGTACAGGTGGTGACTGCATTTCAGCCATGTCATGAGTGTACATTAGACCTGCAAAAGCAAGCAAGTGCTTTTCATCACTGTGTCTAGCACCCAATTGCTCCATTTAGTTGTCTGGTGGACAAATTTGCAAAAGAGAATTAAACAGTGGGGGGTTTGGGGCAGTGTTTTTCATGGACTAGGTCTGCAGGTCACACAGCTCACTGGTCTTGTAATTCCAGTACAAATTCAGTGTTAGTCCCACGTTCAGAGCTGAGAAGAGAATCCAGTGTTGTTTCATTCTGCAGGAAGTGTCGATGTGTTGCGTAAGAGTATGTGCATATGGAGAGAAATATAGGACATGAAAGCACTCCAGTTTGGAAAAAATCTCTTGTGTTTCTGGAACACTGGTATTTTGTTCCTTGAAACTATTGTTCTTACAGGGAAATAATTAAAGAGTTGGAAAGTTTCGTAAGTACTCAGTTACACTTAGTCTACTATTCGTTGGTATTTCAAGCAGGTAGAGGACCATGTCCTAACAAGGAAGTTGAAAATTTTATCTTAGATGGCCCTTATGTTCTCCGTCCTGTATAAATTGCCTGAATTCCAGTAAGGACAGAGCTCTTGTTGGCAATTTCTAGCTGCTTTTTTCCCCCCTAAAGTACAGCTAGAATGCTTAATTAGGTTCATGCTAAAATGAACCTAATGCGTTGGAACGCAAAAACCTGGCAAATGTGAGAGAAGTCTGTCTGGTGAGAAATCAATGGATTATCTGAAGTATTTGAATTAGTAGGTCACTATTTCTGCTCAATGAACTGAATGATTATTGTTTATTCATGCCTACTAGGAAATGTATAATGATTAATTTGTGAAGATGAATGAAATTAAAAAGATGCTAAATAGGTTAAGTAAAATATAGAAATTAAAGTCTGTAACACTTTTACCTAGAGTGCCTGAAAATACTGGGATCTTTATGAAAGGGCTTTAGTTCTTGAAAGGATTATTTAAAAGGAAGATGTCAAGGCACAGGTGATTTATAGAAAGTTTTAAATGGCTGGACAGTCACATATCTGTATCAAAAATGCATTATTCTGAGTTTTTTCAGCTAGTAAAATGTTTGGCTTTTTGTTGTGGTGGCATGATTTCTTCAGTTCACTGTGTGGATTTTGAAACTGTATGAATCTCAGAAACATTAGTAACTCAAAGCCAGTGTAGTATATCAAACATTCTTTCTGTATCAAACATTCAATGCTGAGAGAGAAAAAAATAGTTGTTTATTTTTAGATTATATTTATAAGACTAAGTAACTTCTCATGTATTTTTATAAGGCAGAATACTAGGCAGAATCCACATTTATCAGAAGTTACTGCAAATTAAAAGGCTGAAATTCTTACTTCATAGTATAAATTGTATTTGGAATGGTAAGTGATATTAAGAAAAATTCAGGCATAGACTTTAGATATGAACACATATATGTCACATTTCTGTAATTATTAATATAGTAGCTCAGTTTGGCCTCTGAGTGGCTGTTATTGATTTGTACGAAAGTGTCAGTGCTTTTCTATTTTTGTTCCCAGGACTAAATAGGTATTTTTTGCCAGAAATAGTGCTGCAATCATTAAGAATTTGGTGGGAGAAAATGCTGACGACAGCCATTCCCTAGCCAACACACACTTTCACACGGAAAGATCCTTTCTGGTTGCACAACAATGTTAATATCACACTTGTCTTTGTTTACTGACAGTATATTAAAAGCCTCTGTATTTTAACACTTGCTCTGCTGCTAACTCATCAAATGGCCATGCAAGTTCGGTCACTACACCTCTCTGCTTCCATTTCCCTGGGTATAAAGGACTCGCTCTCGTGGGTTGTCAGGGACTGTGTGGCTCAGTTATCATCTTGGTAGATAAAAGTAATGTATTATCTTTACTATTAGTAAAGTAGAATGCAAAAATGCTCAAAGGCTGCAAATACTATTCAGTATGCCAGCAAATATATCACATATTTTTATAAGCTTAGAAGAATTTTATGCTGTTATTTAAGTTAGTTAAGTACTGCTCTTATTCTCAAGCATCCCAATGAAGAGTGCAAACTTTAAAAAGTAATTATCAGAGTCTATCCTTGCAAAAAAAATACCAGTTACATGAATAATTCAAATATCAGTCATCCAGATATGGGGAATAACTTCTCTTACGACACTGCAAAAATAAAATGTAAGTATTTCTGAAAGACTTCTGAGGAGTATTGGTGGTTCAGAAAATTGGTAAATACAGGTTTTTGTTTTGCATATAAAGAAACCAATTTATCCTCTGTAAAAAAAAAATATGAATGCATACATACATATATATCTGTAGGCCATTTTGGTTTTTTCCAAGGTCATTTGAAGTTTTAATTTTTTTCCTCCACTGCATTTTGATCTCATTTCTAATGCCTTAGACCCTTGATCAGTTCCTTAATAGCTTGCGTTTGTTGCAAACACCTTAGTTTTGGGTTTTTTTTAATAGAAAGCCATGTCTGATGCATGAAACTGAATACATATTAAAGAAATCCCAGTGAGTACTTTGACACTATGCAGACCACTTTTCCTTTGTTTTCTTTTTTCCTTTAAATACTGTTAAATAATGTTCATGTGTTTTGCTGTCATAGCTTCTTAGTAGCTATGGCTAGCTTGCAACATTTTCCTCAGCTTAGTTCCTTTCTGATGTGTGAGAAGCTGTATGACAGATGAAGTTATGTGAGAAGGAAAGCTTACCCAGCTTGTTGAGGTCATATGACAGACACAGGTTTCTGCTGTGGGTGTCTGTCTGTGGACCTGTCTTGAAGTAGGAGCTCTTTGAGCTTTTGGGGATTACTGAAAGTATGGGTTTGCTTGCAGCAGGATAACCTTTTCCAATCAGAAAGAAGCTGCTGACTTCTTAATGCATCAGGTGTCTGAGGCACACAGTGGGGCAGGAAAAATGAGGTTTTTTGTGCCACAGAGATGAGACATGATAGATCTGTACCACATAGAAATGAGGAATAAGGTGTTAGCATTGTATTTTACCTCCCTTCAGTTTAATTGCTAGCCATAAGGAGAGAGAAGGAACTGGAAGAGTGAGGCCAGCACTGAGTACATATTATCACTATGTTATTCTTCAATTCAGTAGTGGAAGATCTTTATCTGTTGTCTTTTTTGCTTTGATTTATTTTAGGAAATGTCCATTTGTCCAAAATCTTCACAGTTCAAAAGTTTTCTTTTCCCTTTTCTGTTCCTTAGATCACTGAATATTAATAGCACAGAATAGCATCATTTTCCCAAATCTTTTTATTTTCAAAACGTTTGTATTTTAGGGATCAGACTTGTATAACAGCTTGTTCCCCGTAATCTAAAAAACACAAAGAAGGAGACATGTATCTAAGAAAGACACCTCTAACTAGAATTTATACCTATGGTTTGGCTTGGTGGCCTCTCCTACAAAGCGAGTACTTTAATGATTAATTTTGCAATATTGCCACTTTTAACTCCCTCTGTATTTTAATCATAATATTTGAAATTAATTAGGAAAACTGCTTCTGGCAGATCAATCCTGATTGATCTGATCAGTCCTTTTCAAAAAGTCTGTTCATTACTAATGTGTTCTGAAACTGATGACGAGTGTGGCAGCTTCTGTAATTTATGTGTATATGTTTGCAAAAATACCAGTTATGGGTATCCCAATTATATGGTACTGGAAGATGAGAGTAGGAATGTTTTATGTTCCTGTACACTGGTTTTCTTAAAAATTCTACTTGTACAATGTGACACAGCACCCCTTGCATTGTGTTGGTTTGGGTTTTCCCCTTTCATAAATTTCCAAGTGTTTCATACAAATCTTATTTTCTGTCTAGTGGTTGCTGACTGGCATCTGGCTTCAACACAAGGCTGATTACAGTGCCAGGAAATGTCCTGAGGTTTTCCATTCAGTAGTAGCTAAGTAGCATAATTATTTTAGGAAATTAACCTTCCTACCAAGACAGATGGAGCTGATCCAGTCTACATGTCTGCTATAGAGGACTAGCCAAATACACATGGTAACCACACTTGACAGGCTCTTAGCAAGTGTCATCTACTGATGTCCTTGCCCAACAGGGAATTAAGGTATTGTTCTGTCCCAGCATCCCTTGAGGCAAAACTCTGGGATTTACCAAGGCAGGAAAAAAATTAACAGAAGACTTCTTTCTTCTGTTCTCTTCAGGAGTTACTTTTATGCTTGTTTCTTCTTTCCCCTATGTGACACACTTCTTATTTCTTTTCTATTTTCCATGATTTCTCGTTGAATAGTTCCTTATCTCTTTGTTGGGTTTTGAGACTTTCTTCCTTTTTTTTTTTTTTTTGTCTTTTGGTTGAGCATGAGGGGTTACAGTGAGGCGATTTACTATCATGGATATTCCTGGAATTTTTATCAGCTTTGCACGTTTCAGTTACACATATGAAGAGAAACAAGTGGTACTTTAGTCAGCAAATTTTATTTTTAATTCACAGATTGTTGTTTCTGGCTACTCCCCTAAATGAGAGAGAATTAGCAGTGTTTCCCTGCAAATAAAACATGAAAGATTGGAACAAAACCTAGCTTTAAATCCCACTCATGAGGGATGTACTTGTTCAGTGATATAGGATGTTGACAGTCCTTGCTGATTGCATTATAGAATGTGTTGGTTTCCATTGTATTTATCTATTCATCCTGACCTGAAGCATCCTACCTGTGAAATTTCCAGAGTCTCCCAGTGACTTTGTATAATGTTCTCAGCCTTATCCACACTTGTGATATAGAGTTCTGTGCTTCAAAAACTCTTTTATTTTAATATTTCTTGGTACTCAAGCTCTTCCTAATTCTTACCTTGTAGTATGTGTAGTGTAGGGCCTGCCTAGAAAGAAGATGGTGTGAACTGAGGTAGAGTAAGAAGTTAAAGCAGAACAGCTATTCTTCACTGAATGTCTGTTTGAACTGAATCCATTCATACTGTGGAAGGAAGACTCATTTCATGGCATAAGTGTCCATGGGAGAAGGTATTATGAAACAGTTACAGCATACTGCTTTTCCATGTGAACAATTTACATGTTTGTCTCTCCAGCATAACCGACAACAAACAATCATGAAATGTCACGGATTTTACATTCTCATGAGCCAGTTTTCATTCCTTATCTTTCTAAGATATCTGTAATTGGAGCCAGGAATATCTGAGAGGATTTTTTCTAGAATAATAATCAAATCTAGTCTTGACAGGGAAAGTGTCACAAATTCATTCTTCCTGTGGCATTAACACTGCAAGCTCTTGGCAGAAATTCACCTCTTAGATGTTTCAGTTTTAAATCTCTGCATGTTTCATTGCATGATTAAACTGACTGACGACTCAGTGATGCATATCAAGGAGCTTATATTTTTGCTCACCTGAGTTCAGTTGATAGCATAATTTTGTTTGAAGGATTTTTCTGTAATTTGCATGCTACAGATTTCTTTTAGCTCTATAATTGATAGACATAAATTGTCATACCTGTGGTGATCTCGATTTAGTTTAAATTTAAGTCATGAAGATGTCGTATTTTATTCCTGCAGTTTTGTCAGTTCAACAACATGTAGGACAAATCTAGAAATGTTTAAGAAACTGACAATAGTTTGGTGGGTATCCCAAAACATATGGAGAAGGATATTCAGTAGAAGATGTCAGAAGGAACTATGCCCCACTCAGTCTTCTTGTAAAGTTATACTATGCTCATATTCAATTTAATGCTTCTGTTATGTAAAATATTTTCATGTTATGAAATAATTAACAATTTAAGAAAATTTCTCTTTTTACTAGAAAAAATTGAATTTTACTGAAATATTTCATGCCTTTAATCTTGACAAAGTAAGAAAGTGGTTTAATTTTTATGCCTTTTTTTGAAACATAGTCAAGTTTTTTAATGGAATTTTTTTAGAAAACAAATTAAAGGCTGTAATTTAATATGGGGTATCTTTCACTTCTTACAATTTTAGAAAGGTGAAACCTTTAGATGACACTGGTAGTGAAGTATGTGAAAACCTCCGAGATTTCTGTTCCATCACCAAATAGGTTATCGCACTTTGCAAATTATCTTAATTTGTTTAGGGCAAACATTCTTTATAATATTTTTGTAGCAGTTTATATTAAAAAAGTTTAAGCCTTTAATTTCATTGCATTGCATTGCATTTCTCATGAGGCTTAATCAATACAGTTGTACTGCCAGATTTAAAACCAATAATAGAGACATTATTATCATGTCCACAGTGAGATATACATAGTGAGAAAAAAAATCTCTTCTAGAACTTTAAATAAATAATCTTTTTATTTGCTCATCAGTAAGTATATTATTTAGTTAGATATTCTTTTTGTAACTGAGTTTTGTTGTTTGCATTAGAATCTCGTCCTTTGTCACTTCCTGTGAAAACCATGCTGAACTCATCTGAAAGTTGCAGAAGTCCTGAGGAAAGAATGAAGGAATTTATTGGAATAGTGTGGAATGCAGTTAAGTGCCTTACACTTCAGGTAAGATGAAAAGGAAGTGAAAAAAAAACTATGTCTTTCCAAACTTTATGATACGTTTTATGCATCCTAGTGCTTTTTATTAGAGGATTTTTAAAGGAGCTCTTAGTTTTATTGTTTTATTTCAGTAGTTTCAAAGTCTGAGAGAATGAAAAATAAAGTACAGATTTTGGGTAAATTAAGCAAAGAATGCTTTAGATTTAGAATATTGGGTTTTGAAATACTTTGTTGTATTCAAGGGAAAGATTCTTAAAAAAAAATGTGAAAAAAATTGCTTGTCACACTTTTCTGTATTATAAGCATAAATATACACCTTTGTGTCTGTAGTTAGATTTGAAGATTGCCTTCTTTTCTAAAAATATTTGAGGAAAGCATATACAATAAATACTTTCTTAGGGTGTATGATACAATATGCTCTTATACAGTAAAGGCTCAGCAGCTTACTTGCCTACCTTGTCAAAAAGGACAAGTAGTTGGCTGCTCGGATTAAAGCATTTTGTTTTGTACTGCTCTAGGTGGTGGTTGCTGATCAATAAGAGCAGGCTATTCATGTAGCAGTATTGATGCTGTGTTAGAAGTCCACTGTTAAGATTGCATGAACATATATTAGATCACTTAGAAATGCTAGAATTAAGACTGTTCCCAGTACTTATCGAGTGCTTGCTGGGAAATAACCCTAATTCAGAACTACTATAACCTGTGCCCTTTGAATCATGCATTCTATGGGTTTGGTATTTTATGGTACACCAGTATATAGTACCAAAACTGGTTTTGTTTAAAAAAGAAAAAAATCACAAGAAACCTCAACATTATAGAAAGTAATCACTGAATGCCTGTTCCTTCTTCCTACCAAGAAATATATTTATATACAGGCTCATCCCAGAACATGTATCTGTGTTACTTTTTTTTCATGTAGAAAGGACTTACTATTCACAATATTAGGAAGTTTGAAAGTTCAAGTTTTGCCTGAGCAAGAACTTGAGACTTGTGACCTGACTGCAGAACATCATGAAGTTGAGGAGATGCTTCCTATTAACTCTATTTAGTTTTCAGCCATATCTTTCATCATTGTTTCATGAGTATTTTGCTTGTTTTCCAGCTAAACAACCAGCTAAAAATGAAGTTTGCTTGTTACTAGATAGAAAAAAAAGAAAGGTAATGGGTTTTTTTGTGGAGATGAAAGCTGGTGGCAGTGATAGGCACAGGTTTTCTCAGTGAGTAATTCATAATATATTGCTGCTCTGACCTAATTTGTTCACAGATTAGAGCTAATACTGGCAGAGGGTTTTTTGTATTGGGTACTTTTTCTGGTATTTGAGGTTCTAGATTTATTTACTTTTTACAGGATTTTTTAGTAGAGTACTCGTGCTTTCTATTTTTATCATTATGACTATGAAATTATATTTTTAGTTTTTATGTATGTTGAAATTAAACACCCTTATGAATTGATGCAGTACCTTACACACCTCTAGTGTGTTTCATCCTTGTGCTTTGATTGTACTTGGTAAAGAATTTGCCAGTATCTTGCTAGAAAGATACTGCATGTTATCACTGAAAAGTTTCAAGACTCCAAGGAAACCTTACAGGAAAAGTTCAAGAAAGTGCTTCCACAAAAATATGCGGTAGTTCTTAGTAAAATATGAACGATTTATAGATATGCTTGCTGTTCTTTTTATTACTGCTAGTAGTCCCTACATCTATTTTATTTAAAGATGTTTTTCAAGACACAAATACCATTTATATAGCTTGTTTCCTTAAATACCAACCTAAATGGGAAATTCGTGCAAGGTGATATATAGAGGATAAGAAGATGAGGGTTATGACTGTTTTTCAATTCAATTTTATTTTATTAAACATAATGTGCATATTATTAAACACATATAAGTATATTTATAGGTTAAATTCATATAGATTTTCTGTATTTTATTATTATTTGGCATGAAAAAGGCAAATCTCTAGAATAATTTGTCTGGTTAAATGCTGGAGCACTTAGACTCTGTGGCTTTTTTTTTAAAGCTAATTTTTATGTTCCTGGATATTTTAGTAGTATCATTGTAGAACAGAAAAGTCTGTAGTTGTCATCAGATAAAACTGAACTTCATAACTTAAAATCATCAAAGGATTATTCTTTTAGTAGAAGTTTGAGTAAGTAAATTAGTTTGGAACCAAAGTAACTAGAAAGTTTATTTTGGATCCAAAGCTGGTACTTGCTTAGCCCTAGCCCTGGCTTGCTCTTGATAGAATATTGCATAAAGATTTTTGTGCATTGGAGTTGTGGTAATCTATTAGTATGTAAGTTAGAAGACTTTCATAGTTAACTATAAAATTTTTTTTTATTATTTAGTCGTTGTAGGATTTTATATGCAGCCTTGAAGTCTTTTTGGCAGTTACGCTGTATAGGAGAATAATACTCATTTTTCACATGTTCTTCATACTAATAGTTGCTAAAATTGTGAAGCAGTATAAACACAATTAATTTTAATTGGCTGTTAATGCAGAATTCCAGTGAGAACAATGAAGGATCTGTATTAAAAGTAAATGAATTAATGAGTAATGTTGCAATGAATGCCAACTAAATAAGAGTGTAATTGTTACTTATAAAACTTAGATATGCCACATGCCTTTAAATTCCCCTGAATTTATTTGAAAAAAAAAAAAGTCTGTTCCCTGAAATTATTGAAAATAATATTTTCTTTAAAAACATATAACTTCTACAAAATTTTTGTCAGAGTGAAGCATTGAAAGGCCAGAAAGGGAAGGATGGAATCGACAACAGTTCCTGTTCTTAAAACAGTGTCTTTATCCAGGGCTCAAAAAGAGATTCTGTGACTTGTAACTTAGCAGTAACAGCTCACAGCAGTTATTCAGCAGTTATGAGACAGGATGATTTCTTAAGTTGGTTACTTACCACAAACCAACAAAAAATTGAGTTTTCCATAACTAAATAAAACCTTCTTAAAAGGTTTGAAACTTTTCGTAGAAAAAACGAGGAATACTATGTAGCACAAAGACACTGTTTTAAGTGGTCAAAGAAAATGCAGCTGATCCATATTATACTCATTTTTATGTACAGGTAGCCTGCTTGCTTAGTTCTCTTACTCATGTGTTCTGCTTTCCATTTGTATAATTTTTACTTTCTGTATAACTTCAAAACACAAATTTCTGTCCTGCTTTTTAAAATTCTGACAAATGGTGCGTCTCTGGCTCAACTGTAGATGGTCTAAATGGGTAGAACTAATTTGGATGCCAGAGTCTGAGCTATGCTCTTATAACGCTGAGCACACCAGAACCCCTACATGAGACGTGTCACAGTAGTTCTCGGCACTTTTGGGAGTCATTGCAAGATGATATTCTGTATTTGAAAGTCCCAGAAAAACACATCAGCCTTCCTGCCAAGAGCATATGTGGGATGATAAGGAGAGAGGCAACTTCTCAGGAGAGACACCCTTATACGAGTGTCACCTTGTAGAAAATCTTTGGTGCCTCTAATTGTTTTATGTAACTATAAAATGTGGGTTATGGAAGGGAATCTCCTTATGGTATCACTACCTTGAAAGGCTGTAAAGACTCATGTAGAACCTCTCTCTCTTTGTTGCACTTGTGCAGGATAACTGTGGCATGTCACTTGTTTTGTTTCCCTTCCACCCACTCTGCTCAGGAAGATCTAATTCTTTGGCAGTATTTATATCACTGTTCTCTCTAAAGAGCAACATTCTCTTTTTATAAAATATGAATTAAAAATACTCAATTTTTTTCAGTAACTTAATACTTTCCTCTTTATACAAAAGTCTTAAAGTCATTGGAGTTTTTTAGGCTCATATTAATAGAAGCATAGAGCAATATGCTTTGCATAGCTTTTAAAAACTAGAAGGGAAAATACTGCTTACTTCATTGGCTTATCATTAGTGTATGTTATTTAGCATGTATAGGCCTTGACATAATAGAAAAGAAAATAGGGGATGATCCTGTTTCAAGAATTTGTAATAATTCCTTCTCTTTAACACACGAATGTGTTCAGTATTGGCAAACGAACATGTTGCTACCAAAACTGAAATAAGATCCTTGAAACAGAAAGGATGTTGCCATGGAAAAATGAAGTAACACTCAGTGCAGCTGCGAAGCATTAATGAATAGGATATTTTTTTAAAAGATCATTTGTGTTTGGTGTGGCTTGGAGGGTCCCAACCAGATGGTTTCCATGAACAGGATCTGACCCCCAGCTTGAGGACTTCTTACTGGCAGATTACTTCATTTTCTTTCCCTTGGATTGTCAGATCCTTACATTAATGCAAGATTTACTGCTGCAGATTTATATTCAGTTACATAAATCAGTCACATCTTACATTAAATTCACAATTTTAGGCACACAATTTAACAGTTATTTAAAAAGTGTAAAAAGATTTATATGATAGCTTTAATATATGCTATTAATGTAGTTTAATTTTAAGAATTTGGATTACATATATTTTAAAACACTTTCCGATTGGTGAAGCAATCTGTAGCTCACATTCTCACATTTGTCCAACATATAATTCCATCATTTTAGGTGTACTCCTCATTCCTTTACTGGAATTTTTAAGTAGAGAGATCTCCCGATTCAGTAGGATAAACGTACACAAATTCCATTGAAGTTGATAATTGTGCATAAGCAGAATCTGCCTCTGAGAAGTTCAACAGGTGCTATTCAATTTTGCATTTTTTGGGTCTTTTTGCATGCAAGTTATAAATTTCTTGTGTGATCATAATAATTGCATAATTTTCTCTAAAACGTGGAATTTTGCAACTTGGCAAAGTTCAATAGCAGTGTTCACTCTATCACTTACTACATGGGTGAAACATTGAAAGGAAAATAGAATAAACTTGGCATTATTTACATGGAGGCTGAAGACAAAAAACGGTGAGATAACCCTCCTGCTGAGTCATTCAGAGTGGACATCCTTGCTTGCTTAAGCCTCTGATGGAGCTTAGGTGCAGCTAGGTCTGATCTTAGTCTCAAACCTGGACGACAGTTTATATCTGATAGAAAAATACAAAGAGTAAGGAAGTCCTCCCACTGAGTCACAACTTTCAGTGTTTAAGAGTCCTTACTTTCTAGGTGTCCTGATGGAACTTAGGTGCAGCTTGGTGTAATCTTAGATGGTGTAATCCATTGTCAAAGTCTGAGACTATGTCTAAAGGAATTAACTACGTGGATTTCATTAGTATTAATTTAATATGCTATCAGCAGCTTACTGAGGATCTGTTGCAAATAAGGGATCTCTGTGCCTTGGGTACAGAAGGATCTTTCAGTCTCAGATCAAACACTCAAAACACTGGGAGGCATCCCAGCCCAAGGGGAGAGTTAACTGGTGTGCAGTCCAGTTGCGATTTCAAGAAAACTTGACCTCATCCAGAGATCCGTTGTTTGTAGATGTCCCAGTTCAAGGAGACATCACTGCTGTGCAGCCATGCTGCCTGGCAGGGAGAGCTCAGAGGAGGTTCACTTAGTCTGCTGTTTTTATGGGATAAAGTGGTTGGCTCGTAGTCAAATGGGATAAAGTGGGAAGGGTGTGCAAGAGACTCCTTATATGCACAGCTTTCTTTGTTCCTGGATAACTGAGTCTTGGGAAAAACACCTACTATTCAAGTGTTAATTGTGTGATCAGAGTTCCAGGCATCCATACTTACTGGGTCACTCTGCCCTTTGTGGGTTTCCTGGAGGAGTTCTTTACCAGTCTGCAGAGGCCTTTACCTCCTTTGGAGCTTGTACTGAGCTGCTGCTGGTCTAGTTAAGGAGGTTGAATGCATATATCACACATATGGAGGGCCTGATGCTATTATGTAAAGCCCACCAAAACTCATGGCCCAACCCCCATTCAGTTGTTTGAAAATAAATGACAAAGAGCTGCTAGTGTAAAAAAGGAATTTCCATCAGGAGTTTAAAGGAGTGAAACTGTTGTGATTCTGCTTCAGTATTCTTGATAGGCAAGGTAAAATGAAACAAAAGTAATCTGAAGAACTTTTCTTTAGTACAAAGCTGTACTGAATTGTAAATGAAGTGCAAAAACTCTATACCAAGTACTGAGATCTCAAGAGTGCTTTGTAAAATGTGTCCTGTAGATCCTGCTGCTCGTAATGTGACAAAGTATAGTATCTCTTCAAGTTGGTGAAATTTTTGGATTATTACTACCACATGGTTTGTATATGCTGGCAGCATTTGATGTTAATCATCATGGAGATATATATAGATATAGATATATGTATGTATATATATATATATATGAAGAATGGATGATTTTTTATAAATTGTTTACTCAGCAAATGCACAGATAAAACAATAGTTATACTGATCGTAAGTTCTTTTGTCATCGACTTATCATTATCCCACAATGGCTTGACCTGCAACGTATTACTAATGGACCAGAAAATCATCTAATGTGTCACTGTAAAAATCTTTGCAAATTGACACAATGACTAATTTACCATTTAAAAAAAAAGTCCAAATCTATTACATCTGTAACAATACACCCTGGCTTTTCATCCAGTATAAATAAAGTATACTCTGCAACCTTGGATCAATAAACTACTTATCAAAGATGTAATTAACTTCATTTTACAACTCAAACAGTTCTAAAACCAGAAACAAACACAGACTTCATGTAATAATGTATTTATTTTTGCAAAATTCTAGTTATATTTTTTTGCAGTGAATTCTTGTCAGTTTGTCTAAGCAAAAGAGCACAAAAATGCTGAAATAAAGATGAATATCTGTGTTCTCCTCGGTAGACTGGCAAAGTGCTTATGGTGCTGGGGAATTCAGCTCTATTGCAAATCACTATTGTGGTCTTGAGGGCCTAATATCCTTCAGGGGAGAGTATGAAGTACAAACCTTGGTTATGGCTTTTAAGCTGTGCTGTCTTTAATGATGTCAAATTAAAAGACTGTTATGTAAGTTTACAGCAAATAAATGTTTTAATCACAGCTACAAATAACATCTTGTCCAACATTTTGTATGCTAGACTTTTCCAAGCAATGCGAAGAAATGAACTGACTCATAGCTTGTATTTGCTTAACAAAGCATTCAAGTGTGCAGGCTGTTAGAGCTATTTGAAATCCAGGTGCCAGAATGGTATTTGCAAGAGCCAAGGAAGACTAACAGCCTGCAGCTTACACCAGCTCTCAGTGAAGAAGTTGTAATGAGTTGAACTCGTAAGAAGGTGTCAAAATGGTCAGAAATGCTCCAGGGTAAAAATATTGCTTGAAAATATAGAATAGAAAAATGCTATTTCATATAAAAACGTATATGCTACTTCTCATTTGCAATGAAAACAAGACAAAAGCTGTATAAACTTTGCCAACCTCTCCATTTGTTTAAAAGTAATTTTTTCACTAAAGTTTGTATTTTTCCTGGTTTATCTATTGATTAACCTTTTTGTATATGCTCATTATTGTTGTCTGTTAAGTAAAGACAGAATTTTCCCTGAAACAGTTCTGTATAAAAAGTAACAGCATATAAAATGTTGACTAGTTCCAGAGACTTAGCTATTGCTAGCAAAAGCTAATGAACTGCTAAAAGAGGAGGACTTTCTCAGCTTTATTGTGAGAACATTTTCTGACTCAATTACACTTGTAAAAAGCTGTTGAAATGTAGATATATGTATGTTCCCTTTATATGGCAGCACCTTTCTGATTAATTTACAGAGCAAAGTCATCCTTCTTCTCCCTTCCATAATCATAATTTACAAGAATATATTGTTTTCCAACATTTTATGTCATCTTTCCTCTTAATTCAACTAAAAGTTAAGACTATTTTCAATCAGTTGTGATGGATGAATAACTTCAGATTTTGTACCAAGATGAATACTCTCCAGTGGTGGGGGGAAATAATCTATTTCTGAGGATCTTTCTTGGCTTTGTTTTTTCAGCTTGAAGTGCAATCTTGTTGTGTATTCCTTCCAAATGATAGCCTGCCTTCTCCAAGTACTATTGTATCGGGTGACATTCCTGGGACTGTGCGAAGCTGGTACCATGGGCAGGCCAATATGCCTGGCACACTTGTCATCTGCTTGCCCCAGATAAAGGTTATGAGTGCTGGACACAAACACATGGAACCATTGCAAGAAATCCCATTTGTTGTGCTGAGACCCATCCTGGAAGAAGGTAGTGTGATAAACTCAAAAAAAACTTTCTCTTACTCTTTAATTTCCATTTTTTACTGTTGTGAAAATGATCTTCATTTTATTTTGAAAAATTCTGATTTTATACTACTTTTTTTAGCAGTATGTTATGTAATATTGATGTCTAGAAATAGTAATTGCAAGGTTTGCCCCGTGGAAATCGAAGTGAAACTCATCATCAAAGAGCTACTTCTGTGATATGTTTGATATGTTTGAAGCTAAAAACTTAAGTGCAATCTTTACCCTTGTTAGTTTTATCATGCAAGTTGTTTCATAGCCAGCAACAATGATTCTGACACAGCAGGAGGCAGCAGTAAATTCTGAATTCCAAGACAGAATGGAGACAGGTTAGGAAAAAATTCTCATCCCACCAAGGTCTTGGATCTGAAATTCAGACTGGACATTAGTAAAAGATTGTTCACTGAGAGCTCCACAGGAAAGTGGTCGTGGCACCAAGCCTTTTAGACTTCATTTGGACAATGCTTTCAGTCATATGATTTAATCTTAGGTAGTCCTGTGAAGAGCAGGGAGTTTCACCTTATGGGTCCTTTCCAACATGAGATATTCTATGGTTCAGTGTAAGATGAGAAAATAAATTCATAAATAGACTGTCAAAAGAAAATAATGAGAGTTTAATGGTCATCATAATAGGCAACAGTTGTGTTCTCTGTTGTATCTTATGGATTGTAGAAAGGTTTTTGTAGAGATTTGAAGAAAAAAATTGTGAAGGTTGAGAAAAAGTACAGTAGTTCTTATTTGAAAAGCTAATCTTTGATAGGGACTTGAATTGTAGACCAGTTTGAGGAAAGAATCAGCCTTTAACATTCCGAACATTTCAAACTACGTTATTTAGAAAGAATTGTTGCTGTTTCTTGTATTCATTCTAAAATGAAGAGAGGGAGATGCAGTAATTGTTCCATTGGTTTTGTGACAGCATTTTCTGGGAAAATTATGCTGTTTTCTGCATACTTGTTGCTGAAATATAAACAATATAAAGGGTATGCTGTGAAAAATTAAGTCAAAAGCACATTCAAAAGCTAGTCCTGCTCCTGCCATCTGAAATTTGTTTGGATTTATAACACTGTCTTCTCCTTTTATTCTGCCATTTATATTGGACCCTTCTCCTCCTTTCTGTATTTTTCCTTAACTCACAGCAGCAGAAATAAAAGTGTCATTTTTAATATTGAAAGTCATATTAGAGATGCTACCATATGAAAATTAAAAAAAAAAAGTAAAAAAGAGGGAGAGGAAGGTATATGTGTTTTTCCTAATAATTTTCAGTAGGAATGATCTAATTTGCTAAGCATAGTGACAGATAGAAGAAAAATTGAACCAAAGTCTTATTTTCATTTTAAACTGATGGTGTAATTTAAACCATTTATGAAAGTTAGAAGTCATTTGAATTTTGTCAGACCAAGATTTGAAGGAAAGATCCTAGTGAGAGAAAAGAATCTCCCTGTTTGGGATAAAGCCTATAGTAAGGAATTTATTTGTGTGTGGCTTTGTACTCTGGGAATAATGCCAAACAGAAGTTCTCACAATCTAGATATTTTTGATTCTCTAATGGAGCCATTGCCTTCTCCCATGCCAAAACTCCCTCTTAAACAGATTATTAAAAATTTTTTTAAAAGCATTAAAGTCCTTTCCTTTGCTCTTTTCCTTGTAAAGGTAAATAATTTTAATGGACTTTTATTGTAAGGGTCTCTTAATTTGTTTTCTGTCTTTGAACAAGACTTCAGGGACATACCATCATTCTTAAGACATGTTGCCATCTCTCTGAAATTATATTTATTCAACGTTGCTTTTCCTGGTAACTATTTTTTGAATCATTCCTTCTTATATAAAAATATATAAGCAAAAGGCTTGTTCAGAAGGATACATCATTACTTTTAAGAAAGAAGTGTGCTCACTTATGTATTTTTTTTATTACATGAAAAACTAAAAAAGGAGGAAAAGAAAGCATAGTTGTACTCTCATTTGGGATACTTCAGCCCACTCACTGATTCTTATTGACCCCAAGATGTCAACTTACTGTAAAAATAGTTTATACATTATCCCACAATCAGGTCTTTGTATTTTTTTTTTTTTCAGAATTCTGATAAATTTCTTTTCTGGGGTAATTGTAGTTTATAGGAATGTTTAAAAGAATGTTTTAAGTATAGCACTTTAATTCAGAAACATAATATAGGTCAGTCATACTGAGCAAGTAAGTAATCCATAAATTGATTTATCTATGTAAAGAATGAGATATTTCTTTGCACTTCTGTGCAAAGGGGATCCAAGGTGAGATTGTCCAACACCCTGCTCAGTCACTTCTTGAAAATCTGCACATCCCTAAGGGGGTTGTTCCAGCGAATGATTGTTCTTACTGTAAATACTTTCATATATCAAGATAAAACTTCTCCCAGTGCAACTTTTACCTTTTCCCCTCTTGCCTGTCTTCTCTGTTTTGGCACTTTGCAAAGAGGAGGGCCCTCTGTCTATTTGTAGCTGCTCTTTAGGTATAATAGTTACTAAAAAGAAACTAAATAGTTAGAAACTCAGTTTAAGCAAAACTGAAATGTTTAGAGAAGAGCTTTACAGAGCGAGTTGTGACTTTTTGTGCACATCCAGCTTCAAACACTTGACAATTCATCTGTATAGTCTGTAAGTCCCAATCTACATTGATAAGATAAAACGTGGTAAATGTAGCTGAACAACATATGTTGTTATGATCAGGATTTCTGCGCTGCTAAGTGGCCTTCCAAAAATTTAAACTCTTATAACAGGAAAATAAATTGAAACATGAAGGTAACTAAAATTTTGCTTTGGGTAAATCCTTGTTTTAAACTAGTAATGAAAAGTTTTTTGGCGTTGATGAAATCCACCTGTGCTTAGAAATTTACACTTTGAATTATTTTAGTTACTGATTTTTTAATAATATTAATTATTGTTAATATAATAATGTTCCTCTTTGGGTTCGCACCAGTAACTTTTATGAATCCATCTGTGTAAAAATGTTTGTGTCAAATACAGAAAGATGCAGATCTTTAGGTAAGACAGAGTAAAATACTTTCTAGAAAGCAGAGTTCAAAATATCTTAAAATTGCTGTAGATATTGCTAGATATCATATTCATGTTCTCATATAAATAGCAGTATACTGACAGTCATATGAATCATTGTATTCTAAATATTTAAATCTGAGAGATGGCTTTATGTTTAAACTCAATAATTTGTCAAGTGACTTGCAGGGAAATAGGAAATTAGGGTTTCTAATCTTAGTGTGTGAATTAAGTATAATGAAATGTATTGATCATAAACTACTGCAATATAGTACAAGCATATAGATTTCATCCTGAAAAAGGCAGTTAAATATTTAAAGTAGAGCAGCAGTATGTTGGCATTCTTAGAAGTTATCATCTTACATTAGATTTAAAAAATGTTCAACTTAAAATTTACAGTAATTATTTTTTCAGTTGTTGTATTTAAGATAAATATTATTAAAATAATGTGCTGTTTCATAGAGTGGTTTGTGTTCAAAGGGACCTTAAAGATGATCTAGTCTCAACCCTTCTGCCATGGGCAGGGACATCTCCCAGGTTGCCCAGGGCACCGTCCGACCTTGCCTTGAACACTTCCAGGGATGGGGCATCCACAACTTCTCTGGGCAACCCATTCCAGTGCCTTAATGCCTTCATAGTGCATAATTCCTTCGTCATATCTAATCTAAACCTGCCCTCTTTCAGTTTATTTGAGTTTATATTCACTGTCACCGTTTATAAAATATGATAATTACTTTATTCAACTTACCTGTTATGGTATTGACCTTATAAAATTAGTTCTCACATTTGAGAACCGGGGATTCTGCAACTATAGAGCTGCTTCCCTGTTCCATGACTGGGAGGAAGTACAAGTGACCTAACATGGAGTGTCTGCATATCTTTTTTTAAACATTGCATGTCACATGAGAATGAGTGCATTGGAAATCCATGTGAAGACCAGTGTGAGTACAGAAAGAGAAATGAGGATAGGGTAGTCAGGATGCTTTTTGAAGATTCCAAAAGAAACCATTAGCAAGTCTGGGAATAGATCCTAGAGCATATGCATGATAAAGCTTTCATGATAGCTCTCATAACATTACTAATTTTAAACAAGCAAAATTTCTCTTTTGTAGAACTGTCAACCTTCTATACACAACATCGTGTACAACTGCCACTTCTGCACTCTGGTTTTTAAAATAAAGAGAAGTGCCATTAAAAAATGAGAGCAAACACATAATTTTTAGTAGTTAGGTGCATTTATCGATGTTATATGTCATGCATATGAAAAGTTCTATTATGAGCATTAACGATTAACTCCAGCAAAGAAACAAAGTGCATCAGTAATTACCAGAGAAAGTGCTTGCACATAGCAAAATTCTTTATTTATATGTTGGAAAAATAACTCAAACATTCTATAGTAAGGGAGTCTTGCTAAACAATTGTAAATAGCAGACAAGTGATGAATGCCAGTTCTTTGAAAATTGTCTGATAATTGGGTTAGTCAGTTATCTATGCCAAATATCTAAAAGTGGTATTTATAAATTTAAGAAGTTATAAAAGCAATTGAAATAGCTTAATAAATAAATTTTCAAATACAAATCAGTGATGATGCTCTAAGAAATTAAAAATAAGGATTTATGATAGCGGTGGATCAGGAGTTAACCAGAATCTTCAACCATAGCAGGGGTCTTTCATGTGTATATTTTATAATCTTGTCATAAGAGATAAGGAGTGTGCTCTGGTTCCACTGAAGGCATTGCCAGGTTTAATTATATTTCAGGGTAAATGAATCTCATTAATTAGATGACAAAATAATAGTATACATGGATGGCAAGGTTAGATGTAGAGAAAATACCTGCCAAGTGTGGCACTGACTTTTCCTTCCTTCCTACCAGTAAATCATTCTTGCAATCTTAGAAAAATGCTACAAGTGATGTTGCTTTTGATGTGTAGACCCTTTGAATTAGTTTTTTTAATTGTTTCACAAAAGAAATTTGCAAATGAGTGCAAGTTTTTTTACAAAAAAGACATAGGTACAACAACAAAACAAGTATTTTTCAGGTGGGCAGTTCCAGTATAATGTTAGAATGGGCACATAATGTATATGGAGCTGAAGAAGAGGTAATTGATGACATTAGGGGAAATAAATTTTATGGTTGTAAATTCACCATATCTTTACTACAGTGTTTTTTTTCAACATACTGTGGTTTCATTGATAAATTTTATTGGTGTTCTCCTTTTCAGGTAGATGGTGTGCGCAGCCTAGTAGAGCTGACATTCAGTTTTTTCCTTAGATATTCTTTCTTTCTAATCCATGAAATATAAACTATGTGAATTTACTGTGGTGGTCACAGAGAAAAACAAAGTTAATGAGTAGTAATTAGAAACATGTCATCAGGGTTGACTTCGCATTTGAAATTTTTCCATCTATTACAATTAATATTTTGTATTTCTTGGCTGACAGAACTTGGAAAAAAACAAAAATTAACTGCCTCAAAACTTTTAATCTGAAAACTTTCCAAAATATTTTCAAGTTACTTTGAGCTGAATTCTTCAGAATGTAATAGCTTCAAAATAAACTACTAAAGTGTTCAGGTTGTGCTTAGGGTGAGACACACAGACTTTTCTGATATATACTCTTGACCATATAAATTTATTGCTGATGCCACCTATGGAAGAAACAATAAAATACATAAATAAACAATAAAATAAAAGAAAAGTCTTACTAAAATAATATGGCAAAAAGATGTTGGAATCCAGCTTTATTTTAATTTCAAAACTCTTCTAATTTCTTTAAATAATCACAGTTAACAGTTTGTCCTATTTCTTAGTGTTCGGATTTCTCAGCAGGACAGTATTGACTGTAGGCCACACCAGGAAGCAAACACACTCTCCATATATTGTTTAAAAACACTGGTTTGAATTTTTACTGTCCTGAAACTCCAATGGACCCATTCCAGTGAATATTTGTATTTGTCTACCATTTTCTCCTCTGATTCTCAAGACCAGCTCCCATGCTTCTGGAGTATTAGACTGACTTGGACTCATGTCTTCAGGCTCAAATCTTGAAAAAAACCCCAAAAACCTCATACCCAATAACTTTCTGAATTGTCATATAGGAAGAATTTTTGTCCTCTTCGTCCAGATAAATGTTTTCTGTACAAAGAAGAAGACTGTTTCAGGCAAGGCTGAGGCTTGTGGATGCTCACTGGTCTGCTGTGTTTGGATCTAAGACTGCCTCCAGCTGCTTTTATGGTACTTTATATTGGGACAGGCAGTTTCTCTTGCTGAATTGAAAATTGAGTCTGCTGGGCACAGACTCTCTGTTGTTTAAGTTGCAACAAAAAGGCCCAACTTCCTCAGCAGAAAATCCGATAAATGGAATGAAGACTTTCTTTAAAGAAAAGAAAAGAAAACAACAGCAACAGCAAAATAACAAAGCCCCCCTGAAATACTATGTTCTTACCCTTTTGAAGAGCAAAAACCCATGTCTGTTTCAGATAAAGTGAGGATAACCCACATACCTTTCATTGACTTATTTTCCTCACTTCTTTTGAGCATTCGTTGGGTTTTGACTTAGTGTTTCTCCAAAAGCCTAACTTTTTTCACTGGGACCTGGTTATCATATGTGAAAATGTATCAGGTTTCCATGGCAAGGTTTTGGTAGCAAGATAGACTTCTGTGAGAACGTGCCAGAAGCTTTCCTGATGTCCAACAGAGCCAATTTGAACCGGCTCCAGATGGACCCACTGCTGATCAAGGCTGAGCCCATCAGACATGGTGGTAGCACCTCTGGATAATATATGTAAGAGTGAAAAAAAATGACTGTGCCATAATAACTAGGAGAGGGGAGTGAGAACATGTGAGAGAAACAAATCTGTGGACACCAAGGTCAAAGAAGAAGGGAGGGGAGAAGGTGCTTCAGTAAAGGGTTGCCTGTGGTGAAGACCATGATGACAACACAGGTTGTCCCCCTGTAGTCCATGAAGGTCTGTAGTGGAGAAGATATCCATCCTGGAGCTTATGGAGGACCCCACCACACCAGAGCAGGTAGATGAGTACTGAAGGAGGCTGTAACCACTTGGAGTGCCCTTGCTGGAGCAGGCTTGTGGCAGGACCTGTGAACCTATGGAGAGAGGAGCTGTAATAATTTTGAGTTTAGGACTTCCTTCCTGGTTGCCAGGAAGGAAGGAAGGAAGTAGTCCATCCTATTCTTTTACATAATCCAACATATAAATAGACAGAGAGAGAAGCCTCTTCCTCTCTTCCCTTCCGGTGGCTCTGGAGGCACGAGTTCCCTGCTGTCGGTTCTGCTGTGTGGGAGAGTAGGGCCTGGGGAGGCCTCTTGGACCTTGGGAGGTGGAGGGTGCTGACAGTCATTCAGTGCGATTTCTGTTGTCCCAAGAAAAGTAGTAAGATATTCTCTTGCTAATTTTTTAGTTTGCTAGATTCTGAGTTTTTGATTGTGCATTATTTGTTTTGTTTTTGTTCCTTTTTTTTTTTTGTCCTTTTTTCCCCCTTCCCTTTCCCTTTTAGGATTGTATATAGTATTTCAACTGTATGTAACTGTACTATACGTAAATACATATATATTTTAATATAGTCTGGCTAGCCTGGATTTTTTCATAGCTTTTTTTCTCTTTTGGTCTTTGCTGGAGGTTTTTGTGCTGGGTCTTGGGGACTTGGTGGGGAGCCAAATCAAAACTTAGACAGAAGCCTATGCTAGAGCAGGTTTTGCTGGCAGGGCTGTACCCCTTGGAAAGAATCCATGCTGGAGCAGTTCATGAAGTCTGTGTGAAGAGCCCACACTGGAGAAGTTTGTGGAAGACTGTCACCTGTGGGAGGCAGTCCATGCTGGAGCAAGGGAAGAGTGTGAAGAGGAAGAAGCAGCAAAACCAACATGTGATGAACTCACCACAACCCTCCATTCCCTGTCCCTGTGTGCCACTCAAGAGGGAGAAAGTAGAGAATTTGGGAATGAAGTTGAGCTCAGGAAGAGGGGAGGGGTGCAAGGAAGATGATTTTTGATTTGTTCTTATTTCCCTTCTCTGGTGTTAACTGGCAATAAATTAACTTTCCCAAGTCGATTCTGTTCTGCCTGTGACAGTAACAGGTGAGCAATCTCTTCCTGTCCATACTCAACCTGCAAGCCTTTGGTTATATTTTCTTTCCCTACTCCAGCTGAGTAAGGGAAGTGATAACAGTGGCTTCCTGGTAACAGTGGATTCCTGACATCCAGCCAGGGTCAACCCACCATAGGGATTCTGTTTCAGGTTGTGTGATCTGTGTAATCTATTGACAATCTAAAGAAAACTGATTGTATGGAAGCTGCTGGCATTTTGTTGTTCATCTGTACACTGTTCCCTCGCTGATTATTCTTGATAATGATTCATGACAGTGTGCCAGGCATTTCTCTGTGTAGGCTTCCTCCTAAATGTAAGAAATGAAGTGCTAAGTGTATGAATATAGCAATCTGTTTTTAGAAAATCCATCACCATTCTGTTCCTAGGAAGTTAAGTGGAGGCAGTGGAAAAAGCTGTGCTGTGATCAGTCTCGTCTGAGCAGTGCCTTGGGACAGGCTTCACTCTGTGGCACCACTGTGTTGAGATGCAAGCTGTAGATTTTTGGAGGAAAGAATTCACTTTTTAGTGTTAAAAACTGTAAATATATATAAGTATATAAGAGAAGGCACTGCCTCTGGACTGCATCCATATGCTGAAATAAGTGGGGAGTGGTTTCTAGATATTCGTCAGTTTGGGGAAAATTGCATGAAGCAAAAGGACTTCTTTAAGTACAATATTGTACATTTGTTCACAGTTTGGGTTAAAATTCCCAATGGATTTTAATTTTTTAAAAGTTGTAAAAAAATTATTGCTATTTTTTAGATTTTGAAATAGGATGGAATTGATGGTTGAATTATATTTGTGAGAGTTTGGGATCAATTTAATGGTTGTTGATTGCATTTGCTGTGACTTCTAAGGTGGTTTAGAATAGGGCCTTTCCTGAGTTGTGTGGAATTAATAGCCTAGTTTTTATCAAGCAACTGTTTAACTGTTTTCCCTTCTTTTTACTGACTAGGTGATGCTTTTCCGTGGACAATTAGTCTGCATCATTTCAGTATATATACTCTTCTTGGACAACAGATGACACTTAATTTAGTGGAACCAATGGGCTGTACTTCTACTTTAGCTGTGACTTCACAGAAACTACTTCCTTCGGGGCCAGAATCCAGACACTCATTTGTTGTCTGCCTCCATGTCGACCTTGAGTCCCTTGAAATAAAATGCTCCAACCCCCAGGTTGGTACATTTAATTGATTTATGAAAGGAAATTAAAAATAACTTGATTTAAGTACAATTGTTCTGCATTTTCATGAAGAGGGTCTCTATCTTAATTTTTTTTTTTAACTGGGCCATCAAGATCAAGGTGCTTAGATTAAGATTTGCTTTGAAGGTCTCTCAAGTTTTGTAATTTAAACTCTTCTCCACATGTAATAGCTGTAATATAAATGCATCTTTTGGCTGATGGAGTGAAATGAATTGCAGATGTACCACTAAATGCTTTGGTACTGATCTGCTGTCACTGTGGATTCATATATTGAAGTGGTTGAATGTAATTTTTTTAATACATTTACATAGAAGTAACATTTCTTCCAACATGAAGTGGTTTTTAGGCAAACAAAGATGTCCAATAATAAAGGGGAAAAAGCCTGAGATGAATGTGTGTAAACAGAAGTTACCACCTCATTTATGTTTATTAAGAGGCAAAGGTGTTCTTAGATTTTTCAGAAAGTGCACCCTGTATTTTACTTACCTGGACCAAGTTTGCTGTAGATCCAAATAGAGTAGGTTTTTAATTAATAATATTAAAAGCAGAGCATTGTTACAAGTGCAAGCCTTATCTAAATTTGAGTTGTGCATTAAAAAGAAAATTGAAGTAAACAGCATTTTTCAAGCATTCCTATTAAAGTGTAATCAAGTAATTTGTTTTGCAAACTGTAAGAAAATAGTTGCACTAAAATTTTAAACTGTAAGCTGCATATAAATCATATCATGAGCATAGTGAAATGTTAAAATGAAGTTGTACAGTGGAATATCAGACCAAATGTTGTTGTCTTAAAGGATGTCCTTGTACACTGATGTTATTAATTTACTGATGTGTTCTAATGACTGAAAGGATGCAGACAAATTATTTGAGTTTACTGAAGGTTCTTGAACTGGTTTTTCTCCTTTACATGTGCCTCACATGTCCTTTCTGCTTTACTTATGGAAAAACGAGGGGAAAAAAAGCAATCAGTCTTCTTTACCAGATGTTGCAGAACAGAAGATGAAAAATACAGTTACATAAACAACATTTGATAGTTATTTTAAATACAGAGTAACTATGAAATTTGATTCCTTAAATGACGAGCTGTATTTTGTCTATAGATGACAGCTTTAAAAGTAGGTGCTATTTGGTGAATTTATTAAAAAGTAGCAAAGGTGAAGTATTTTATTTATACGACTATAATGATTTAATATGAAACCATGTTCTGATAGTCATGAAGTCAATAGATACTTCCAGTGTGCAAAATTGTCTTTGGTTGTAGTTTTCAATTTTGTAGCAATGTGTTATTTTTAAAATATAAAATGCTGTGACATCTTGAGCTTTACAGATTTTGCCAAATAGTCAGTGGGGTCTTATTGAGTTCTGTGTGGTTTTGCTGGGGAGGAATTGGAAGCAGTGAGAGGGGGAAGCCTTTTTAAAAAACTACTGGCAGAGTTATTCTTATTTTTGTCCTACCATTTCTGTTCTCATCAATAGAGTGTTCTAAATATAATAATTATATATTAACTGTTATGCTCAAAAACACAAGGGAGAGAGGCCTTACATTATATATAATCAGAAATGGATTTTCATACTACTAAGACTACTCATTTGAAAAAGTGCAACCAACATGAGGTAGAAATCCTTCCATTTTAATGAGTAATGACCAGTGGAATAAAATAGTGTGTTAAAAATAATCAAGGATGTAACTTTAACTCTTTATCTGAAGTTTTGAAATTTTATTTACATGTAGACATGTGCTGTCTTTTTTGTTTTAAAAAGCTTTTGGTTGTGAGGCCTTTTTGTATCTTCTACTTTTATACATACCTTCTTGAAAATCAGGTCCTTTAATAAAAGTGTACCTGTTCGTTTGGTGAACTTATTTGGACTCTAGTTTCAGAGCAGGATAGAGTACTTTGGTCATACTACTTCACTGTCATGTTGCTGGTGAAGTTCAGAGATGCAGCTACTGCTGTCTGAAATAGCCACTGTTTCAGAGTGGCTACAAGGATTGTAGCCTGAGCAATTTTAAAAAATCTCCCTGAAAATGTAAGTAATTATTAACTTTAATGATTATGAGTACTCCAACCCCAATAAGATTTAAACCCTTCAGTGTTGGATTAAGTAATAACAAACCTTTTCAACTTGTTATGTGAGTATAGATGTAAACACAAATTCCTTGTTTTTTGCATTACATTGTGCCTTTATGAACAGTAGCATAAATAATTTTCTGAAGGTCCTGCTTCATTGGGACAAGTATAACTTAAATTATCCTTTGGTTTCTTGAAAAAAAAAAAGGGACAGGGGAAGTTGCAAGCATGTATGATTTGGATGTCTGCCTGTATAGTATTAAATTTCTAGAGACATTTTTCCAGCAAAGCGTCAACACCAGTTAATGTTATACTAGTCAATCAATCGTGGGGATGTTATTAGATGATCTTTCTGCATCACATGGAAAAGACTTGGGAAAACTTAGACATTTGAATTTGGTAATTTAAAGGTTGCCAGTGCATATCGGAGTGCTACAGACACAAAATATTTTTAAGCATAACTGAAAGAGCTTTTTGTCACAGCCAGAGTTGTCTGTCTGTAGATTGCTTTGTATAAGAAGACAAAAAAATGTACTGGGAAGTTTACCTCCTTTAAAGAAAAATTCTGTCACAAGATTATATGACCTGCTCTGTGTAAGCCTTGAAACTTCAAAAGAAAATCCAAGATGAATTAAGAAGGTTTTTATAAAATTCCAGCACTTCACCTTCTGAGAAAGGACTGCAGCATGTACTTTGAGACATCACACATTCTCACGCACAAAATCGAGTACTGTTTTATATCAAATGTAGATTGACAACAGTGTTTTTCTGCATCTGTTCTGCCCACATAAGAAGCCAGCTTCATGGAGTATAAGTGTCCTGAGGCTTAAGGTTCTTATAAATATGAGAATTTCAATTTTTTATAATGGCAAGTTGGGTATGGTATCCAGCTGTGAATACGCTTATATATTGTTTGCAGTTTTCTCTGAGCTTGTTTTATACAGTATATTGCAGTATGTTGTCATACAAATTCCATGATTTATGCCTATTTACAAAAACTTGTGTAAATATCTTAGAACTGAGTCAAACAGTGTGCAAGTTAAACAGTGTGTTTCTGAATATTGGAATGACATATGCCAGGAGACTATTGAGTTGATAATGGATATTCTTCCAAAACCAGAGCACTTTCACATGCTGCATTATTTTAAAACAATTTAAATGAATAATTTTTGCATTGTTGATGTTTCATAAAGTTTATATGTTTGCCTTCTCCTACAGGCAGCATCTATACATATGAACTATACAATAAATTACCTTTGTTCAATTGTTAAAATATATACTAGTAGAATTTTTATAAGACCATGTTCTTGTTTATGTTTTTGATCTACGTACCATATGTTTACACACAGCACAGATTATTTTTACCAAAATAACTGTATTGTAACTGATGCTAATTATTTTATTTGCAGTGTAATTGCTTATCAGAGTGTTATAAATAGTGAGAAGTTCAGTTTTGCTATATTCTAAGTCACAGTGGAGAACTTGGATGATTTTTCCTTCCACACATTAAGAAAAGCTTCATGTTAAAATTAAATTTTATTTTTTCCTTTAGGTGCAGCTTCTGTATGAACTGGCTGAGATCACAAGTAAAGTTTTGAATAAAATTCAGAGGAAAGGAGTTCTATATCAATCTTCTGTCTATACTGAAACAATGACAGGGCCTGCTCCTCCTAGTTCTCCAGTTAAAAGTAGTGTTGGTACTGCTCCACCAGATACCAGTACATACAGCCCATCTGCTGACATTGGGACCACTACAGAGGTATTTTATTTCTTTGAAAAATGTGTAATGTGAGTTCTGATCATGTGGTGGTATGCAGTCAAGTAGGAATCAGAAAGAGCAGTAGAGTCCGGATGGAAAGTAACTTTGCCTCAATAAAATAATGAAGAATACTTTATTATGCATTTTGGTGGAACAAGAGGGGGGAGAGAAAAGAAGAAAAAAAAGAATTTGCTGTATTGCTCCTATTTTTATTATTTGTCTGTATTGTTTCTCTTTGCAGTGAGTGCATATTAGCTTGTGTCAAAAAGTTATGGTTAGTGTGTGCAGGTCAAGAAGCAAAAGGTGTTTTTCAAGTCCAGAATTATTGGAATAGTAATGTTGTTTTGAGAGGGATATGTAAGTGTACAGCATACTGAGGCAGGTGTCATTTGTTTAGTGGAGACAGGAAGGTGGAATAAAGTAAATGTGGACAGATACTTGAGATGGTAAGAAGTTTTGTCAGAAATTGAAAATAAGAATTAGAAGGCTAATTTTCAAATTGTCAGGAAAAGATTCATAGAATTGTTCAAGTAGGAGGGTAATATTTTTGGCCCAGTAACTGAGGAAAATTTTGTTCCATTTCTGATTTCGATGGGAATATTAGGTCTATTGAGGTGATTAAAATCAAAACAGTATGTAGGGTGTACAAGGGATTTAATTAACAGTAAAAAAAAGAGAAGGGTGAACATTTTGAATTGCTGTCATTGAAAAACTTGGAGAGACTTGGAGAAAACCTTTGCCATGGTGATTCAAGCCAGAGTTTATATCCTTATAAGACTAGTAGCTGTATTTGACTTTTCAGGTACTATCATTTCTATGAATTTGTGAGTCAATATTTATTTTTCAAGACCACCTTTGATACCAGTTTTGTGATTTTTTTTTTTTAAAAAGTTAATGGTACTGTAAGGTAAAAAAGAATGGGTGGCCAGTGGAGGATTCATTTAAATGATTTGAGTGTTTGGGAAAGAACATCAAAGCTTGTCTTGACCTACTGCTTTCCTGTATTTAAAGCCTGAGATTTAAAACAAAACAAACCTCAAAAAGCCAATTATCCCTTCACTCTTAGGACTAATTTTGTCAAGCTACCAGTTGGAATGAGTTGAATCACCGAGTAGGGTGACCAAGTTAACACATTCTAGATGATGTAACCAAAGTAACATTTTCCAAACGGATTTTTATTAAGCCATAGGGAAAATTACCCTGAGCACTCTACCAGCATTTTAAGTGAATATAGTCATTGCTTTACCTGAGTTTTTGTTTCTTTTTAATCCTTTAGTGGCCATCAGTAAAAATAAATTTCAAAGTGTTTTGAAGCTATACAATGAAGTTTTGCAGATCATCTTGTGTAAGGTAGCCAGGAACATTGTTCTGGCACAGTCCTGATGTCTATGAGTTCTATAGTACTGTTGAGGTGGGAAGGGGAAAGAAGTAAGAGAATCACACTTTGCCAACCAGAAAGAAATAGTAAAAGGAACAGTATTTTCTTCTCACATTTCTAATAAAATATTTTAGCCAATATAAATTAAATCATTTATAACATAATGATTGGCAGTATCTCCATCACACATTCTCTTTTGTGGTTGGTGTCTGTCTCTGAACTTATTCAATGTATTTCTTATCAAAGCACCAGCTAGGTTTTCATTATAGTGACATGGTTCCTGTCCTGTTCCTTGAGGTAAGGATTGTTGAGAATTTAAAAATATATGTACTGAAAAATTAGCTAAGAAGTGTTCCCCCTCATTCTTTTTCATCAATGAAAGCTGTTGAGAGAAGTTAATCGCTTAGTTTCCCCGTTCCTTTTGCTAAGTTAATTACTATCACCATACCTAGCAGTAGATGAGAGAATCAGGTTACTTCTGCTGTCTACAGGTACTACTTTGGACTACTTCAGTCTGCTGAGTGCCTCAGTTATAGTCCATATAGTATAATTTTAGACATTATGGACATTCTATGAAGAAAACTAACTTCCTTAGTATGTTCAAATATGCACAGAACCCTGTTACAGATGATTTGTACATAGAGCTATAGAGCTCTGCCCCAAGAGTAGGCAAAATAAGTCAACAGGCCTTGTAGGCAAGAAATGTAGACAGATTTTTTAAATTGTTTTGTCTCCTGTGAAGTACAGCAGCTAGTTATACCTGTCAAGTTGCCTAATGGGCTGCAGATGTAAGTCTGTTACATCATGCAATTTTCATTGAGGCCAAGTTTTTCTTCTGGGTGAAGATGAAGTCCTCCGCAGTCTATCCAAGTACAGATTGTTGTATATAATCTATCTTAGACATATGACTTGTTATCTGCAGAACCTGTTTGTTCACAAGAGCCTAACTGGTGAAATCCAAACAAGTATTTTAAAACCCAAATTGAATTATCTTACACCAAAGTATAATTGAGGGCTGAGTATTTTCCGAGGTACCATCTGAAGAAGTAATTTTAATTTCAAAAATGTAGAAGTGGAGTAGGGGATGTCAGAGTAACCTAAATGCTTGTCAGCTTCATGTGTCATGGTAGTCTTCAAGTAGTCGTAAGAGACTGGTGTAGAAAAGGTGAGCCATGAGAAGGGATTGGTAGTGTTTGGAGACAGGAAGGCAGAAGTTACCTTTAAGACCTCACATGGTGATTATAGGAACTGGGATGTCAGGAAAGTTAACCAACTGAGAAGTGATACTGCATGGAAGTTGAGTATGACTGAAAGAGGCATGCTTTCAGTGAACAGGTGGAGGCAGCTTTGGAGAGGCAGCTGAGAACTCTGGAGCAGCATTCCATCATTTTCCTGGGTCTGATATATGCCTGTCTTGGTTTTGCTGCTGGCTGAAACAGGACCACACCTTTCCTTTTCCATAGACTCTGAATTCAATTAAGAGAGCAATAAAAGCAGATTAAGCAGTTAGAGCGTAGGGTCTCACTATCCAGGAGACCTAAAACCACCAAACAAACAACGTTGCTCGATTGGAAAAATACTTTACTTTTAATCTCTTTAGATACTGTCTACTTAACATATTTCATTTTCTAAAATGCTAGTATTGATTACTTATTGATGCCTATTTTGGTCTTTAGAAATTTAGAAGTACTTAATATTGGCCTAATATTAATCACAAAGAAATCAGTGGTAGCAAATCTAGATCCATGTGGTTTGATACCATCCTGGATTTGTAAATTCTAACTTGATTTCAGATTACTGTAACAGTAATGTTTTAAATGTTTTACCTTGTAGCTATATATTTTATAGTCATTATTGCTGAAAAGCAGCAAAGTAGTACGTAGAGTAATTAAATAATAATGTATTTTTCATAGGGAAATTTTCCAGAAGTTTGGGTTTTTTATCAGAGTCTGTATTTTGTTTATAAATTTCTACATTTTTGAGCCTTAAAATCCTGAAGTCTGTCAAACAAAAATACTTTGCTGCAGTAGGTATTGGGGTTTTTTTAAGTTTAGAGATTTTTAACGTGTTTTGTTCTGTAGGAGACACATGATTATTTTTAGAGCTTCTTTCAACTGCAATGGACTTGCTATAAATGAATCGGAAGAAAGCAAACTTGCACAACTGTTTATATTAAATAGCAAGAAAAAAGTAATTTGTTTATATGATCTGTGAATGATTTATATTTTAAGCTGTGTCTAAGTCTTTTCTTGCTGACAACTCGACGGTGAACTCCACAGTCTGATGTGGATAAAGCTATCTAGCTTACTGACTTAGTCTGGCGTGCTGGTAGAGCAGGGAAACATCAGTGAGCAGCTTAAATACTGGAGGGCTGGAAACAGTTAATCGTTTTTACCATCCCTCCTTTGGAACTGCAAAAGCAAAGGTAGTACAGACTACAACAGGCCACTTGTTACTGTTTACTTAAGTACAAACAGTGGTAGAAGTGTTTAGTCCTTGGGGAAACTCAGTGATTGAGCAAGAACGCAGAAGTTATTTTGATAAGGCATAGCATTAGTGTGGCCAAACTGTGATCATCCCTGAGCTTTAGGCAGGCCAAGGATGAAGGCCTCATATGTTTGGATCTTCCTGATGAACAAAGATAAATTCTGTTAAGAAAATAAACTCAGTATATTGGTCAATTTGCAACAATTGGTAAAAGAATTAAATTGTGTATTTTAGAACTTGGCATGAGAAGTTGTGGGAAAATAGTTCGGGGTTTCTGACTCTGGCTTTATTTTTCAGTAGATCTGGAAACAGAGCAGAAAATTAATGCATAAACATATTTAACAATACCACGCTGGGTGCTGAAAATCCAAACTGAAAATTGAAACTCCGTGAGAAACAAGAGCATAGTCTTCCTTCTCACTTCAATTTCTTAGTTTTTCATGGCAAAAAAAATCTAAGAACTTCAGCTTATTTGGGAAAAAATAGGAAAAGGACGTCAGCTACTGCAGACCATCAGTTTTTCAGGTCCTGTGGCTCTGCCCAATGGTTGTGGTTGTACCATTAACAGAAGGCTAAGAAGAAATCCCATCTTTTTCATTTTTTTGCATCCCAAAGGACAGCCATCTGACATACCTGTCTTCAGAGGAGCATCTGCCTCTGAGAAAGAGAATGGGTCAATTCAACTGTTTATGCATGTTTTAATGTCAGAAAAAAATATAGGTAGTATGTTCACGTTAAACTGTTGAAGTGGGGGATGTGTAGAGGCTGCAACCCCATCACATCTGACAAGAACAAGATGTTGAGCAGCTGGGAGTGTCTCTTGATAAGCTCTGCACCTGCCATGGCTGCAATCAAGAGGTTATTGCTGAAAGCCTCAGCTTACTGCAGTTTCAGCTATACTGACATGCTAGCTAGTCCAAGGGGTAGGACGTGCGAGTGACCTGGAATACTGTGTGGGAACATGCTAGAGTACACAATTGCAGGGCGAGGCTAAGCCCAAATGAGTTGAGGCCCTGGTTAGGACTTGCAGGGTCTGAGGTAGAACAAGTTCTAAACCAGTGGCAGTTGCAGGTCCAGTTTCTAATGATACATCTGGGTCGGTACCTGTAACTCTGATTTTTTGTGAAATCCATAGATACAGTAGCTTGGAAGGTGGTAGAGGCCACACTCCCTAAAATTCAGGATTTGCTGCTTTTAAATTTGGTTGCACCTTCCTGGGTTAATTTGCTTTTAATATATAGCTGGGATTAGGCTGGATAAATGCAGTTCTTCAAGAATCTCACAATACTGTTTTAAGTAACCTTGTGCCAGAATTATCAACTGACTGATTCTCTGAGAGGCATAGTACATAATTTAATATCTTCAGAAAAAAAATCTTAAAGAAGTGTGGGAAAATTATAGCCTCAGTTTTCTACAGAACAAAGTTATCTATATACTCAAACCACTAAATAAAAACAGCTCTCTCTGGAAGAAAAAACCCAAGAAAATGCATGAAACAGCTGAACACATTAAATTATGGAAATAAAAGAACCCAAATATAAAATTCAAAACTTGCCACAGTGGCAGTATATATTTGCTGTTAAGTGTACCGCTTTAAGTTTCATCAACTATTGTTGTCTTCTTTTTTAACTATCAGAAATGTAGAGACCTGCCAAAATTTTAGAACAAAGTTGGTTTTCGTACAAAATCCATTTTGGAACATGTTCAGTGGGTGAGTGAGGGTGTGTGTGGAAGATGAGGAGGAGACCGTCTCTCATTCCCACCCATTCCATCACAGTTTATAAGTTATGGCTTGGCAAAATTAAGTGTGTTTACAGTTCAAAAAAAAAAAAAAAACTTGAAAATTTTTTCAGACTGAAAAAAAAAAGGAAGATAAATGCTTTTTATAGAATGCAAAGACCGGAGAGCCGCAAATGGGTGCACAGAACATCAGCATTGGTTTGAACTTTGTCTTGAACTGTATATAAGCATATTCTCAGGTTTAAATAAGTATTGTTTTTCTCTTTTCTTAACCATTAATTAGCTTTTATTTCTTGATACCTTGTGAAATCCATCTGAAGATCTCAGTGAAGGGAAATTCTCCTTTGCTGGCTCCTTCCTTCAGAGCTGCCCTGCTGAAGGGATCCCCCCATTCCAAAGTACTGTTAACTCCACCATCTCTAGAACATGTGAGGTTTGATGAGAACAGGCATCCCCGACACATCTCCAACACAGAAGCATCATTTCTTAGGGCAGTCATTCAAAGGCAAATTAGGAAGGTGTGGGAAATTATTGAAAGGCATTTTTTACTCCTACATTTTGTAGCTTTACAAGTGGGTAGAGTACATAGTCAGAAGGGAGGCAGGTTAATGTTTGAAGAGGGTTGACAGGGATAGTCAGAGAACAAGCAAAATGGCTGGGTGATTGTCTCCTGGCTTATGTCACTGTCTTATTAATGGAACCTGCCATTTCAGGAGAAGCAATAAGGACTAACATTAGTTAGCCCTGGAGAACCAGCTCTACCTATATCCTTTCAGATGCTGGGGAACTTCCAGGCCTGACACTCTCCAAGGCTGCTTCCCGATATTTTTTTGTTCTAAGGACAGGTGCCAGCATCCTTGAAGAAAGAAAACTGAGTTTTGCTTACAGTGTTGAAAAGATATGTACTACCATGTTTCTGTCAGTGCTGCCTTGTAGGATAATTAAGGGACTCTACAGAGAGTAGAGTTATTTGTGAAGACAGTAGGATATGTCTTGCAAGGACATAGTTAGCAAACAGTATTCAGAGATAGGTGCCTCTGGACCAAAAGATCTGAAAAGAGGCAGGAAGGATTTTGCTGGAGAAGCAAATAGGAAATATGAGTTACAGTTTGGCAGAAAGGAGTTAACCCCTGAATGTGTTATTTAGCAGGTTCTACCACACCTTTATTTTTTCATCTTGTTGCGTGCCCTACGTGTCCAATGTCCAGCTCATACTTTGGAGCTGGATGCATCTTAGTGAAATGAACTATCTGATGTTTCTCCAATTAGATGTCCTGCTGTGGTAGACATTAAATATTATTAGATACAGAGCAGGAGACAGGCCCTACTACATTTAATAAGCTAAATTTGCAGACAGTGTGAGAGTAAAACAGAAGAACGAAGAGTAAACAAAAATAAAAGCAGGAGGGTTATGCTAAGTCCATGACTTGGAGAGGGATCTCAGGTGAGATTGTGTAAGGAAGTTACCTCAATGAGATGGTAGGGAATAAATGCTTTTTGCACCTCTGGAGTCTAATAGTTTTTCAAAAGATGGTCACCTATGGCTCAGCTGGTAATCTGTTCAGAGCTGTAAGCAATAATGCCTTATATAAGAAATATAAAAATAAATAGAAATATACCTGTTTTCTTTCATGCATTTTGAATAATGCAAAGCCACTGTCACCATAGATAATTGAAGGTGAACTGGGTCTTAATTTTCATTTCAGCACTTCATATTACATGTGTCGAACTGGTCCAGGTATTATAGTCTTGTGTTTAGGTATTTTTTCCCAAGAACATATGTTAGTTGTGTGAGCTCTCCTTTCCTCATATGAATGAATACCTGGAATGGTAAGTTCTCTGTGTCAGCTGTTGACAACATAGATGGTTTCTTACCAATTGTGGTAAGTATCACTGAGTTTTTCAAGAGTAAAGATTGCTACACACAGATAAAGTACCTTTGCTGTTTCTCTGTGTCCTCTTAAGAGCTTAGAAAACCTACAATTAAATTGTAGGCCTGAGTTGATTGAAAATGTGATTTGTCAACATAAATGCTTCCATATGAGTTATGTCATTTGGTTTGAGATAAATTCTACCCATCCAGAAAATAGATTGCTAACAGAATTTCCATGCTCACATTCTCTAGTCTTGGACTGCAGAATGAGGCAAGTATTGTCACATTTTTAATTTTGCTGCTGGAAGTAAGTTTTCCTGGAACATCTGAAGCTAAAGTGAGTGCATTCTTGCTTCTTGCCTGACAGGTTAAAATTTTTTCAGTCCAATTGCAATGCTTGCTGTGTTGATCTGATTTCCAGTGTCTGCCATAGAAATAATCTTTGCTAGTAATTAGATAAATCTCAAACATGTTGTTCATCATAATTTATGTTGTCTAATCCCCCAAACCTTCAATGAAAATTAAGACTTTGAGTGTTTATTGGTCTGTAAATCTTAGAGACAACTTGATCTTAGTGGATCAAAGTGACTGTACCTTGCTCCTTTCTTTTGTGCTTGAATGAAGTAAACTTGCAACACATGGTGGAGTTGCAAGTGAAGATGCTGCTGGATGTTTAGTGGCTTTTGGTTGACATCAGTGACTTAGGTGTCCATTACATTCAGTTTAATAGGCTGTAAACACTAGGAGCTGATGAGCATTTATATGTTTGCATCTTTCCTTCCCTAATTGAAGACAGTAATATCCAGCAAAGGAGCAGGATGAAGTCTTATGGCTGGTAAATATTATCAGAACATGCCTGCATTGCTCTAATAAGCCCACATAACAAGATTTTCAGTATAGCTTTCATTTGTCATGTTCTTTTCCTAAAAAACATTAACCTTTGTTAATTAACCTTCTTTGTTGAACCCTTAATGTTTTAGGGAATGAACAGATAATTGATGCCACAGAAATCAAGCACATTTGTCAACATTTCTTATATTTAGCAGTATTGCAAGTGACGATTATGTTTTTTTTAAAAAACCCAAAGTTTTAGAAAGTAGCAACTAAAATATTTCCAGTTCTTAGAAAAAACTTTTATTTTTTGAAACCTCTTTCCCAAGCCATTACAGGGTAGCACACAGAAGGGGAAAAAATAACCTAAACCTAGTATAGGTGTTATGGTCCTATTGGATGGCTCTTCACTTGGTACCTCCAATAACTCTTTCTTCCTTTGCCTTTCGGATATGCACAAGCCTGCATATCCCTTTTCCTATTGCATCTCCAAATATTTCTATCAGCCTATGCTTTTGATGATAGTGTTTCCACAGTGTAGAGTTAGTGAGGAAAGCTGTGAAACTGCCATGGAACCTTAAAATTTTACCATATAGTCTTTGCCAAAGTCTATTATCTCTACTTTGTTTATTTTTTCCTGATGTTAAAAATGGCTTGATTCAAATATACTATTGGTGAGTCTGAGTTTATATAGTTTGGGCATCTGCATCAGTCTTGAGAGAAGAAAGAAGTGAAATGCTAAAAAGCAATACTATTTTCCTCAGCTATTGCTTCTGTTTCATAGGGTGATTCTCTTCAGGGTGGTGATGATTCTCCATTCTCAGACTCCATTACACTGGAACAAACAACAAGTAATATTGGAGTCTCAAGTGGACGTGTCAGCCTATGGATGCAGTGGATGTTGCCAAAAATTACTATAAAATTGTTTGCTCCTGATCCTAGAAATAATGGCACAGGTATTCAGCACTTTTCCCCCTAATGTGCTGTTTTGAATTTCATACATTATTTTACAGCACAGTATTAGCTATTCAGAGCTTGTATCGACATTACTGAACATTGTAACACAGAAAAATGGGTTGGATCTGTATTTAAACTACAGCAACAAGCTCTAGTTAGGTTACTGTGTATAATGTTCTTTGCAACAACTGCAGTATTGTTCTTTGGCATAAACTTCCCACTCCATGTGGAAAGATAATTATGTTAAATTGGAAATAAGTTGGTTAATTTACTCAATAAAATGCTGCATCTTATTATTATTTACATTGCCTTAGAAGCAAGTATGTTTCATTTTGATATGATTTAATAATTATTTCATGTATGTCCATATATAGTCATGTAGTTTTGTATTGATAATTTCAAATTTCAATTTAACATCATGATTATAGTGTAATCCTAACAGTCATAGGAAGTTTAATATGGAGTTCAGTGGAGAAGTTTCAACTTCTCTGCTGAAAGCAGAAATATGTGTGGTACACAGTTTATCTTTTTTTCTTTGAGATTAAAGTTGGATTATTGTCCAACAGTAATTTTTTGAAAGCAACTCAGATTCCATAAACTGCAGGACTTCAAATTTCTTTTTTTTTTTTTTTTGCTTGGAAACACTACTGCTTAGTAATTAACACTGTTGCTCATAGATATATGAAAAAATAACATGACTAGTGGTTAAAGCAAATTTTCAAGAACCTTTGATTTTAAAACACTAATTACATGAGAGAAAGAAAACTCCAGTATAATTAGAGTAAATATCTTGGCAAATATATTTTTACTTTTCTTATTCAGGAATTATACTAGGAACACCTGAACTGAAAACCCCATATATAAGCTTCTCTACACATTTATATAAAAAGGTTTGGATTCTAGGGGTTTTTTTCTGGTACCTATCTGTGTGACACTCAAATAAAAAAGGGCTTTTTGAGAAAACTCTGCATAGAAGTAGCATTATTCTATTTACAAAATGTAGTGTCTCAGATATACTTTTTGCTTAAAATCCTGCAAGTTTCAGATTATTTAACTAATTTTTTTTTCTTTGACCATTGCAGAAGTTTGTGTTGTCAGTGAATTAGAAGATCTCAGTGCCTCAGTGGATATGCAGGATGTCTATACGAAAATCAAATGTAAAATAGAAAGTTTCAATATTGACCATTACAGAAACAGGTAATTCCTGTGAGTTGCTATGCTTTAATTTCAGACTGAAAGAAGGAGGCAGGTGGTGTTTTGGGGTTTTTTTTCTTCTTAATTTTTAACTTGAGTCTAAGGTAGGTATTCAATTTAAGTGAAAATATTTCATCCTTTTAAGTAAGAAAAGTCAGAATTTTGTCTTCTCAGAATTAGATCTTATTCCAAAGAAATACACGGAAATCATCGCAAATCAGGAGAGCGTTTTTTTCCCACTTACTGCTCCGTTGGTCCATTGGACCAAAGTAATTCATTTTAGCTTAACTTTTGAATGGGAAATTCCTGAAATATTGGTTCATGGTGTGTTAGCAAGTGCCAGTGTTTAATGATTTATGATACCTTATGCTAAAGCCAAGTTTCTGAAAAATGAATCTGTTTCTACTGCTATGGCAAAGCAGCACTTATGTAGTGCAGGGAACTAAGCTGAGTGCCTGTGTCTGTGGGACTCGGCGTAGTGTTGTGCAAACACGAGTGAAACTTCAGTAACTAATGTCAACCAGTATATCATCAATATTATGTACATTTAGGGTAAGTAGTTAAGCCTAGTCTGCCTTCCGACTTTAGCAAGTCCCATTATCTGGATAATTTGCTACACCAATGTGACTGTTCGTTTGGCACCTGGGCACACGGTTCTATAGAGAGATTGCATGTGCCACCTTCTGACTTGTATTGGCCATGAACACACTAGTCTTGATAAAGTAAGAGAGAGCCTATGTTGTCTTTGTTCAACTAGGTTAGCGTTTGCCATGACATATCAACGAATTCCATTATATGAGAGCGAAATGAAGAGAAAATAGAATAGTTGTGTTATTCCTTGAGAGGAAAAACATAGTTTAAAGCCTTTAGCACAGTTTTTGGCATTGAAAATAACTAAAATATTTAGGAGCACAAACCATTTTGACTTGGAAACTAATGTCTGCAAGGTCTTATTGGACACTTATTGTTCCCTAGGTACAATAGGAAGGAGATTTAGATTCAACTTAGCAAAGTTACCAACATATCTTAGACTTTACTCCTGATCAACTGTCTTAAAAAATATTTCAATTTCTATCTTTTTACTTAAGTTACAAATGCAGTTATTGTTTGTATATAATGTAACATTTGATAATCAAAATTTGTACTTTATTTTTTAAAATCAAGTCACTAGGCAGGAGTGCCGAGCGTGTCCTGGGGGGCATCAGGCAAAGCATTGCCATCCAATTGAGGGAGGGGATTGTCCCACTCTGCTCTGCACTGGTGCAGCTACACCTTGAGTCCTGTGTGCAATTTTGGGCATCTCAATATAAGAAAGATATTAAGCTCTTAGAGAGCGTCCAAGGGAGGGCAGCAAAGATGATGAAAGACCTTAAGGGGTAGCCATATGAGGAGCGGCTGAGGTCACTTTGTCTATTCAGCCTGGAGAAGAGAAGACTGAGGGGAGACCTCGTAGTGGTCTACAGCTTCCTCAGGAGGGGAAGTGGAGGGGTAGGCACTGATCTCTTCTCTGTGGTGACCAGTGACAGGACCCGAGGAATGGCATGATTCTGTGTCAGGGGACGTTTAGGTTGGATTTCAGGAAAAGGATTTTCATGCAGAGGGTGGCTGGGCACTGAAACAGGCTCCCCAGGGAAGTCATCACAGCACCAAGCCTGACAGAGTACAAGAAGCATTTGGACAGTGCTCTCAGGTACACGGTCTGACTCTTGGGGATGGTCCTTTGCAGGGCCAGGATGATCCTTGTGGGTTCCTTCCAACTTGGGATGTTCTATGCTTCTATGAAATCCCAGTAGGTTTTTGCTCATAAGAAGCTTTGGGGGAACAAAAGAAAAAAGAAAGAAAGAAAGAAAAGCCCAAAACTTATTCCACTTGACAGAATTGTTACTGTTCTCATTTATATTTCCTAATCTCTTCGGAATACCTTGCTCTTATCTGTAAATCTCCGTGGACTAAAACCAAAAGCAGAGAATAGATGAGGTGAACTTTCTGTCTTCCAGGCCGGGGGGAGATTGTCAGTCAGGACATTTTGAAGGAATTTTTCTACAATGCAGAGAAAAACTTTTGGTGAGATTTCTTTAGTAAACTAAGGTGCTTACCTGAATAACTCAAGCAACATACTTTTGCTTTATTCTTCAGTATGTTAAAAAGAATGATTACCAGAGCTGTAGTACAAAGCACATTTTAATAGTTAAAAGCTAATTTTTTTCTAAATAATACTGATTTTGTAACATGTGAAGACAGCTTTATGTTCACAGTTTCTTTGTTCTTGTAATCATTCTCCTTCTTGTTCTGTTAGAGCTATCTGCTGAAAATCCAAGGGTAAGTCCCTTTTCGATATGCAGGATTTTACTATAATTTTATTCTCATGTGTCTTGAGCTCTTGCTATACGTTGTCCCTTGACATAAAATTTTGCAAAGTAACAAATTTTATTTTGCTTGATCAGATTGAATTTCAGCTTTTTAGGAAAAGGTGTGGCATAGGTTTATCTTGCAGTTACATCAAAACACGCAAGCAAAATGTAATTTTTTTTTTTTGCTTATAGCAACTTTTTTGTTTCTTTGTTTTTTGTCTTCCCATCTTACATGCCTCGTTCATTACCTCAAGCCTTGGGGAAGATTCTTGGTCTCTGGGACAATATGGAGGTGTGTTCCTTTCCTGTACTGACAAGCTGAACAGACGTACCTTGTTGGTTCGACCCATCAGCAAGCAGGATCCCTTCAGTAACTTCTCTGGCTTCTTTCCCTCTGTAAGAATCTTCTTAAAAATTTTTACTACAGAACTTCCACTGAAATGCCAGTAAAAAAGAAAAATCTTAAAGTGCTTTAGTTTCTTGGCATCTAAGTTTTTTTGTGCTGAATATATTTCTTGCTTATACTGATTATGTATTGTGTTATTTCCCTCTTCCCCTTTTGTAATATATGTAATTTTTTGTAGATATAGGAATGAGGGTTGATGGTTCACAACCTTGTACATAACAGACCACTGAAGTCAGTGGGATTAATTTATATTAAAAATGAGCACATACAGTAATGTTTGAAGCCCTAATAGATAAAAACCAGTACTAAATGCTGCATTGTGTTACTGTAATTCTGCTATCTACTTAGGGATTTAAGTACTTAGTATTACTGCAGTATACCTTTATGCAGCCTTTTAAAATTCCTTCTCTAATTATGATAATGCAACAATTAACAATTTCATATTTAAGTCTTCCTTTTGAATGCTTCGAACATTACTTGCTGTTTCAGAATAGCTCAGTGTGAGATATTTAACCCCTTTTTTTCTTGCTTCTTTATCCTTAAAAGGCTTTATGTATTATGACATTGGAGTCTTTACAGTTTTGTGGGTATATCATTTTATGTTAGTGGAAGTTCTGTATGGTTTGATTTATTTTCATCATGAATATTCATCGGGAATACTTTCTCTTATTCTCCCTGTTACAATTCTTATAGGAAATTAATTTACCAATTTGTTTTAATTCACTTAATTGTAAAACCTTCAAGTTTTCCAGCATTTAAGCTATATATCCTGTTTATTAAGGATATATATCCTTACATATATATCCTTATTATATATCCTGTTTTTCTGTTAACAGTGTTTGAAATCAATTTAATTTATTCAAATTTAACATGCTGAAAGAAGCAACAACTTGCAAAATGTAGTTACTTTCATTTGTGCTCATATGATAAAAGGTAATATTTAAACAATAGTAAAGAATTCTATTAAAATCTTTATAACGTTGTTAAAATTTTTTTTTTACATTTTTCTATCACTAACTTTCAAAGATAATATGCAAACTTCATTATACATCTTCTGGGAGCTAAGCATCTAAGCTGTCATCTTCAGCTAGAAAAATCTGTCTTAAGTGAAGGAATCTGCAGTTTCTAAAGTACAATGCATTGTACATTTAAGTGATGTGCTTTAGCATGTGGTACAGCTGTTTTCCTTTAATACTCAGAGTTGATGAGGCAAAACCAATTCAATACTTACTTAGTTGACTATGGGTGGTTTACATACCCATGTTTAAATAGAATGAAGCTATCTCAGCACTTAAGTGATATTTTAGCACCTATGTTTTTTGCACACACAGAAGGAACAATGCAAAGAGAGTAAGATCTACAAATGCCTAAAATGAAGGAGAAATCAAAATATATAACGATGTTAAAAAGTATCAAAAAGATTTTGTAAATTTAGATGCTTAAATACATGGGATTTTTTTGTCTGGTTGGATTTGAGTTTCATGCAACATAAATAATTAGAAAAGAAAAAGTTCAGAAATTCACAGTTTTAGCTGACCCAATACAGAGAAGTGTGGACGTGCTGTGAACAAATTGTTAATTCAAAAAAAAAAGAAAGGTTTTGGGTTTTTTTACTATTAATGAACTGTGGAAAGCTATTAGAAAATATAGAACATTAAGCAACCTAACTAGCAGAGAATAGGGTAATTGATGAATGTTACACATATGTTTTTGCTGTTTATTTATTTATTTATTTTTCCTTGAAACAGACAACTGCAAAACTTTTAGATGGTTCACACCAGCAACATGGATTTCTTTCTCTCACTTATACCAAAGCTGTGACAAAAAACGTCCGGCACAAACTGATATCAAGAAATGAACGAAGAACATTCCATAAACTGTCAGAAGGTCACACTGATGGTTCTCCTCACTTTCTTCATGAGATCCTTCTCTCTGCTCAGGCCTTTGATGTGGTCCTCTGTTTTCCTTTGCTTAATGCCATTGCAAGCATTTTTCAAGCCAGGTTGCCGAAGAGTCAAAAGGAGAAAAGGAAGTCACCAGGCCAACCTATGAGGACTCATGCTCTGACTTCCCGCAACTTGCCTCTGATTTATATCAACACTGGTGTAATAAGAGTCTTCTTTCCCAAAAATGAGGAAGATCGTCATAATCCAGAAGGTACAGTATTTTATGTTGGAGATTTTTTGCTGTTCAGTGTTGTAGACAAATACTTGTAGTTAAGTTGCTGACCATTGCTTCAGTTTTAAGAGTCATAGTTAGAAAACATCTAATATTCATGCTGTTGCTCTGCAGATTTACTCAAAAGTTCTTCTAGGTATTTATTTGATCCTTGCTTTCCTGGTACCTAAAGAGTTTACATTATAAGAAATGGTCAAGGATTGTGGAAAGGGAGCTTAACCTAGTTCTGCAGTGGTGATTCTGTGTCAGCTCTCATTACACTGCTATCAGTTAGTCTTCATAGACACGTGTTCTGGCAATGGAGCATAATCAGGGAGCCATAGTTCTTGTGGGAATTGACACCTGGAAAACCATATAGTAGTGAAGCAACTGGGTATTCTAGTTCAGTTTGGAAAATGTTATTAAAGTGTACCTTGTGATTGATGCCTAACAGATGATATGGTTTATCATTTTAGTTGAAGCTATTCTGACTCTCTTATGGAACAGGCTTTCAGGTATTTACAGAGTTTGGGTAGCATAAGCTGTTTGTAAATAGCTGTTTGATCTATGGATAATACTTGTCCTGTAAGAAATTGTTCTCTCTTCGTATGGAAAAATAAATTTCCATCCCTATTACAATCTTTATAGATAAATAAAGAGATGCTAACGTTAAAATTACACCATGTAACAGCTAGTAAGAGCGCGTTCACTTCTCACAATTTTTCTAGAGATTAAAAAAAAAATAAATTAGTGTTTTACTGGTATCGTGATATGTTTACATAAGTTCTGTAGGTATGGAGGGGTTTTTTTTACCCTTATATATGACAACACACAATTAGTATAGTCTTTAGATTTTTTTTTAGTCCTAAGAGTATAGTCTTTAAATTTTTCTCATAACCTAATTGCAAGAAGTGCAGACAGTGAGAAATTACATAGATCACTTTTTTGCCAGCATCCTCTACAATTTTCCAACTGGGAATGCTGAAAACACAGGAAGATAAAATTAGACTGGCTGTGTTAGCAAGAAAGAACTATGATTCTAGTTGGAAGGGAGTTCTAGGGCATGCTGTCAAGGAAATCTTTTTTAAAAGTATGTTTTTGTAGCTCTGGAGCTGTATATTTCATTTAAAAGATGTTTTAAAAAAAACATGTCTTGTTGCTATCTCTTACTTGAAAATACATGCAAGGAACAGAATTGAAAATCAGTACTTTTTTTTCATTTCTTCTTTCACCCTAGATTTTCCCAAAGTCTCATTTGTTTATGAACATGAAATAGATTGCTTCTCTCTTCTCCTACTTATTGTCTTCAAGAACAATAGAAATTAGAAACAGTAATAAGGAGCAAGAGTTGAATATGACCCACATCACTGGTGTGCTAGGTCAGGGAAGTGTTACATATTGTGGAGGTATGCCTCCATAAGACCTCATTCATCATTTATTGACTAGGAGAGATTTTCAATCTGATCAGACTTAACGTGTTTTGATTTGTAATCACTGCAGTAGAAGTAGAAAAATTATTTCAGTTTCTCTTCTAGTCTGCTGTTCATACCTTGTGCACACCAGTAGTTATGAAAATGAATACTATCCTTCCCCCCAAAACCACATGTAATTGTGACTTTACATGTAGAGTTAAAAATAAAAAAGCAAATCTGTTTTTTCATGCAGTCCAAAACCAAACTTGCACAATGAACTGTGGTAGACAAACACTATGAAATAATCAAAATCATGTTTTTTCTTCTGAGGAATTCACATGCATGCATGACTACACCCACACAATTTTATAATATTTTAGTGGCATGGTTTTTGCAGCAGCACCAAATTAACATTTCTTTTTGTGGTAGATTTGAGGGCAGCATTCTATCCTAGGCAATAAGCAATGCTGCTTTCTCCAAGTTTGATTTGTTAATACATCAGGTGGTGTTTCAAGCTCTGGCCAACAGCCCACACTTACTTAGCAATGAAGTAAAGATAACTAAATATATAAAAGCAATATATAACAAATGGGAACAAGAATTACTGAATAGCAGAAGACTATAAATAAAAATGGTAAATTGCAAAAAACTGATAAGAAGTGGTAGAGATGGAAAATCCACATCTGGCTGGTTTGAGGACAATAGCAACTCTCTTTAGTACATACTAGGAGCAAAATGTAGGGAATCTCTAGAAAGGACATGATAAATTTGTTGATAGTGAAAAAGAAAAGGCGGCATACTGAATAAACGTATGTCCTGCATTTGTAGAAGTGATATATTCTTGTCACATGAGCATGACTCTCTACTTTGAAGTCTGTCATAACATATGGTCTGTAATATCCTCCTTGCTTACTATTAACGTTTCAAATCAGTCAGGCTGAGTAGCTTGTGCTCAGGGATCTGAGTCGTCTGAGGCTAATTTTTAACACACCTTGGAAAACCAGGTTTTAGACAGCTGAAGGTATATCTAGTAAAGTGAAAAGTGTGATGATCAAATAAAATTAAGACAGGTAGTTTTATTGCTCTCCCTCAGTGAGATTATAGGAAAAAATATTACAGAATTGAGTTAATAAATTATTACATATTTGTTACATAACAATAAACATGGTTTTATGGAAAATTAGTCTTGTTAAACACATCTGATTTCCATTCTTCATTGTGGTTTCAATTCTTAGTTGATAAAATGTTTGCAAAGATTTGATATGCTTAGACTTTTGTAAGGAGTTTGACATTGTTTCTTGTGGTATTTAATTTAAATACATCCCCATATGATATCTGTGGAAATGTTAAATGAATTAAAAATGGCTAACCAGAAGGCTAAAAAAAACCCACAAAAACTTGTCAATTGGGAATAATAAGTGAAACTGGTATTTTTGAAAGTAAATAGCATCAGCAAATGTTGCAAAGAATTTCCCGAAGCCATGCATCTGGGTCACTGTCCTCACATCACTGCTTGTAGAAAATATACTAAATCTTCCGAAGCTGAAGTTATATATCAAGGAAACAGTTTATGCAGACTGTGTCTTCAGGGCTGGAGAGACTATCCTGAAAACAGTGGCTGAAAACAGCTTGAGGGTCACAGTGAACTTAGTGAAAAGAAATAAGGGTGAGAGCTGTACTTCTGCATACGGCAGATGATGAAATATAATGTCCAATTTGCTTTCTGTTATAAAACTGGGTATTGATAGAAGCAAAGAGGTTGCTGAAAAGCATCACAAATGTTAATTGATTAAGTGCTGGAGAAAAGCCTTAAAAGAAAGGATTAAAAGGGCATAATGTCTTCAGCTCAGCAAAAAGATGACTGAAATCAGTGCCTAAACCCAAGTGAAATAATGAACAACATTATTACACTTGAGTCACTAAGACTTTCCTAGATTGTACTTACATTGTGTAGTGTAGATGTTTTTCCCCTCAAAGTTATTAATATCTGTAATGACTGTCATTATGTTTGCTACATTATTCCCATATTTTGAAAAACATGGGTTAGTGAATGGATATGTGAATTCATCACATGAAGTCATGACTCATTACCACTCATTAAAAACCAGCTGAACATATTAATGCCTGTAATTCTTTCTGGTTTAAGATTGACTTAATTTATTGACCTACAGGAAACTGTACACAAAAGGTCCATGCCTTGTCTTGAAAAAAACTCCTGAAATACTTACCCAGTAGAGACCGTAATGAGTAGTCCTGTGTTTATTTTTCTTTGCTAATTGTCAGAGACAAATTAAAATTCTTATCCTAAGATATATTTTATTAAGAACCACTTCTCAGAATAAGGCATTTGCACCTAATTAAGTTGCAATTACAATCTAATGTGTATTTAATACCTTCACTCCTTTTTCTTATGTGAGTGTTGGAAAGAAAAAATCCGACACACAAGTGTACAGTGGTGATATTCTAAAACTTAGCACAATGCATTACTCTTTTTTTTTTGTCTTAAAGTTAAAAATACGGATTCAAATTTAGTCAAAAAAGGGGGTTCTCATCCGCTTAACCTTTCTGCCTTAGTTCTGGCAACCAAACCATCTTTAAATAGTTTTGTTTTGCTTTGGGGAAACTAAAGGATTTGACTTTATTTTGTAAGTAGATGAGGTTCTTTTAAGTAAATCACTTGTGTTCTGATTTAATTGTGCATCAGAATTTGCATTCCTGCTTTGCCACATGTTTACTGTGGTATTTCCTACAATAGTTTCAAAATATCTTGAAATTTCTTTGAATTCTGTGACTTCTTAGATCTGTTCAAAAATACAAATATGTCTACATACACATTTAGCTGCAAAACATGGTATCTTTTCCACCAAGACATTCATGGGTCTGAATGGCCATTTTTTAAGCTTATAGATTTTGCTTGTTCTTTCCACACCAAGCATTTCGCTCTTAAGTAAAATATTTAAACTCTGTTCTGCTACTGTAATTTTGTTTTTAAAACTTATATATGAGAGTCTTCCAGAACTTCGTTGGATGTGGGAGCAAGCGTGATGTCATTCTGCCCTTGCTACTTATCACACAGGTGTTGCAGTGAATCATTTCCCTTCATGTGATGAACTCTGAACTTGCATTGCATGTTCTCAGGAGCTTCCTAGTTCCTATGGAGTCTTCTGAGCACAACCTTATCCAAGTGCTTTGTCTGTCTGCTGACAGTTAATTTACTGCAAGAAAACGTGGTGCTAGTTTATTTCTGGGTAGAACTTTGGTTTTCAATCTAATACCACCATTGCTTTTAAAACTAAGAAACTGTACATGTGGATGAAATTTGAAAATGATGGAGACGAAGTGGAAAGCAGAGATTTTTCTTCTTGGAATAATTTTGTTACTGATGTGAAATTTACTGTCCAGTACTACATCTTGTTCTTTGTATATGTGTCAGATTTCAGATTCTCTTGTTTCAGTCCTTGTGTTTGAACTTTCCATGTATGCTGCAGCCCATTACAAATGCTACTAGGATGGTTATATTGCAATAACCTGCAATGTTTTACATCTAAAGGATCTAGGCCTTTAATAAAAAGGATACATGATTTATAATAGTTTACATGTTGATATTTCAGCAAATAATTATTTGAGAAACAAACAGATTTCAAAGAAGTCTGTGGAAAAAGTAATTTTGGAAGAAAAAAATTAATAAAAAAGCATCAGAGAAAATAAGAAGTCACAGACCAGGTTTCAATGGTGCCATAAAACTCTGGGGAAATGAAATGTATCACAGCAGGGCTATTGATATAATGGTGCTTCTGAACAAAATCGAACCCTTAGCAAATATTCTTATGTTCATTTTTTTAAGGTAATAATTTTTCAGTGTTCCTGCTATGTGCATTTGACTTTTAATCAAACATATTTTTCTCTTCTCCTAACTACAGGTAATCCGGCAATTAAAGAAGACACTTTGGTTCTCAAGATTGGATCTGTCTCTATGGCTCCTCAGGCTGACAACCCTCTTAGCAGAGCTGTGCTCAGAAAAGACATTTATCAGTAAGTGTCGGGGGAGGGGTTTGACTTTTCAAATATGGTCTCGGAAAAATTCATTCTGGGAGAAGTTAATTGATCAATAAAATGTGTACGTGCAGCCTGTAAAAATACTTTTCACATACAACCTTTTGATATTCAAAACCAGGTTTTTCTGATTTTCTTCACTTGTGGGCTTTCAAATCCATTTAGACAAATCAAATTCTGCTGTGAAGTGCTGATGAATAACAGAATTTAAATGTCGAGTCATTATGAATTTTAAGCTCACAGATGAGAACATTTTAAGAGACTTTCTTTTATTCAGCTACTACTAAGTTCACCTAAGAGAAAAGGAAATTTTTTGTGACTACCAAAGTGTTCAGTAGCCATATAGTGTGAAGGAGATAGATCTTAATAATATAAATGGTAAACATATATTCAAACTGTAGGATTCTTCATGTCATGTAGATCAAAGCTGAAAGGAATGCAAACTTCTAAGGAGCTCTTTCCAGTAAACACATTTTCTGTGAAAATGTCATGCTCTGGATTGTGTCACTAAGTATGTGCAAACCACACTAATCATATATAGGCAGCAAAACTGGTGAACATATGTAATCAGCATGATAAAAGTAATATATGATCCTTAGTAGAGTTGGCACTGTTGCCAGACATGAAAGTATGGTTGCAAATAATACCAAGTGAGAAAAGTCACAGAAATACAGATGAACAAGTGTCTTATACTTCCCGTTGGTCTGTTTTTCAGATGTGGCAATATTTTTAACTACTTCGTAGCGCTCCTCAATAGAAATTACAAACATCAAAATCTTTTCCCAGCAGTAAAACATTTACTGCCTAGAAAATGACAGCAAGTTTTACTTTTTGTCAAGACTAGAATTTTTAGGAGACCATGAAATATCTGCAGTTTTCCTTCTGATCACTTAGAAGTTGTAAGAATGTCTTTTTCTTCATATTTCCATGTGGAAACATTTAAATTAATGGCTTTCCTTGTATGTTTAGTTATAGTAGTTTATCCTTTTTTTTCCCCTTTTGTTTTTAAATGAACATTGTATCTATTGTGTTATGGAGCTTTCATGGAAGAAATTTGCAGCCTGGCCCTAGCAGCAGCTTTGGGTGGCAGACCCTGGTCCAGGGTCCCCTGCCCACAGATGAAAGAGATCTTCCTGACATTTGTACAGGCTCTTCCTGCTTCTGCCCTTTCTGCCTGAGGAGACAGTCTGATATCTGCTTTGAGAAGTTAGAGAACCAAATGTAGGTTCCACTCTTCTCATAGCAACCAAAAATTCATCAGGAAAATCCCTGATTATAAAGTGGAATCTGTAATTTCCAGCTTCTGTGAGGTCATTTCAGTCACCAGGGGAAACTGTGGTGTTCCTTGTATGCACATTACAAACCAGTGAAATTAGTGAAGCTGTGCTAGTTTACATTTTTGAGTCTAATATCTTTGCATCTGTTTCTTTACCTGAAATGCAGAAATTCAGTGCTTTTCAAATCACCCAATTACTTAAAGGTGCTGGTGGCATTTTGCGTTATGACCCTCTGTGTCTTATATACATAAATGTTCCAGACTAGATTTGTGCAGTTTTTATTTGATTTTCATAGTTTTATACAGTTACAATGTGCTCCAGTTCTCCTTCAGAAATGAAGACACCAAATGGGTAAAATAGAAATATGTGCTGGGCCAAAGACCTCTCTTGTCTTGAGTGTTACTGGCTTTTTTGCAACCAGTCTCACAACATCATGCTACCTATGTCTTTTTCTGAGAAATGTCTCACATTTTTAGTAATTTCCTCTAACTGCTTCAATGACCACTCTTCTAATTTCTCAGCATCTTTCAAATGACTAGGTCTTTCTTTCTATAATCATCCAATCATACTAGCTTTATTGTTTTTAAGATATATTGGAACAGAGTGTCGAGTTACTTTGCAGCATTTCATGGGACAATATTGAAGTTGGTAGTGCGTGGTCCTTTGATTTTGGGAAGAAGGTTACTATTTTGATCCATTTAAGTGAACTTCAACACTTTCAAGCAATATAAATGAATTGGTTTTTAAATAAAAGTATTAAGCTTCCAATTTGGGGTTGAACTAGATGCATTTTCTAATTACATATTCTTTGATCCAGAATAAAGTGTACTTACAGGACCATGGTAGAGAAGACAGTTGTTCATTTTCTTACATGACAGTCACTGCTGTTAGACTGCTGGAGTTTTGAGTGGACTTAATGTCACCATTTTTAAGTTGTTGTTGTTGCTTTGCTTTTGGGGGTTTTCGGTTTGTTTTGTTTTGTTGGGATTTTTTAAATAAAATAATACAAAGAATTTTGTATTGTTGGGCAGGACATACAGTCTGTATTCAAGGGAAAAAACCCAAACAGTTGGATATTATTAACACATGATGTTAGGCCTAATGTTAGTGTTTGTTTCTCCAAATATGAGATTTGTTAACTTAAAAAGTGTTTTCCCTTTTAGCATGCCCATGGTAGATGGTACTAGATAGCAAAACCTGGAGCTAATACAGAATGCTTAAAAATCAATTAGTAAAACGAATAAACCCTCACAATGTGTAGTTCATGTATTTAGGTGAAAGATTTCTTAGTAAATATTAACAGATACAAGGAGTATGGTATCCAGTTTAAGAGACTCAAAAAAAAATTAAATTACAGCAGCCTGTTGATTACTGAAGAATTAGCTGCTACAGTGTTCTAATAATCCCAACATGTCATCTTCTGTCTTTTTCCAACCACTATTCTCTAATTTGCTGCTGCTGCTTTTAATAGAATAAAAGAAAATAGATTGTTGTCTGAACCACTGTCTTTACAGTGTTTCTGGAGTGGGGATACAGACTTAATTTGCGGTGTCACTTTGGTTTAAACAGTCTTCTGTTTAGGCCTGAACTACAACCACGAGCAATTAATATCACTTTTGTAGTGCTTCATGAAAAGAATTTTTGCTTCTCATTTAGAAACTGCTCTTTTAGAAAAGGCTAAGAAACATTTTCATGGCTGGAGGCTGAATAGCATTTCCAAATATCTTTTGAATTTATCCCATAAATGTAAATTTATATAAAAACTGAATGTGCTAGTATATCATTAACAGAATGCCAGAGCATGAAAGGTAAGTTTGGTATGGCTGCAGGTCATACTAAATAAACCAGATTACTTTTGGCCTGTAAGCTGAATTGACTCCATCTATGTCTTAGGAAAAATAGCTTACGTGCTAAGTTGGAGAGAGAACTAAACTGAAAATGGAATGTTGGAAAAATAACGTGCCTCAAAAGTTTGGGAACAAATATTTTTTCAAGTGATTATTGGAATTTGGAAAGAAATGTATTGACATAGTAACTTCAGTTTTCCTATGCCATGTAAAAATGAGTCTAAAAGTATTTCTTCCAGTAGAAAATGGACCAATATAGTTTTGTCTGTTAATACACATAGTAAACAAAGATGCATGCACCATAACAGTAAATTTAGGGCTTCTGAAAGAAGTATACTGACACAGTTTTAGCTGGTCACAGTAGGAGACAATATCCCCTTTTCAGTTTTTTTTTCATCTGCTAAATCCTAGAAGCTGTTTTGCTTGTTTTAATGATTTCTCATGATTTTTCTCATTCTTAAACCCCAGCTCCAGGTAAGGTGTGTTTGTCTTCCACAAATATGACCAGATCTTGATGTTCCCATCAAGAAACTGCCAGTTCCGTTGATTGGTTCTCTTGTAGATACCAGAAGGCCTTGGTATGGGGCCAGGGAGCAGAATAAAGGAGGTTTCAAATAAGGATGCAAGTCAAGCAGCTGCCTAACCTGGCTAAAGAGTGGGAAGAGCAGTTAATTTAAACTGTGGAGGAGTCAGATTAAATGAAATTTCTGCTAAGCAGTAAAGGAGAGAACTGCATTTTTGTGAGCTTTAACTACCTGATCATATTAAATTTGGGACTGGGAGTTGGGGAGGTTGCTGCTTGTACATGACTCCACAGGCTGCAAAAAAACAAGATGATGTGGTCATTTCTTACTTGTGTGATCTTGCTGTATGTTTTAGAACTTTTGAAGTGGCCAAATGAATGGTCAAATAGATTTGTCAAAACTGAGGTCTAGCAGTTTTGAGGAATAAGAATCTTGAGATAGGGAAATCATATTAATGCCCTAATGAAGGGAAAGTCAGGCAGTTATGCAATACCAGAGAAATTGCATCAGAGAGAAATTTATAAATGCTGTGACTACAGGAAAAAACAACCATCTTTCTGAATGCAAAAAGTTACATTTTTCAGACCTGGATTTGTTCTTGTTTGACTCTCTGGTGTCTAAAAATTCCATCTGAAATTTCTTTCCTTAAGATCTTTATAAAGGTCTCTCATCTACGGATTCTTTGGTACCCTACATGAAAGGAATGCTTCTGCTAGTTAAGTATAAAGGAATTAAGAGCTTAACTACACAGAGACTTTTAGCAGTTGTGGTGTTTGTAGCAATACTTTGTTTGCTTTGGAGGGCATCAGTTAATATTTCTCATTAGCAGTGAGCACTTCTCTAAAAACTTAAATATTGGTATTATGTGGAGAGTGCTAAAAGCAGATATGTGGCTGATTCTGTTAAAAAAAGTCCAAGGAAAGCACAGAATCATGGAATAATTTAAATTGGAAGGGATTCTCTAGTTCACCTTGTCCAGCCTCCTACTCAAACAATTTAGATCAAGTTGCACGAGTCTTTCCCCAGACAACAAACCTAGGAGATTATTAGATTTTTGATAATTACTTATGAATATAAAGCAATTCTGAGGGCACCAGAATGGTGCCCTTCTTGGTGGGAGATGGAGGTGGCTGCAGCAGACAGAGTAGCATCTTCCAGGACAATTCAAAAAGCCACATTTCCTTCTTTGTATGTCTTCATATGTTTTCCTTTTGCCATTTCCTAAGTTCTTTTTATTTTAACTAAAGTGACTAATGTAGAATATCAACATGAATAAATTATAATGCTTAAAGAAGTGATTAATCAGCTGTGTGTGTAGTCGTTTTGATCAGTTTTCTGCACAATTATCTCACTTTCTATGAGAAAATTTTGTCACCTTTTTAGATGACAACAGTATTTTCCTCTATATACAAAGAGTGCTTAGTGCAATTAAGCTGAGCATAGGTGGAATCTTTGAACACTTCTAGTTAATGGAAACATGACATAAAAAGTAATGAATTTTTAAAAAGTGTGTATGTCAGGGGTGGGAACAATGAGTAGCACTAGTTGTGCTAAGCTACCAGCAGAACTAGAGACTATCATTAGGAAAATGCCTGAGGAAACTTCATCACAAGACACAGAAATTCTGTTTCTCTGACTGAAAAAATAACAGCAAGTAGATACACGGATGTGCTTAAATATAAAGCAGCACAGAGCTGAAATTGAGATGACGTTTAGTTTTATATTGGGATATTATAGCAAATACTGTGCAAATGTTCTAATCGATTATATAGGTAATTGCTGATCAGCCTCAACATGATTGTTTTTAGCAAACTCATCATAAAAAGTTAATTAATAGAATTTTAGGGAGTATCCATGAACAGATAGAGTAAAGCAATGTTCAGGTACAGTACTTTTAATGCAAAAATGAAATGGCTGACAAAGCACTCAGAGAATACAGGCTGTCTGGAGGCTGTTCTGTAAAGGTCTTACTAATAAGATCTGGAATAATATTGCTAAGCTGTCAGGTTCTGGGAGTTTAGGTAAACAGAATCCCAAGCTTTCCTCAGCTTGGCCGATAAAGAATCTAATTGTTGTCCATGCTCTGGATTCATCATTTTTGAGATCCAAGGATTTCATTCATGTCATATATCAAAGCTTAATAGTCCAGCTTCGAGTGTTCCATGGTCATTTTCATGTGTAGATCTTTCATAGATCAAAGCATAAAGCTGTCCTTAGACTGTTTCCAATTTTTGAATGTAAATGGAAATTCTTTAAACATGCCCCTTCCCCCCAAAAAAATTACACGTAGAGTTTACTCATGAAAAGATAGCTGTAAATTTTCTTATATTTTTCATGAAACTTTTTATCAATGCAAGTCTTTTTTTCATTGTATCTAGCTGTTTTTTTCAATGTGTCTAATCTATGCTTTTCATTTTTGTAGTTTATTGGTTTTCACTGTTCAGCTCTCAAACATTTATAAATAACAAAAGAAGGTTGTTTTCCATATAGAATATCTTCTATTTATCTTTATTTCAAGGACCTCTGTCTGAAACATGGTTGTGATAATCATGTAAGGCCCATAATTGGTTAACAAAAATCCTTCAGTGAAATAAGGAGTAATAAACAATTTTGTGTGTCTGTCCTGATAGTGCTGGAGTGAGGGGAAGGAAAAAATGATGCAAGGAATTTATGAAAGAAGCACATACATAGCCAGCAGTCTGTGTGGAAATCTGTTTTTTCTTTCAAATGTGGTTTGGAAAATCAAATGCTTTTCAAAACTTTTCAACAGCACCCACATCTATAAGCATCTTCTCTTCAGGAATATTTTTTTTATTCAGTATTAAATCACTGTGGGACAAATTTATATTCAAAAACTATACATTGAAATTATTGTTACAAAAAGCCTGAATTTTCTATAATTAGTATGAGCAAAAATGTTAATTTTGATGTTTTCTTTTTCAAACCAGTTGACAATTTAAAAACTATTCTTTTTTGCATAGAACTGTAGCATTAGAGTAAGTAAATGTTTTCCAGAATATGGACATAATATGAGTAATTATCTTTTAAGAGTTTATTATGTTACAAAGATTCTATTAAAACTTATTTTCTATTTTGCTTCTTTACTTTTTAACACTTCTTTGGAGCTTATTTGGTTGGCAGACAAGGAATTAGCTAATGCTAATTAGCTGACCTGAGTTTCTTTCTTTTTCTTTGAATAAAAGCAACAAAGATAATCAGTGAAAAAATATGTATGTGCACATAGTTTTTGATGGAAATGTGAACTGCTTATTAAAATGTCCATATGTGCCATAGGGAAAAGGAGTATATCATAAAATCTCTGTTGCAGTTTTTCTAAACTTTCTAAATGGTTAAAACTGCAGAGGGAATGTTATGTAAGAAAATAACTTATAAGAAAAGAAATTCTTTGTGTTTCAAGGAAAAGTATTTCTTTTATTGCATACAGGTTGTGAAACAGAGTTCCACTAGCACCATTTTCAGTTTTCTTCTTCCTGTGTTAAGGAAAAAAAAATTGTAACAATGAAGATTTTAAACTTGTTCCTATAATTTATTTACTAATTTTTTCAGATTTGAGACCAGGATGGTTTTATTCCTCAAGATGTAGCTTTTTTTTTTTTTTTAAACAGGATTTTCTCTACATATAGATTCAACATACAATCTTTCATTTAATAATTTAGATTTATTAATTGTTGAGCTGGGGTGTAAATCAAAATATTCATACCAAAAAGCAAGTTCTAAATGTTGTTCTTTGCTATTGTCCTTGAACGCATGGTTTTTTAGCATAAGGACCTTAGGAATGTTGTCTTTATCTTTCATAAGAATCCTGTACCACTCTCTGAAATAGGGCTTGGAGGTAAAGTCTTTTCCTGGTTTACATTTCTTACTTCTTCTATCTTTAGTAAAGAGGCAAAAAACAAATCTGCTTAGACCTTTCGCCCAGTAAAATATTCATGTATATGGATAGCATTACATGGAAACACCACTCCTAATTAACATTGGCGTGTTTGAGGCTATTGCAGCAGTTATTAATTTAAAACCCTCAGTGGAAACTAATTGTAAAATAACAGCTGGAACTGCCCATTTAGTTTCAGAAATGTAGCTTGTTAATTATCTAATACCAAAAGCTATTCAAAGCTAAATTTATATTTGGAATTCAACTTTAAAAATGTTCAGCTTTAACTATCAATCTTATTTTTACTTGAAATTTCTTTATGAGTTCTACAGGAATCTTCAACATATCTAATTTACCTAAATACATATATTTGAAATATATTTCCTTATGATGTAATAGTAAAAATAAAATAAATTTCATAAGAAAAGCATTTTTACAACTTTATTTTTCTGTTCAATTCATTGATTTAATCATGTTCTCAATACACATACCTAATTTATATTTTTTCTTTCACTTAGTAGCAGAGAATCTGATTCTTGCAACAATTTTTAATTTCTTCGTGCAGTTTCTCACAGAAAGCAAAGTGAATATTTTATAGAAACATTCCTATTGAAGAGCAATTGCATTATCATGTCATTTAAACATCCACTTGTTAATCAGGGCAGCCTTATTGGAAACCTTATTAAATATGTCAGGGGAAAAAAAATCAAGTAAATACCAATAAAGAATGAATTCAAAGGAATAACCAATTAATTCAAACAGAGCAACGGTGAAACCTGTGAAATTTATAAAGATATCTTTTAAAGTCTTGTAATTCTTAAACAGTGCATATATTAAAAAAATATTTTAAAAATAGTATCCCTTGTCAATGATTTATTGTTACTATCAGCTTTGTTTTGAGGACTTAATATACATTCTATCTGCAAAGTTCTTCCTTTCAGTTGAGCACACTGCTTCTGACTTGGCTGAGGTATTTGCACAACTGTGTTTTTCGGCCAGCAACATCCCAGTCCTCCATGAGGAGGGGTGGGAAGGAGGAATGAACTTAGTTTATGGAGACTCACAGAGATGTGTTTATGTGTGCACAAAAGCCCTGCTGTAGAGGCAGACAGAGATTTCAAAGAGCGACTTCATAGATCTTTCAAAACCATTCAAGTGTTACGTGGAAGATTATGGCAACTTGCTCACATGTTTGGGAGGGGCTCCAATGTCGAGGCATGGTGAGGAGAACCAGTCTGAGCGTGGGCACCTTGTGGATGTGTCTGTTCTTTACTAATGATCTCTCCTGCCCTCATGTACCAGTTCAATGGGCAAATATGCTCTGTGTGTGCAAGCCAGTCATAACTAGTGCTTAGGGCAATCACATGTCATTTTCCTAGATGAAGCATAAAGCATTTGAATTTACAGTGGGGTTAAGATTGTTTCATTACTCGGGTGTCATTCATTCTAACACCTGTGTGTGATTTAGAACTAAATTAGGACTAGATTTCCAGAATCCCTTTAAACTGCTCTGTGTGTTCAGATTGTGTCTCTGTTGTGCTTGTGCGCTATACTTTGTTCTATAAAAGCATTTCTCAGCTGTGGGTGATCTTAACTATGATATATTCTGCAAAGTCAAGGCTAAGTTAGAGATAAACAGCAGCCTGAACTCAGAGTTTTCTTGTTCTCCTGATACTTCTTGCTGTCTCAGTAGCTGTTTTAACATAGTTAAATTAGTATTTGCTGCGTGGCGTATGCAGAACTTGATGCATGAAGTTCATATAACCTCAGTTTTCAAAGCTGTAATATGTTTATGGTGACTCAGTGGAGGAGAGATTAGGATTTCCTATATTTGTGCTGGTTTTAGATGCTGTTTAACATAGTTTTGGTCCACTTCCTTTTTTCCAAAAAACTGCAGTTCTGCTGTGATGAAGCCAATCAAAATAAAATCAAACAAATTGTTTGGGGTTTTTGGTTAGTTTTAATCCTTTTAAACTTTTCATTATATTCTATTATCACTTTATATACTCAAATACTCCGTATCTTTAACTACTTGCTTTTATATTTCCTAGTCTTTAGATTCTACATATTTGTTATACATAGGGGATTTTTTTATTGAGACCTAAGGTTATTGCAGTTGTTCTCATCTTTTCCCTTGGAAGACTAATTTATTTTTCTTTTTTTTCATAATATTTAGCACATTTTGAATGAACCCCTCAGAAATCTCATATCTCTTTCCCTTCAAGCAGCACTGAAACATACCTCCTTCACTGAGATCAAATTGTGTAACTATTTGCTTCTCTTAACTCCAATGGCAGCCTTTCCTTCCATTTGAAAATATTTTTCAAATTGTTAATTCTTCCTCAAAACAGTTCTTGTTTTACCACAGCTGAGAGAAAACATGTCAGATGTTTGAAGAGTTCTTTGAGTAGAGAAGTCTCTCACTCTGCCACTGAAGCAAGTGATGTGCAGATTAGCCATGCCCAGTAAAGGGGATAAAGGAGTAAAGCATGTCCCTGAGCTTCTTTGGAGCAGCCCAGAGTGGGGTGAATGTGATGCTGATTTTTTAACATTATTTTACCTACGATCTTTAGGCAAAGAATTTTGTGCTCACTGAGGTTGTAAATCTCAACTTGAACTGTTTTAAGACCTGCTTCTCTTCTCCACGGTGTTGCGGTTTGTACTTGTGTATTGTGAACTGGCTGAGGGAGCTGAAAGAATTAAAAAAATGTTGGGGTCATCAGGCAATTGTTTTCAGTTAGGTTATTGCCCTGAGCCTATTTATTCTATAGATATATGAGGATTAGCCTTGGCAAAAAGGTGCACTGTATCAGCATGGGATTGGATCAGCTTAAGCTGCCATCATGCTCAAGGCTTTTGAAACACAGCACAGAATCTGACACTGTGTACTAAGAATTTTAATAAAATTCTCAGATTCAGCATTAACATTATTAAATAGACTGTAACGGCTTTAAAAAGTTGAACAAGAAAGGGCACAGAGACAAAGAAAAACACATTAAATACCACTTAAAAATCCCAGGATACTTTTCACAGTTTACATACTCAGCAACCTAAATGTAATGAAAAATTTTTCAGATAAGCTGTAAAACTGGGAAATAAAAGGTAATCTGAAAGCTAGAGTTATTTTTTATATGAGTTGTGGTTTATGTTTTATGTTATAAAGCAATATTATTGAAGCTTTTACATTTCTTTTCTTCAAGTTACCTCCCTTTAATCTTTCTTTTTCCCTAATCAAGTAGCTTTATATTTTGCCTGTTATTGTAAAATACAGGGAGCTGGGGGGAATGAGGGGAGGTATTTTGGTTTCTGCTAACATGGGAGAAAATATTTAGTTGGTCCCTAGAAATTAATACCATGTTAAGAGTTAGAGTGGTCCCTCTGTGTGAATTACTGAAGTAATGTTCATTTACTTTACAGAGACTCCTTACAGTTTCTTCCCAGGCTTTCCTTTGCTGATTCTTAAAATATACAATTGAATTCATATATCAAGGTTGCTTTTCTGTCTTAAATAATGAAATTTAGCATCTAAAAGTCTTGGCTGCAATTAATAATTTATTCTAAAATAATTCAAGAGAGTTTTTAAAACTTAGTATTCTGTACAGTTTTCTTCTTAACCGTTTGTCAGTAAATATAATTTCCATCAGATCTGGTTTCAACAAATATTTTCTGTTGAAAAGTATTTTCCAGTAATATATAAAGCAGACTTCTTTTCTTTGTGGTATTTTTTAATTATAACAGGATCTCAAGGTAAGTATAATGTAAGTTGTGTGCTTCTGTTACTGGGAAAACCATATCCCGTTTGTAATGAGACATTTGTTAACTTCTGTATACAGATTGCGGTTCATTCCATAAATATTTGTGGGTTCTCTGATGTCCCTCACAGGGTTTTATCTATGACAAGTTCATACCACAGCTCTTAAACTACTTTTTGGATAGAAGATTTCTTTCTTTTGCAAAAATGTTTGCCAATGTCTTTCATTTAATGCTTGTAAGTACTCCTGCTTTGGTTTTCAGTTATTTAACAAAAGAGATTATCAGAAATATACAGAATGGTTACATGTTATTTGAGCATATTTCTCTATGGGATACTCTTCCAAGCTCCCATGGCAAAATTAAATCCATGTTACTGTTATCCTGAACAATTCAAATTGCTGTTCAAGTGAGCATGGTTCCTAGCCCTTACTGATTTTTCCAATATAGCTTCACTTAGCTCAACCACCTTAAGTATGGTCAAAAGTCATGCTTAATGATTCCTATGTTTAAGCCATTAGTGTGCTATTAAACCTGATTATGCTGCAATAAAATAAAAAAAAAATATTAAAAAAACACCACCAACAACAAAACGAAAACCAGACTAAAAAGTTATGGACGGTGGTTTTGTTGCATTTCAGAAGCTATTCTCTTTTTTTGTCCTTAAGAACAAAAAAATCCATCACTTTCTTTTTTTAAAGATTGGTTTGCAATCTTATAGGCTTTATTAATTTTAGGACACAAAAATAAATGTACCATTTTTCAGTCTCTCAAAATATTTTCCATGCCCACTGATGCTTTTTGGTTTTTTGCTAGGGTTTTGGGTTTTGCCTGCAAGAAGACAGTGGCTAACACTGGTATGTTAATGGCTAACACAAGTGCACGTTGAGAGTAATAAAATACAGAGATGGTATCAGGCATCTCTGCTGAGTTCAATGTAAATGATTGGCATAAATCACAAATACTCCAGTTTTCTGGCATGATACTACATGTTCCCCAGCAATTAAAAATAAACAGGTGTGGAGGTGATACAAATAGAACATAAGAGTATCTATAAATAAATATACCCTGTACTAGCAGGATAGGAGTAGAACAGGTTTGAACTTTTCCTGATAACCAAAATTATTTAACTGTTGAATAGTATTATTTACTCTTTGTATGTGACAGTTTTTCAGGGAACTGGAAGAAACTTGCAGATTAGCAAGTCCAACTTCAAAGCAAATCTGAAATTTTTCTGTTTCCCAGTTTAAGGTTGAAAGTGTATCTATGTGTACATATATGTATTCAAGAAAAATATGGAGGAATGCAATTCTCTGGCATATCTTTTTTGATCCACTTTATTCAGACAGCTTGCAGTGGTTGATTTTTCTATGTTTTTGACATAGTCCAAAAAAAACCCTTGATATACACTACAAGTGTTTAGAAACATTACAAGTGTTTTTAAAGTTGCTTTCTAAAAATAGTTCATAAAATCTACATATTGTTTTCTTCACGCATTGCAGCTCATAAGAGTGTAACAAATTATATTAACTAAACTGGACTCAAACTAATTACAGATGATAGAATTTGCTGTTTCCCAAATGGGCAGTGTATTTGTTTGTGTGTTTGTATCTGTGTAGTGTCCTTGCATTTTTATTTTTTTTCTGGCAGAAAATAAAACTCTTGAATTTTCTTTATAACCACCACTATTTAAATGTTTTGGGTGCTCGATGGAGTCACTGAACTACCCAACATTGGAATCTGTAGTCTTCACAGTCAATGTTGTGAATACACAGGGTATTTTGAGTAGATTTGCATTTTTTTCTTTCTCTTTTTCCCCTTCTTCAAATGTGTATTTAGAAGTAAAACTCCAATATATCTTGCTAGGCATAGATTGACTTTGGAAGTGCCATTAAAAATAGTTTAATGGGAGTTTTAGGAAGAAAAAATATTGGGCTTAACATGACAGCTAATACATTTCATAATGAATATGGAATGAGTTTTATACCAGGAGAGTTTTCAAGGGATATTGAAATAGACAAAGTAGAGACATAGACAATATGCCAGGACTTCAGAAAAGAAGAATTAAAGGGAGGTTATTTTTAATACTCTGTTATCGACATATTTTACAATATCGTATACACTGTTTCAAAAAGAGTTCCAGCTTGCCATTATGATTACAATGATTCTGCAAAAATGAAAAGAAAATACAAGTGGCATCTTGAGAAATGAATCAATCAGTGCCAGAGATAAATGTGAATTGACTTGGAAAGTTAAATATTCATGTTTTAGAGTAGTTTCTTGTATTATCCATACTATAAACGTCATCTATTACAATAGAAATGTGCTGAAACTATGCATCAGTACACATTGTTTAATGTAAAGGAAAAGCTGGTATTTTTTTGTTCATAACATTTTTTTCTATTTTGTGTGGAACTTGATTGATGACCACCCATGAGTTTGATATATTGACACAACAGTGAAAAGAAATCCTGTCCTGTGTCAGCTTATCAAATGCACTGTGGACAGTGTGCCTTCCAGCTTGTACCATTATACCAGGTTGTACCACACCGTTTAAAGAAATTCCATGCATCAAATCTGATGGCTGTGTTCAGTGAAACTCAACCTCCGTATTTCCAGGTGAATTTTTAGAACATCTGAAAAAACTGAGGTATAGTACCACTTAAGTAGACTAATTGATTAAAGCAAGGTAAAATACAGGCTGAAAACAATGGGAAAATCACAAGATTGTTTACCTTAGACATGTGGTAAAGCAAGTAGACATTAAATATTTAAAAAATTAAAACAAAAGATCCTTTTACTGCCAAACAGCATTAAATTTTGAGATAAAATTGGTTTTATCATGAAACAAAAGCATAAAAGTCTTTGGGTTATACTATATTTTGGCTTTTTTGCAGCCCCCTCCCCAGACTTCCACTATTTAGAAAAACTCTGTTCCACGTGGTTTTTCTCTAGAAACATTTGGCATCCAAAAATATCATGCAGACCTTCCTTTGGAATTGTGCATACTTATCATTTATACAGTCTGTCAAATGTATATTTATACAGTGCTCCCTGAATTTGGGTGAATGCTTCAAAAGTATAACGAGATTCCTCAAACTGTCTAAACATTAAACAATATAAAAATGAAAAACCGATTTTTAAAAGTTCAGACTTGTTCATGCTGTTATTTTTGCTGAGGAATTTAAACAATAAAATTACAGAAGTAATTAAACAGATGACATCTAAATGCACAGCTGCAAACTTCAGCTTTGTTTCATTTTACCCTTTTTTTGGGAGAGACCAAAAATTACTTCATAGTTTACCATACCATACCTTTTTATTATTGGGTCATTCATACTGTGTTCCAGATACAGCTCTAGAAGACAATTGCACTGGAGAAATTCTTCAGCTTCTTTGCAGGCAATTACTGTACTAGACCCTTTGTTATAAGGGACTAGTTTTAAATGTCTGGTCACCTCACAGGATATGTAGAGCATTTCCTGCCTGTAGGACTAGAGGAAGGAAGCACAGGACCAAAATGTTTGATGTGTGATCTACTGTAATTCCTTTCATGTGGTTAATAGCTTTTATATGATCAATGCACTGGTACCAGTCCTGACCTTGGTGTGGCCCAGTTCACTAAAATCTGACCTTCTAAATGGATAGCAAATGGAATTGTAGTAGCACCCACCTGGCACCACCACTGTAATTAGTGGGCATGAAGTAGACATTGTTATTTTTTCCTCTGAATATGTACGTACTGGGTTTCAAAATAAAAACATGTAAGTAGTTACATAATAGAATACATAAATAAGATATTGATTAAAAATTGCAGTTATTAATTTTTATGCATATTTTATATCTTTGCTGTATATCAGATGATCTCAAGATGTTTTCTATGCAATTCATTATATTCACAACATCATTTTGGCTTTATCCCCTCAATATAAATTAGTAAACTGTTGAAGAGGTTACTTTTGTTGCTTAGAGATACACAATAAGCAAGTTTATAGAGAATAGGAATGAAATCTGCCTCTCCTATTTTCCTTTGGCATGTTCTCGCCTTGCAAAGAGGGATGCATGTCCTACAGGCCCACGGCAGGGTCTCCCTAGACCCAAACCTTCTTGTGCACAACCTGGCAGATTCCATTCTTCTACATGTCCATGCATCCAATTACACTTGTCACCTCAAGTTCTAACCGAGACAGTGTTTTCTGTTTCTTTTGAGAGGGTATCAACCCCATGTGCAAAAAAGACACATTCAGTTTCATTCACCAGATTTCTTCTATGTTCATGACCAAATCTCTTTTCTCTTGCATTATGATAGCTCAATGGCTATCAGTACTTTTTGAAATAGTTTTGGATTAATGTATGACTCAGTAGTTGCAGTTGATGAAACTGGTCAAGTACAGGACACACAGTAGTTAGCAAAAAGAAAAGTGATTGTAATTTTACGGTTTTTAATCTCTGAGCAGTTTGCTTAAGAACTGAGGGGTTTTTTTCTGTATTGAATGTTTTTAACGAAAAAACTTACAAAGTAATCATAAGGGTAGACTTGTCTGCTTCAACTTGGTGAGAAAACACTGTGCTGAAAGGTAATTGTAAAAAGAAAATAGTATGTTCTAGTAAGATATTTTGGAAACCGTTTGATTATTACTGTTGTTATTTTCTGTGGAAGACTTATTGTGCATAACTGGAAAAGTCTAGAAGCAGAGAGGAAATAAGTCTGCGTTTCTTACTATCCCATCTACATGTCTCAAATGTGACTATTTAATACCTAGCTTGGAGCTATTTAAAAGAAAGAGTTGTAGGCAGAGTACTGTGATGGCTTTGCTGGAGATCTTGAATACCTTCTCTTAATGTCATTCTCTGTTTGTCAGGAACCACAGTCTTCGTAGTAGTAGATTCTGTACTGTGCTTGAAGTATCTAGAAGCTCGGAGTGTCTTCAAATAGCAGTAGATCAAACACCTTTTCAAGGCTGAATTTTCTAAACATGTATCTAATATGTCCTTATTCCAAATTCTGACATACTCAACAACATATAACAACACTCAACTAAAACCTTAGTGCTCTTTTATTTGATGATCTGTTGTAGATGATAATGAGTGTAGATGATTTGTTCTATACATCCAAATTTTTTTTTCCATCAGGCACTTTGGCATTCATGTATTGAATCATGTCTTAGGGCACACTAATCCATAGTTGAATCATATTTTTTTTAATGACTTAAAAGTACCATGTTCCAATATGCTTATCCTTCTGTTACCTAAAAGTCTTTCTAGCTAATTGATGTCTTATCTTCTTCTTTAGCTTTTTGAACATTTACACCAGTTTCTGTCTTGACAGTGATACTTATCTCTGTAGGTATACAGTGCAAAAAAGGAACAGGTGCCCAAGAGATAAAAGTCAGACATTTATAACATTAATTTGAAAAAAAAGGAAAGTTACCCATTGCACTTGTACTTTTGCATCCCTGTATCAATAGTTTGAAGCAGTCTAGTGCAATCAGAAGAAAATTTTGTGTATGTTTCAGTGACTGGTCTTTTTTTCCAACCAACTAATTGCACAAGTAATCTACCTCTAAGTTGATTTATGTCTATGCACACTACAAGTCATTATAGAGTTAGAACTTCTGACTGTTATTGACTACAAAACACATTCAGTTAGAATGCAATTAATGAATTCTTCCTTTGCATTCCTGGAGTGATGTATTTGTCCACTATGTAAATGTTTAGAAGTGGTCAGTCATTTTTATTTTGCCCATGGAGCTAAGCACTGATATTTTCTTTTTTCAAGGCTCTTCCAAGTGTGAATATGAACCCAGGTACCTTAACCACTCTGACTTACAGGACATCTGCCATGTTTTGTCTTCCGTAGATAATGCTGATGTGTCCGGTGGTGCAGAAGGCAACACAATCAGATGGCATGCAGTTCTCATTGTTAAACAGATTCCTGTAATCAATAGTGTCACTTGCTAATCAGTAAAGCATTAAAGAAAGTAGGTTTACTGTACTCAGTTTATATTTGCATTTAATAAAATTTTGTTGGTATCCAATCCAGAGTATGAGCCAGCAAATGTGCAGATGGGACAGTAGCTGAGTTACTCTGAGGCTGAGCTGGAGAAGGGAGAAGGAGCAGCTGCCAACAAAGCCAGTCATATGTGGCATAGTTCCTGTGGAAAAGAGGCAGAAACTGTGAGATTTGGAGTTTACTGCTGATGGCATTTAAAAGCCTGCTCTAGTGACCCAGACTAAAATAAGTGGTTTCCAACATTCTAGCAGTCATAAAACATGGTTTGTTAAACCACGAATGAGTCTCTCTACGGACAGATGGCACGGTTAGAAACCTGAGGTTACCCTTGTCTTGGAAGATATGTATGTCACTCAGTATGGCAGAATGTGTACCCAGGATCATGTACAAAATATTAGAAATTTGTCAGGACCTTTCCTTATTGCCTAAGGATGTTTCCTCCTCTCTTCTTACAACATTAAAATTTTCTTAGCTGCTGCTTTTCTTTAATTTCAGATTCAGTGCCCTGGTCCCGTAATTCTTCTCCCCTTGTTTTCTGCTTAACTTCTCATTCTTCTTTCCATCTTCCTCACAAAAAAGTAGGTTTAATATCTCCAAATTTAGGCACATCCAAGATTTCCATCATGAAAAGTCAAGCTACAGGATTTTTTTATTCTGGTTCTAAGATCATGTCTATATATATTGTGTGATGTAGGGGAAGTTCTGTTTCTCTCCCAGTAGCTCAAGTGTTAACTTCTTTGTGTGTGACAAAAAGGCATTTATTTGCTATAATTAAAAAAAAAAAAAAGAGGAGTTGTCTTTCTTTGAAAAGCTGATTCCTGTCTGAGATTTCACTTATAGAAGCTTAGCATTTTCAAAAGCCAGTGTAGTTGTTATAGTTTGTCTAGGTTTACTAAATTTTTGTTCTGTGCCCTTCTTAACATCTGTAGCATCTCATTCCAGATGGAGTCCATTGCATCCATAAACACTTGCTTCAGTTTTCCTTGTTTGGTAAAATACATTTGATGGCCTTGTCAAGGAGGAAACTTTATTGAATTGGATTGGGAAAAAGGCAGTTAATGTGAATTAGGTCAGTGATAAATATTACTGTGATTTCTACATTATCCAATTACATCTCGTGCATAGATGAGGGACTACATTTAGGCTGGGACTCTACTATCCTAAGCAGAAGAGGAAGGGGTCCTCTTGCATACAGGCCACACCATTTACCTCTATAAAATAGATCCAAGCTTACTATCTGTTTCCTTTTTGAATTAGAATAGGAGGGATCTTTTACCACCAGACAAAACCTTTAATAATTGAAATTTGGATAGGCAGGTTTGTCTTCTCTGTACCTAGAAGCAGAAATCAGTGCACACAGAGATCCAATAAGTGCTAACAAAAATTAGCTGCTGTGTGTAAAGTTGGTGAATATTTCTTAATTGTTACATAATGTGTAGTCTTTAAATGCCATTTTCCTGGCTTGTCTAGCTTTTTATAGGTCTCAGATGAGCTGTAAGTGGATAGATTTAGCTTCTTTACAATGGGTCTCAGAATTATGCCTATTCAGCAGCTTGTAGTAACTGGTTCAACATGAGCTGCTTCTTCAATAAACATACAAAAAGCCTGACCCAGACTAAATCAATTTTAAAAAAGAAAAGCTTAATGCTGTGTTTCCTGTTACATGCTTACAATTGTCTTTGGTTGCTTATGATCTTACTGTATTATTGACCAAGTGTTGCATTCTACACCACCTGCCAAAAAGTTCAGGTGGGATAGTGAAGTTGTTTTCAGAAGAGGGAAGCACTTAAAATTATAACCCCGACAGTCAATTTCAGCTGGTAAAACATTGTTTGTGCCAGAGGTACAGAAGTCATTAATTTGGCTCAGTCTGTTTTCCTGATTTTATTTGCTACAAGGATTTCAAAAGCTGCAGAATCAAAAAGGCTGCAGAGTTTATACAAGGCATGTACGCTTAAGATGAAGCCAGTTTTGCTATGGTTTAGCTCTCATCCTTCTAGGAAGTATACAGCTAATAAATTGGAGGCATACTTAGGAAAATGGTTGATATGGAAAAGCAGGAATGAGTGCTTATGTAAATGCCTGTGCATAAATTTGTTGATATGGGAAACCAGAAATTAGTGCTTAAATAAATGCCTGTATGTGTATTGCTTATTTGGGAAAAGGCTATATTTTCATCTTTATATAAAACTGGCATGATGTACTTTCTGAAAGCAATAATAAGCTTAATCAAAAAAATCAAGGCATTAATAACTAATCCTTGTGTTTTACGTCTATGTGTAAAATAGGTGTTTCTTGAAATGGGTCATCTAGAGAAACACAGTTTGTTTGCTTGGATTTCAAATGTGATCTAAACGGTCAGAAGAAGAGTTTTGTATTATGTAGGAGATTGTTAATAGTAGGAACGGAATGAAAATGTGAATTGTTATATCAGCATGAAAGTATAAGGCTGTAATATTCCAAAGGAGAACAAAAAAAAGATACAGTGGACAATTTTATACCACCAGTTAAATGCACCAGTACCTTGTGTTTAAATAATACCCCTCTGTATTTTGCTGCACCTAAAAATGTGTGTCAAAGGGTGATTTTGTTGTGATTTATATTTAAACAAGTAAACTTGTGAGGGGAAAGAAAACCATTGTCACAATGAGGAGTTTCAGATTGGTGCATACAGACACATTTTGCTCAAGGAATTTGGTTTACAAAGTCATGATTGTGCTGAATTAGCCTAAGGAATATAGTTCTAGGTGATCTTAATGCAAGTTATCAAGCTGCTCGTAAAAGAAGAAATCAAAAATATTCTTCACTGTGAAGTACAGGAGAGAAGAATCCATTATGCAGGTGAAATTAGTATCATATTCTGTTTTATATACATAAGCAAATTTCCTAAAATATGTAATTTGTTGCTTTGTTTTCAGTAATATTTCAAAAAACGTACATGTCAATATTTACTTGTATTAGGCAAAGTATGTAAATAGACACTGGGTCATACAATAATCTACTCTGGTGAAGTTTTTTTAAAAAAAACTGCATTCATACTGGTGAAATAATGCCTTAGAAAGAATAATAAAAGGCACAGTTGTTGTGGTTAAATCTCTCTATGTGGAAAGCTGACAAACACATTCTTGAGTTTTAAGAAACCGCATTTAATTTTAAAATGCCACTACTGACATAACAGATTTTCAGTGTATTTCTACTAAGCATTTAAGGAAGTTATAGGGGCTACTGAACAATGCCATCACAGTGCCTCATGAGGAATGACTTGATCAAAATGGCTTTCCTGTCATCCACATGCCTCTGTGGGTACATACGATTAATTACTTAATTTTCTTAATTGCTGACATACTCTGTTGGTGACAATGGCAATGTATCAGCAGTTTCAACTGTGTTTAGATTTGACCAGCATTTGGATTGCACTTTGAAACAGGTTGCATACCTATACTTACAGACTGCATACAGTGTGTGCATCACAGTTTGGGATGTGCTGCTTTAATCCTTATTTATATTTAGATTATTAGCATCAATGATTAAACAAATTGCAGAATTATTAAGTTCTTTGTGAAGACAGCAGCTATATACTAAATAATTCTGGCATAAGACAACAACGTAGAACAGAACACTAGATTGGATGTCATATGCAAATAAGAAACTTGAGCTTTAATGCAGGTGTATGAAATCAATAAAAATAGACTAAAATTTGTGGTCATAATTGAAAGCAAAAAAAAAATTAGGATCTCCTTGCTCCCTTTACTGGCTTGTTTTGAAATGCGGTGATAAATTTGATTGTGAATTTTTATTATAGTATCAAGTGCTCAAAAAGCTATATTGTTCCCAGTGTGAAAAGGGCAAGATAATTTTTTTTAATATTTCATTCTGCTTATTAGCAGAAGACAAATGTAGTGGGAGACTCCTCTGATACCAGTTACTGATAAAACTGAATGGTCTCAGTAGCCTCCACTCATCCAATAGCTCTTGAATGTTTTGTTGAAGTTGTCTCAGTGTTTCCAAAACTCAGCTCAAGATTGAAATTTTCTGTAAAATCTAATGTGGTAGAATTTAGAAGAATCCACAGGGAATATGGTTCACTCAACAATGCTTTTTTTCTCACTTTTCAGAAGAATTTTAATTAAAAAAGCACCATACTGGAATTCCATGGATTAAAGGATTAATTAAAAGGATTTAATTGTTTTTCCATCATCTTGGAATATTCTTTTTAATTTTTATTCTTTGATAAATTTGAACAGTGGGAAAATTGTCTCATAATGATCTTCTGGGTTATACTGATACATGACTGGTTTTTTTTAAGGACTTGAATGTGACGTCCTTTATCCATTCAGTAGATCTGAATCAGTCCTGCTTCCCCATAAGGCTACTCATATGGACCTGATTTTTGGAAGTGCAGTGAAGACTTATATCAACTTTGATGGATCTGGCTAAATTTAGGAATATATCTATTTGCATATTTCACATTGAATTCCATAGGAAAGAGGCAACTGGCTGTTTCTGAAGATCTAGAATGAAAATAATGCTTCAGTGTAGTCAAGAATGGCAAAATTGATACCTTAATTTTGAATCTTAGTGAATATTTGATCAGTCTGATTTTGACCTATGCTGATTATTTTTTCTTTGGCATTACAGGAGAGCACTAAATCTAGGAATACTTCGAGACCCTGGATCGGAGGTTGAAGACAGACAATATCAAATAGATCTTCAGTCTATCAACATTGGCACTGCTTACTGGAATCAGTTGAAACCAGAGAAGGAAAATGGAAAAGGAGGGGTTTTGACAGAGAGTGAGAGAAATTCTCAAAATCCAGCACTTGAATGGAACATGGCCAGTAGGTAGGGATTTTTAAAAAAACTTCTTATTTTCTGACGTTACATAGCACAGACACTTATGTGCACAGACTCAAATCATTGACAGTATATCTGAATTAAATAATTCAGTATTGGGTTTGCTCTACATTACAAACACATTTCCAAGGAGTTTTGGATTACACATTTGAATTGCATATTACTGTTTTTGTTACACTGTAGTTACTCTCCAGTTATTGTATGCCTTTGCTTCCATTATAAGCTATTCCTTGAGTGGCTTACTGTCTGTCCATAAAAATAACTCCAGGGCTGAGACTTCAGCTTCTCAGTCTCTAAAAGTGATGGGAGGTTTGGGGTTGGGTTTTTTTTTGTTGTTGTTGTTTTTTCTGTATTTTTAAACTTCTTTTGTTTGTAATTTAACAAAGCTTGAGTAAAACCAGCTTAGACATTTCTAAATTAGTGGAGGATAAAGTAGAACATTTCCTATTGATTCTGAACTGTTTTTTGCACTTCTGTAACTAAAACCAGATGAATTTTGAGAATGAGATATTTCAACTAAGTCTCCTTTATTGTGTATTGTATGATATGTGCACGCAAAGCCCCACCCTCTGGTTAAACAGGGTTGGAAGATACGGCATGCATACACTTGCATGCTGTTTAAATTTTAAAGTTTTCAAATATAAAGTAGGGGGGTTAATTGGTAATTTGTGAAGATTTAAAATTTTTATTTTAGTTTTAATGTAATTTTTATACTTAAGTATTCATCCAAGTAGTTTAAAACTGAATTTTTACCAACTGTTTAGCAGTCCAACAGGAATAAGGTCTGATGGCCAAGAGTAAGCTTTCAAAAGTAATTTGATGGATTTACAGGTGTTTCTGCTTGGAGATGCCTCTTTGCCTACACATTTAGTTATTTATTTTCATTTATATCTAGTTTTATATATTTATATATATTTATATCTAACTCATGCAGAAGCAATCCAATTTTTATTAAATGCATGCATAATTTTATGGTTCCTAAGACAGGATTCCTATCTGAATTGAGGAATGAGTTCCTAAAACTGATATAGAAAAACAGGCAGAATCATAATGAAATAACTATTTTTGGTTTAATTTTCTGAAAAAGAGGAGATGAGAGGACTCAGATTTTTCTGAAAGTGAGGCAGTCTGTAGCAAAGGCTGCATGAGGATGGCATGCAGAGTGAGCTTTGTAAGTGATATATTGATGAAAGGCCAAGAGGGCAAATAAGCTCATTCTGGAGGAGTGCATGCAGGAAAAAGATGTGATCAATAATAAATTCCAGTTTATCATTGAAAAATAGAAGGCAGGAAAAACAGATCTAACCCCAGTAATGATAAAACCACAAAAAGTGACAGAAGTATCGATAAAAATTTAAACACAGTAATAGTCTCTGTTCTTCATTTATAAGATCATGTGGTTCTTTCCTGTCTTTTAACTACTTATTTATTATTTTTTAAACTCATAATTCCAAAGATGTTTTTTATTTTAAATTCTTAGCCTTAAAAATGTCTATAACCTCCTAGCTGGACCTTCAGATTGGACAAGTTCCTCATGAAGTTCTTTGTCACAAAATTACATATGTCCACTGGAAAATCTTGAAAAATAAGATTATAATAATCTCCAAAGGTCTTGTGGCCAATTTGCAAGTTAAGTTAAACATAGCAAAACCAGCCACTGAAGAACTGGCTTTCATTTTCCTTCCCACTGGTGACTGAAACCCTGTTGCCAGCACACTTTGGTATGAACTTTATGGTTATAGATGTAGATAGGAAATTTGGTGGCTGAAAAGCTAATAACATAAGGGAAGCAGCTATTACAGACAATCTGAGTTCTCTCTTTTTTTTTTTTTTTCTGTAACTGCTTGGACATTCTTCTTTCCCTCGCCAGACTTCCAAAATAAAATGTTATTAGAATGTGTTTGACAAATAAGTATGTTGGTTTTAAAATTGCTTTTGAGTGCATCTTCTGCTTGGGTTTTAATTTATATCAGTTGTACATTAGCTTTTCCTTTCTGGTATGCAATTACAGTATTTTAATTCCAGCTTGAATTTGTTTTCAAGAAAAAGTATGAATGCTTTCTTGTCCTTTTAGCTTTAAATTTTGCAGATTTAGTACAGTTTTTTCAGAATGTTCTCATTTTGGTTTTTATTTGGCAGTCAGTTTTTCTGTATCTGGGTTTATTTTATGATCTGTGGAAGTGTTTTGCTGAGAACTGGAAGAACCTGCACTGAACTCTGCCATTCACTGCAGTATTTCCAGCATGCACCGAGAGGCTGGCTGCATGATGTTTTACATGGTGCTTACTGTTTTCAGTAAGGGCTTAAGTTTACCTTAAGATTTCCTGCAACTACCACAGAAGCTTTGTTCTTTAACTTAATTGTGATACCATTTTCTTTTTTATTTCCTTAAGTTGCTTAGACATGTTTAACCTGGAACTGAATAATAAATGAATTATTTTTGCTGAGTTATTTTAGGGTTAATTTCTTTGTTTGGTTTAAATATATTTCTATTTGGTTTTACTCAGTGTTAAGATACATTAGGATCACTTGTTGTGGAGGTTCTTTTTTGAAATCCTTTTCTCTCATTTTTTTAGTTCTTAGGTGCTATGTGGGGCAATATAGAATCCAACCTTTATCCAAATATTTCATAGTTACTTTACAGAAAACTTCAGAATAGATACCAGCCATTCATTTTCCATTCCCATTTCCAAAAGCATTGCTGTATTATTTCAAAATTAAGTCGCAAAAATTCTGAAATAAATTATATTGTAATTTAGTCTGCTGGGTTGAAATCTGGTCTCACTTTAAAAATTTTCATGAAAACCAAATCATTCTAAATAAAAGATATATGGATATCACACAAATATCTGAAGGCTTTTGACATTATTTATCATTTAAATGCTTTAATAGTCTTCACACAGAAAGTAAATCCTTCACATTTTCCCACCACTTTTTCCAGAGTTCAGTACTTCTAGTACTTAATATCCCATGGGGTTGTTGTTTTGTTTTGTTTTTCAACCTTTATGCTGTAGTTTGGAAAGCAAGCTGTTATACTTTGAGACTAAGTTGTTGAATACTTGAAGGTCAAAATTCTTCAAAAAGGGTGATAGTGAAATGCTGGTGTGATGCCTCCTGTGTCTCTGCAGGTCACCCCAAGAAGAATGGGGGAACTGGAAAACTCTGGTAGTGTGGATGCTGTCTCACAGAAAAAACTGTCAAATGCTGTGCTGTACTGAGGATCAGGGATCATAACTCTTTCCATTATGAAATGTTTATACTTCACTGTAGATGTTATAAAAAGCTCCCTAATGGTGTAATATATAAAAAGAATACTGGAAACAGTCAGACAGTTCTAATAAGGTTATATACAAATGAAACCTGTCCACATCTATTCCCTTTACCAAACAGCATGTGGGGAACTGGGAGTACTTAACCAAAAGAAGTTTTCTTGATTGAAAACTGCTTTTTCAGCTTGCAGATCTCCTCCTCCCTCTCCCTCCACTCAATGGAAAAAACAACAGCCCTGAAGGAAATCAAGAAATATATCCTCTCTTGAGGCCTCGCCCCCATCCCTGTGCAATCCTTCTACAGCTCCCAGCAGTAACTTCTGCTTCCTGCAGCCTGAATAAACTCTGTTTAAAAAAAAATAATAATTGAGCTTAAAAGCATTACTTCTCTGTGTGGTAATGAATTGAGTGTGGCAATATACTGTGTTACAGTTTTGTCCTTGGCATACCACCATCTGGAACAGCTCTCTGTGACTCTTATTGAGTACATCAGGGAGCCAATGATCAGTTGTACAAAATTGAACAAAATACCACTGCAGATACTCAGAAAGGTTTCCTGCAGATTTTGCTTTGAATAGTTTTCATTTTCATGCTTTTTTGGAAAATTCTTGGCAGCCAGCCAAGTTCTAATAAGGAAAACCAGAAAAAAATTCATGTATAGATCCGTGTCTATAGAAGTAAGGGCCTTTCCCTTGAATCTTTTCGAATAAAATGTAGTTCATTTTTATTCAGTCCTGTGTTTTAGTTGCTTCTGTTGTACCTGAACTTGGGCTTGTATTCATACTGTACAAAGCCTTACTCAATAAGTTGGGGTATATTATTTTTTTATATTAATCCACAGCAAAGAAATACTGCACAGCATTCTTAATATAATGAAAATTAGCTTTGCTGAGCATTATGTTATAAAAATAGTAATTCTGTACAACCAGATGGTGTAAATTTGTTTGTTATCTAATTTTGGTCATTAAATGGTCCTCAAAATGTTGCTATGCTATTTTACTGTCTTGCAACATGTCTTTGCAACACCTCAGAGAGCTGAAAGGATGTTAATGAGTCATTAGTAGTCAGATATCCTAATACATTGGTGAATCAGAGATTAACTGATTTGTACAACTACATGGGAAACCTGCAAGAGAAAAATATTTTGTAAGTCCTAAGTTAACATGCTAACATAAGTAACATCTTTTGAGGTTTTGCATGCCTCACACTACTAGAGATCACTTTGATTATGTGGCCTATTTCATGCTAATGCTTTTTTTTTCTTTTCCACATCACAAAATTTTCCATGAGAAGTCATCTTTCTGTAGGTAGTAAATTTATATGGTGCAAATGTGCTCAATTGTCATTCATGTTTTGAATGTACACAAGTTTCTTCCTGACCTATGGATTTTTAAGTATATAAGGTCTCAAACTCTAGATTCAATAAGGTATTATTTAAAAAAAGATATAATTGGCAAGAAGGCAAACATTTCCAAATTTTACATCTAGATTATATTTAGCTGTTAGTGGCAATGTTTGTTTGTTTGTTTTGATTAGTGTTTTCCACATAAGAGAACAAATTTATAATCCTACTTGTGCATTTTCTCAGCTTATCCAGTCTCACATCCTGGCACCTCCTTAAGAAGTGCAACATCATCTCATTGGCAGTCCTTCCTCCTTGTATAAATTCAATATGCTTCTGAGTGGATGTAATCAAATACTGATGATTTGATTTGATGTGATCAAATGTTGTTGCATCCATTGCAAAATTCCATTCTTCACATTTTTTTCTCTCTTCTTCCCACAGAATTTTTTGTCATATTAATCATTTGATATGCCTTCGCTTTCAAGGTACTTCCAGGCCACTAGGTCTATCCATTTCCCCTTATGTGTCTTCTTTCATTTACTTTGACACATCTACACTCACTGCTCATCAGACCTCATCGTAGCAGTTACCGGGACTGCCGCATTCAGCTCTTCAAAGAAGCGCTTCCTTGCTCACTGCTAGGGTAACCTGAGTATTATAAAGGCATTTCTTGTGAACATTCACAGTTATTGTCATGTTTTCTTCAAAAAAAAATTCATTTCTATTATACTGTAATATAAAAACTCATAAGACAGGTTGCCACTGGGTATCATTACCTATGGTGCTGTAGTGGTTTACTTTACTTCCCTGTCTGTGGGTATGTTTTTTCTTATACTTAAATTGTAAGCCTTGGAGGACAGAGACCATTTTCATCCTGTGCTTTTAAAATGTGGATCCGTGGTCCTTAACCGGAGTTGATGTTATTGTGCCGATAAAGCTCAAATTCAGCACTAAGGCACCTCCAGGCCTTATCACAGTTCCTTAACTGCCTTGTTGCTTTGCGTTAGCATATGGTCTTTCAAATGCGCTTACTTTTAAGTGTACATGATCAACTGCTTTAACATCTCTAAAAATACTAGCTTTTCCTTTTTTTTTCCAAGACAAATATATAACAGATGCATAAATGAACCATGGAATGAATGTGCTGCAGACATAGAGCCATCATTACGCTCTTCACAATCAAGTTTTTTCATAAGCTCATGTGGCGTACACCTGTGTTAAGTTAACGTTGCACTTAGGTGCAGTGTGGAAGACTTAATAATTCAAAGTGGAATTTGTTTCTTTGTTCCTTTTCTGCTCTTTCTCATATCCTTTCCCTTCATTATTTACTGTGCTCTGTTTGCCTTCTGTTTATACTTACAATTATTTTCTAATACTTGACTTGGTTGAGATTCAAATTCACCAACAAGAAATGCAGGAAGTAGTAAGTAGCGCAGGACAGGGATAGCGCATAAGGTTGATTTAAAAAATAAAATAAATCTGTAATCAATATATATTGCCAAAAAAAGTCCTTTAAGATGCAGTGTACTAGGTATCTACTAAAATGACATATGAAATTTAAGAAATGGTAATATACATGAGCTTAAAAATAATTTGAACAATGATTGAAGAGAGCCAGTTGAGGTTTTGGAGTACAACAAATAAGTTGCTTTTACAGCTCGGTTTTGTCATTAAAATCATGATAGCATTTTTATGCCGCTTCAAGTGGAAGCTTTCTAGTGTATAGCTGTGTGTTCTTTCACAGAATTCTTCTACTACTTAGCTTTTTCATTTTCCTCAAAATAAGGAACTTCTTTCTCATCCTTTTGAGAAGGGGAAATAGGAATTGGGTAGAAAGCCATCTGGTTTAAATCTGAAATGAAGGTGATGGCAGGGAGAGAAACATTTGTAGAACTCCAAAATCTAAGACCATTTTCTCAAGTAGAAGATGTTGACTAACCACTAACAGGTCTACTTTCTCGTTTGGGGTTCTAATTAGACTAACCTTGCTTTAAAAGCCATCATTAGAGGTCAACACAGCTAGAGTTGACCAAGCTTTTAAGGTAAGATGGTAGTTTTCTCACACTCACTTACTGACTTACTCTTAAGCAAACTGCACACTACTTACAGTAGCATGCAGCCTGCTTGGCGGTGTTTGTGAGGGTCATTTGAAGTAAAAGTTTATTAGATTTGTGCTCTGCAAATACTAGCTCTATGGCGTCTGCTGTTAACTTCTGTATACTGTTGTCCTAAATGAATTCAAAAGCTTTAAGGCCTACCCATACCATACAGTTTATATTCCCTAATAGGTCACCATGCTTTCTGCATGTTCTGAGGACACTTAAAAAAATTGTTAGTACAATTTGAAGCATCAAAATCGAAATAACCTGAGCAGTAAATTATCATCTAGAGATTTTGTATCTTTTGCAGTTGACTGAATTCCAGTCAGGTTATGATATCCATTTAATTTACTTTCAGCCTAACTCTTGGCTTACAAACCATCAGCATTTGAGGTTGTTTGCTTTTCAACAGAATCCATTTCAGAACCATTACTAGACTATGTATCTCAATACCCCTTCTTACTCAAGAGATTTAAATACCTATTCCACATGCATTCAAGATATTTCTCCACAGACAGGCATGTAACAATATTGTTTAATAACATTAACATTCATAAGTCTAGTTGATGGTAAGGACTAATTCTCTAATTCCATAATTCATGTGTTTGGCTCACTTGTGTGATTTACGCTGATGTCTGAACTGCCACGTCTCCATCACTGGACATGGCAAGATTCAAGGTAATACAGGGAAGTGTAACTGATATGCTGATGAAGAATTCTGCATAGATTTATCTTCTTCTTCTCTAGGGCAGTGTAGTTTGATCTCTTAAATTGCATAATTTCATAGTTGCTAATTTTCTATTTTATAAACATAGGAAAACTTACCTCAAAGCAATAAACTTCTGATGCTTTTTAGAGTTCTCCTTGGTGAAATGCAGTTATTTAATGTTTCTGCAAATTATACTAGTTTTTGATAATTCTTTTTACCTATCTTGATGGAAGGGATCTCCCAGGAATTTGAACTGTGTCCTCTTTTAGAGGCTGAACACCATCTTGATCTCATTACATTTTTTTTCCTTCATCAGAGGCTCTCAGATGGCATTTTGTGCCAATAGTTTATTTGACCTGACCCAGAAGATTCTGGCTATTTGGAATGTGTTGTCATAATCTATTAGGGATCCATCTATGACAAAATTGTGCCTCTAGGCTTACTATTTGGTTAAAGGGGAAAAAAAACGGAAAAAAAAACCCACAAAAAAACCAAAACTAAACACCCAGCTGGAAAACAAATGCAATTATCAAGTTTAATGGCACAAATACTCTTGGTAATTAAATTTTGATATTTAGATGACAAGTTACCAGCTAAGAGCAACCAGAGCAAGACAGAAGCATTGGAGGAAGACTGACATCTCTTCAAGTCATTTTTATCATCTTAGGCAATCGTTATAAGTTTAATGTGTGAGTCCTAGAGTTGCATAGGATTTGCTAGTTTAATTTTTCATGTATTTCATTTTGTGTTGGTTATGTTTTGTGCAGAATTTTTCAATGAAGAGTTTTAATGCATGAGTTCAAATATTATGCAGGCTTCAGGGCAGCTATTTATAAAGTTTGGAGAATACTGATAATGAAGTTCACATCTTTTTTAAAGTTATTGAATATACTGTGTTAAACAGGAGAAGAAGCAATGTCAAGTGTCAAACTTGTCTACCTGGAGATAGGTTGTAGAATTAAATATTTAGACTTACTTTTCCTGTGAAATGAAGGTAGAAGTCTACCTTCAGGATTGGAATTAACATGACTTATGATAATGATATTTAATGATTATTTAGGTAGCAATTAAATGCTGAACTGGTATTGAAGAAGTTTTGTGCTACATGCTGGATGTAAAGAATAATATATAAAGTTTTTACCCCTTGACAATTTATAATGTAGTTCCATCTTTCCTTTTTTTCCTTTTTTTTCTAGCATAAGGCGGCATCAGGAAAGGAGAGCTATTCTAACTCCAATTTTAACAGATTTCACAGTCCGAATAACTGCAGCTCCTGCGATTATTTTTACGAAAATCGATGCTGCAGAGAATTTACACCCAGAGGTCAGTACAAAATGTCAACAGAAATAGCATAACTTTTAATATCTAGATAATCTTAATATTCTACCATTCCACCATTGGAAGTGTCCAGATGTGTTTTCAAATGCAGAAGTTGCCAACTAGAAAAAGATCACTAGCTGAAATGTTCTTTCTCTGCTGGAGAAAGAATTTGTATATAGCATCCAATATTAAAGGCAGTCTATCTAGAGGTAGATAAGCCTATTTGCAATTCAAAAAACGGGAATCTTTTAATGATTTCCATCAATATTTTTTAAAAGTTGGTGATGGAAAGGTGTTGAGAAGAGCTGCTACAGTACACCATTACAAAACAAGCATCACAAGCTTCTCATACAGAAGCCCAAGATGCAATCTATAGACTATCTATAAGAAGAAAGTGTAGCTGAGTTCTTTTAGCCATATTTCCAAGCCCAGAGATTGCTACAAAGCATCCGCCTCCCAATCACTGCTGTGGGTACTTCAAGGTACTCCAGATTTAACAACCACTTTTGCGTGTTTGTGGGTCAGCTTGTTATTTATTAGTCTGTGAAGCAAGTTACACACAAAAGGTATTGGCTACCTTTTTGGCATTAGTTTGTAGCTCAAGAGTGTTTTATATAAGGGAAACATCAGAAAATTTTTGTCAGCTCATAAGATGATTTCTCTTAACAGCTACCTCCTCGAAAGGGCAAAACTGGTACAGAAGTGTAAAGGTATTGCAGCATTCAGTGGGAGTACATTGTTGGAAAATAATAGCTAGTGGGTATAGAAAGGAGAAAACGGCAGCTTCATATTTTGTGTAAAGCGTCATCACAAGGGCAAATGGAAAATTATTTAATGTAAAAAAGAAACAGAAAGCTTAGGGATGGCTCAGATGCATGGAAGTTATTCCATTTTTTAAAAAAATCTGAGCTTTACTAATGCTTATGTTCAAGAATTTCAGTGGTTTCTGTACATGCATTCTTCTTGTTATCTATTCCCTGGATAACGTTCCCTGATGAAGGGAGAGTTCTAGTTTAGATTATGAAGAGCTTGAACATTATGCAAGCTTCTCGTGAGACACAGCAGTACTTCTACTTAGTAAGTAATCCTTCTGCATTGGTTCTGTTTTTGATCTCCTTATTGCTTGCCAACAGTGTTGAAGAGCTTTATTTGAGCTCGATAACACCAATAAAACAGTGGCTATCCAGCTAGCTTTGCCAAGGTATTAACCGTGGCTTACAGGCAAAGAGAAATCAATTAGATTGGTTATCAGTGAGTTCCAACACATGATTTCATTATAAATCAAGTAGAGTTTGTGTTTAAAAAAAGTAAAAGCTGCATCCTTTTCTCGGAAGGAAAGGAGAATTGGAAGAATTGCCAAGGAAATAAAACCCAAAATCTGACAACCCTACCAAGAGATGGAAACAGGATCTTGTGCGTGAGATGCATTTCTTGCAAAATGTGTCTTAATAGTTATGCTGTTGAAAGCAAAGCAAAGAATAAGTCACATCCTTTAGAAGCCTGACACACCAATTTCTATTAAAAAAGACTGAATTATTACAATATGTAATGTTGAAGTATTGACTACAGCAGAGAACCACAATACAATTATATAGAAACTGAAAATTATTTTCCTAGTAGCTGTTATCTAGAATTTTCCCTTAATTTCTCCACAGGAAATTTTGGTCTGTGGTCATTCTTTAGAAGTGAATGTGACAACAAACCTGGATTTCTTCCTCAATGTGGCTCAAGTGCAACTTCTTCAGCAGCTGGTACAAGCCAACGTGATTGGACTGGAACCTTCCAATAGCACCACTGAGGTAGGTTTTTCCCTGTTTTGCAACTGGATTTTTAAAAAATCCACCCATAAAGTACTGTAGCTCTGATCAGGTGTTTGCATCAGCTAGAAAAAATTATGTAGGTAAATGAAATACGTGGGTTTTTACTATTTGGTTAATGTTGATTTAAGAATAGGATGAGTGTTCAATAAATGCTATTATTCACATCTTATGTACAAGGAGAGTTATCTTATGTAAATGATTCTGGAAACAAATTTTGAAGTAGGTTTTTGAGATTGTTTGGTGTTGAACTTTAACTTTTATTGAATCTTTGGCATTTTCTTGTGAGTTCACATGCTACACTGTGCTTCACTAAAGCCAGTAGACTATAAAACTTTGTCTGTGCCTACTCTTATTAACTGTCTTCACTCAAGTCCCTAAAATTCAATCCACCTCTGAATATTTTCATACTTTTTAGTAAGAATGGTTATGGATACATCATGAGGGATCCTACACCCGAACATTTAATCTTTCCTTTTTTCTGAAATACTAGTATTCAGCAGCCATCTCTTGAATATTTTCATTCTTCATTTCTGGAACTTGATACCTCAGTTTGTATTGAGGGCCAGTCACTAAGTGTGACAGACTGGTAAGTTTAAAGTGTTAAACTTCTGGGCCCACTGAAAAGAAACAAAAAGGGAAAACTTTGCCCTCAGAAGAAATATGTATTTTTTATCTTCAAAACCAGGAATCCAGTCAGGGTGACAACAACTTTAAGATAGTAGAAGTTAATATGTGACAAGGCACTAATTCCATTGGAATGGCTATTTGAACCCATTGAAGTACCTTTGCAAATAAGAGCAAGAGTTAGGGAAAGGGTTATAGAGCAAGACTTCTTCTAAGAATCTGGGTAATGGGAGACCTGGAGAAACCTTTCTCCTTCCTTTCCTGAATGTCACAAATTCAACATTGCATGTGGGTCTGCGTAGAAGTGAGGAATGCTTTAGAGCAGCCAAACTACCTTTATTCCTCTCTCCTCATCCTGTCAAAACTCCAGAAGTTGGTTGGTTGTGCTAATCTAGGCATCTTCCTTTATTCCTTCCCAAGGATGGAGAGAAATAAAGGGCATTGTTTCGTTACCATTTGGAAACGTGAAAGATGAAGAAAAGAAATACAGTGTGTTTTTTCCTTGGATGCTTTGCAGACACAGGGAGATGAATATTGTAATTTATTTGTGGGATTATTATCAATAAATTATTTGTAGAGCATTGTCAGTGGAATGGACAGAATCAGAAGATTTGAATGGGTGCCAAGAATTTATATTTTGAGTTGGCGTTGTGCAGAAGTGCTGCTTAACTGGTTTGGACTGTACAAACTTAAAAGCAATTTACTACATAATTTCAGAAAGCTTTTTGTTGACTATATGCTGAGATAACTATTTGTTCTTCATTGATATCTCCCTTGCAAACCTGGGGTTTCCTGTAATGAATAATTGGAATATTTCTGGTTCAAGATGGTGTTTGCCTTCTGTTTAGTAAGTTATAGAGCTATGTCTGGATTTACTATACTGGAAATGTAAAACCCATAATGTGTTACTTTTTGCGCAGTTCTTTTTCAGTATTCTGTAGTTCTGTGTGCCTGTATGAAGCCACCCCACCCTTCTAATATATGCACATTTATTATTTTCCTCATGGTTCTCCTTTAGTTAGCAGAGAGAAATACCATACATTGATTGTATGCTGCTGTTTTCATCTCGCTGAATGAAGTCAGGAGTCTACACGTGGCTTTTCATATTTCACACCTGCTTATAATTTCATTGCAAGAATCAAAACGTAATTTAGGTTGGAAGACACCTCTGGAAACCATTCTTTTGCTCAGAAGAAGACTAATGTTCAAGGTAGATTTTTAACACAATGTTCAGTCAAATCTTTCCTTATCTCGGAGGAATGACCCTCTAGGTAATTGTTCTGTACTTAACTACCCTTGCTCTGGCATATTTTTGTCTTTATGTCCATTCAGAATTTTACTTGATAAAACTTTTAGCCATTGTCTCTCACCATTTCGCTATACATTTGCAAGAGCAGTCTGACAATCTTCTTCATAACCCTGCTTTAAGTAACTGGAAACAGTAATTTAATACCCCACTATTATCCTTATCCTTTTTTTTTCTGTCTGAACAAACCTAGCTCTCTCTTATCCTCTCCTCATAAATTATACGCCTTTTAACCCTCTTGATGATCCCCTGCCCCTTCAGATTTGTGAATCTTTTTCTTCTACTACTGAGCGCTTAACTGGAGACAGTACTGTAGATGTTGACCTGCAAGGATCTGATAATCTGACCTCTGATTTGCTGGCTGTGCTTCTGCTAATGCTACCCAGTAGGTGCTCAGCTTTCCACACTACAGGGGTATCCTCCTATCACATGTTCAATTTGTCATCCACAGAGACCCCTGTGTTCTTTTCTGCAAAGCTGCTCTGTAGCATTGGCCTGCAGCCAGTATTTGATTTAGGATTTTATCATCTCACAGAATCACAAAATCATTTAGGTTGGAAAAGACCTCTGAGATTATGGAGTCTAACCTTTGACTGATCACCACCTTGTCTACTGCACTGTGGCACTAAGTGCCACATCCAGGAGCAGGACTCTGCATTTGCTTTTGTCCTTCATACCCACCTTGTATTCCACCCATTCAGTTCACACTTAAGTGTTTGGATAAAAGTCTACTGTGAAAGACCATGTAAACTTTGCTAAGGTCAAAACAAGCCTTATCTAGTACTCTATCCACAGAATCAATCATCTCATCATAGGTGACGATGAGATTGTGGAAGAGCTTGATTTGCCTTTTGGTAATTATGTGTTGTTTGATCCCAAAAATGGTTTTGTCCTTCATATGCCTGCAATTGACCTCTGTGGAAGTGTTACCTTCCCAGGGATTACAGTGAAGCTGGGTATCAAGTAGTTTCCTAGATCCTCCTCATTCTTTTTGTAGATGTGCACAACATTTACTGTTTTCCAGATTTGAAAGACTCCCAGACACCATGTCTTTTCACATATGATGAGGAGAATCCAGCAGTGACACTAGCCAGTTCCTCAAACCCCTTTGGATATGTTTGGTCTGATAGTTAAGAAAAAAACTGAGCTTAAGTTATCCATCCTCCAAAGAGTATTGTAAATGAACTAGGCTATTACCCTGGTCAGCGATACACAGATCGTGCGCTCTTTCTCCCGCTGCAGTTTCCTCTTGCATTTGCATTCAACACAGCCTTAGCGAGACATTTCATAGAAAGGTGTTTTCTTCCCCACAGTGTCTATTTGCTCTGCAGATTTAGACTCTCTGGTGCATAGCATTTGAGGATTTTCACCTATATTTCTGTAGACGCTTAAGCAGGATTAACAGAAGAGTAGGAAGAAACAGAAGAAAGTATATTCCCCATGGGTAATTACAAAATGAAATGGAGAAACCAAGAAAGTTCATATTTCCAAATGAGGATGTATGAAACCTGTCTTTCAAACCTGCCCCAAGATAGCATGGAAGTGATTTTATTTTTTTTTTTAAATGTTGAAAGGAATAGAACATTTTTAATAAATATTGTTTTGGTATTTGTACATTAATTTACACCTCTGAACTGTTTGTATTAAGTCCTTGTTCAGTTATTTTCAAGGGTATTCAGAAACTACTACGCACACTCAATGCTTCTCAGGGACTCATGAATGAATGAGCAACCACAGAATAAACAGAAGTATGTAAAAACAGTGTACACATGTATTCTCTGAATAGGAAAGGGGATAAGAAATTCCAGGTGTTCCTTTGTGATAACTGATGCTAAGAGAAATTAGTTTTACTGATTGTAATTTTTTTCTGCTAAAAAAATGAAAAAATTGAGATACATTCTTGTCAAAAATTTTGTTGAGTATCTGTAAAAAAGTGTACTTCAGTGCTGAAAAATGAATTTTAACAGAAGCTGTAGAATTCAAGAGTTGCTTAAGTGTATGAAGAGGAGTGGTAAAGTCTTCATTTTTTTTATGTATTGGTACCATTTTAAAGACACTGCAGATGAAATATTGAAAGAACTCCTAGAAATGCATCTGAATTTTTACAGATCTGACTATGAACTACTGAAAGTTGCAAAAAATTCTTCTTTATAAAGATGTCCAGCTGATTAAAAATTCTGAATTGCTAGTAGTGATTTAGCCTTTTTAAAGAAAAAAACAATCCAATATATAGAATGCACAGAATCATTGTTCAGACTTAATGAAAACATTTAAGGAAATATAAGGTCTGAAGGGACTTTTGAGCACCAGGGTTGGGAGACAAAAGGAAAGTTAGATTGGAACTCAGATGATGAATGGAATTTTGAGTGACTTAAGGCAGTGCTTGGCTTTTCTTTAGGCACTCCCATTATTACTAATTAAGATAATACTCTAGGTTGTGTATCTTTCTTGCAGGCAGACTGTTCAACCACATTCAAAGATGTGGTGTTTAACTTGTTTTCAGGAAGCCTTTTTTACAATAAGAGGTTTTCTTGAAAAGCAAAGTTGGTAGTGTTTAGTGTATATCTATCTCACTGTATTTCTTTTTTGTTAGTATGTTAGTATGTGCATAAAAAGTTTCTTGTTATGCATGTGTGTACAGTTGCAATTGATTTGCATTTTAGCATACAATGTTTAAGGTAGGATAGAACAATGAAATAATTTAAAGTGGAAGGGATCTACAGAGTTCATATAGACCAGGCCTGTTTAGATTGGGTTGCACTAGGGCTTTGAGTCTTGTCCTTCCATATATTCACTTCTCATTAATTAATACCCTCTGAGCTCAATCATTCAATTAGTTTTATATCTATCTAGTAATCAACCCATCCAGACTGTAATGTCTCAGGTTAGATACAAGAGTATTGTGCAAGCCTGGCCAAAACTGAAGTAAATGACGTCCACTGCTCTACCATAATCCACAGATCCAGCTATTTTATCATAGAAGATCATCAGTTGCCTTTGAAATTCATCCAAATTTTCCATTTCTTCGTCACTGTCTCTGGGCCATTTTATCTTACATGCATGGAACACACCCTGTTTCCAGTGTTTTTCTTCTTACAGGTTGAAGAATCCTGGGGGTTCCATTCCATTAGTTATTTTTGTTAATATGTTCTGACTCTTTTCCACAGTGTCCATTTTTGAGGAATAAGAGGAACATGATCCAGACTAGAAATGGATTCTCAGACTGTGTTTCTTCATTCCTTTTACCATTAGTGTATACGTTGAATGTGATCAGCTCCAGTTGACTAGACACACAGTGAACTGAGCACTTGTTCCCAGCTAGCACATTGCTTTTCAATAGTGGGAATATTTTATCTGCAGATAAAATTACCTAAAGCCACAATTTTACGACATACTCTTTTTATTCAGTGTTCCAAGTCTAATGAGAAAACCCATGAAAATGGGAGCAGGTTTGAAATCAGAGATACACTTACCTGTCATGAACTTATTGCCTGATATAGTTCTGATTTTTCACGTGTCTTGCTCTTAAGTCAGTATTCAAACCAGTCAGAATTTAAAATAAACAACCCCAGCGTTTTAAAATCTCATTTGAAATTCAGCTCAGTCAACTGACAATATGGCTGTTCCTCCTCTTTTCCTCACCCCTCTAAAATTAATCTTAGAAATTATACAGCTATTCCTGTTCCCATGATGAATTTTCAGTTGTTTTGGGTTTGGTTTTTTTCAATTTATTCATTATATTTTTGATAGTTACGAATTTTGCAGTTTTGAGAAACATTTTCACTGCAACTGAGAAATGTGGATTTGCATTCTGTACTTTACCTGTATTTTTTTGCCCTGGATAAAAAGTGAGAAATTATCAATAGTTAATGAATTATCTTGTAATAATGCATCTTGTGATTACAATCATCTTGTAACTACTTCTCACAAGTAACGTGATTACTTGTAAGAAGAGAGCCTGCTACAGAGGAAGGAGATGGAGAGTTTTCAAGGGACTGGATTTAAGCAGATTGAAAGCAGACAGCTATTCCACATTGTATCACAATTTTGGCACACTGCTCATTAAGAAAATCTATGCCACTGAAATTAATTCACGCCCAACAGATGTTTAGTACTGTAAAGGGATATGACCTGCTTGACATCAGACACTGGAAGAAAAATATTTTTTCTTTTGATGTTTTGCATTAGGTACCATGGCTATTACGTGTGTCTCACACACTGAAAATAGAACTAATTTTCTTATATAAATTTTACATAAATGCACACTCACCCTCGCTGTTCAGCCAACATAATTAATGCTTTATAGAGAAATGTAGGGTTCTCCAACAGTGTGTGGGTTCATTTAATAGTGGACATTGTATTTAAAAACAAAGTAATTTCTATTTCTACATGAAATTGAAATTTCATCAAACTAATTAATTAAGTTTTGTCTAAATGTACTGGTGGTAAAAATCCAGCAGTAATATAATGGGATAGCGGTAACTTCTCTTTTTAAAATAACGTGGTTAGAGTTAATGGATTGTTTTGGATTCCTGCCTTTAGCCCAGGACTATATGCCTATATATGAATTTGAAGTGTAAAAATTCCATTTATAAATTCTAATACTCTATACTTGATTATGATATACTTATTGATGGGGTTTTAAAAAAAATCAAGTCATTAAGAGTGGAAATACCCTGAATTTACAGCTGCTAGTTTTGGTGTGTTTAGAAACATTTGACCTTTAGAGTCAGGGAAGCAATTGTGGTGGGTTTCTAAAATTTTAAACAAATAGGAAATTTATATTTATGCTTTTCTTTCACCAGCCTCCCTTGGAAGCTAAAGCTGGGTTTCAAATAAAATTAAGAACTTTAGATTCAAGTCTTAGAAAGGCAATAATCTGCTTAGCATTCAGTCCAACACACAAAAAAAGCACCCATGTGCAGCTCATTAGTTTTAGGAATAAATAACTTTTGGGACTGTCATTACATGTCTGTCTGTGAGCAGTGGTGTTCTTTCTTTAAAGAGAAGGGGAAGAATGCAGTGGTTGTCTTTTCCATGTATTCTTGTTGACTTGTAGCACACGAGTACAAATTAGCAGTATTCCAGTGGTTAAGCTTTCAACACAAAATACTTTTAACTTTTTCTGTTAGGATCACATTCTGGTTATAATTTGGTGATTTGTGCTAGGTAGCATATAAAACATGACTTGTACATGTTTTAAGTACTAGGCAGTCTTTTCTGAGAGTCAGTATGTATCTGTAATTTAGAGTATACCTGTCTTCAATAACAGGTATTTCTGTAATCAGTCAGTATTTGAAAACATGACTAGAAGCTACCAGTGTACTGGTTTGTCTTATTCTTGATTAAGTGCACTGTTACTTGGAATAAATGGGAAAAGAAATGAGCTGTATTACCACTTCAGTTAGGGCAATTATATTCCAGTAATGTCTCTTTCTATATTAATGACTTTCTAATGCAGGTCCTCTTTGGTGTAAAGTAGGAGCAACAAATTCATTTTCTCCCCTCAAAAAGCAAGCGAACAGGAAAAAAAAGTCTATCTGTGCCTAAAAGCTTTAAGTTCCTACCAGTAACTTTATAAACTTAAAAAAATGTAGGCCCTGTATTTTAAAGACTCTCTGAAATATGGAAATAGAGGAACCTGTTGCAATCAGTTCTTCAAGTCAGTCTTGAAATCTGCAGTTATAATTTTGCTCTTTAGACTTGAAAGGGAAGAGCTCTACTGCTTCTTGCTTACCACTGGATTATCTGACAAAACTAGACAACCATTTAGCACGTTTTGGTTTGACAGTACTGGGGAATTTATTATGTGCTTTTTGCATAGACATCTGAAGAGTTTTAAAAGTTGAGTATAATTAATAAAAGGTTACAAAGAACATTTAATAGTGCAGGAAATAAAGCTCTTATCTAAATACTTGCAGACAGAGATAAAATAGGCTCTTTTCCAGGTTCTCTCAGTAATTAGAATTATAATGTCTTTTATAGTATGTCTGAGTTTTCCTTTTAATATGTTTATAATTGGAAGCAATGTGTATATGGGTCACAGACTTACCTTATTCCAGAAAACTGCAGTTATTCAGTTGGTAAGACAATGACTTCTTGGAAAATGATTTTTTCTTCTCAATGTACATTCAACTAGATGGATTAATCTCTGATTCTACGGAGATGATAAATTGTTTAGTAGAGCCAGGATACACAATAGTGATACATTTTTGTTTTTCTCAGAACATTACAACTAAAAGTAGAATTCTGTACGTATGCCTTGAGCATAAGTTCAAAATGTAGTTGTGAGTTCTTATTGCTCTGTTAGTTAAATGGAGGCTTTTAAGTTTTGGCATTGCTGAATTTCTGAAATATTTTGTTATGATTGTATAAGCAGAAAAATATGGATTGTTAGAGTTCCATTTAACTTAGTGATTTAGCCTACTATTATCTTCCACGTGTCAGGAGCTGTTCTTAACTTCTTTCTTTCAGCAGTTTAGCATTGCAGGTTAGAATGATATTAGATCATCACAGATATCTATTAAATAAATAACCAGTAACTAAATCAGTAACCTAAGCTGATCTGCTTGCTCATAAATTTTCCAAGCATGATTACATTGAATGGCACTGTTCATCAGTTGCGGTGAGTCCAACTTAATTAAGGGATTGTCTAATCATCAGTGCATGTAGCTTTTGCTGGAGGCATCAAGTGGCCTGGAAGCATTGGTATTGATACTAGATTAGTTTGATTTTAGTCACTATTTAAGGTAGAACTAACAACTGGAATTTTTACTGATTTATGAACTTAAGTAAATTAGGAGATATAGCAAGCTTTAATGAAAGCAGATTAATTGCTAAAATGAAATTAAAAGTATTGATTGGAAAATAGATAGGGATGAAATTTCAGAGATATAATTCTGAATATAGTGTCTGAATGAGACAAGTAATGTTAAGGCTGAAAGAAGTGGCATTAAAACTGATTTGGGCAAATAAAGAGGATGTCTTTTGGAAAGCTGTCTAACATTGGAAGCAAAATTGGCACATGTGCTAGCTTTTCTATCATTAGGTTTTTTTAATAGTTCAGAGTTTTATGGACTCTTTGATTAAGGTGACAGTGGAGGTCACTCTGATTGGAATTATCGCATAACGTGAAAATTCCTCCAATTAATTATCTTTAATTTTTTATTAATGAGATTTTCTAATGATTGTTTCATAAATGAGTTTTCTAAAAATAATAAAATAATTTATTGATAGAGAACCCACTATAGTAATTTCTAAACTTTTCCAGTAAGTAATTATTTTCCGGTTAAAAAAGTGCATCCTACTTCTGGTTTAAAAATTACAATCTATGACTTTAGAAATTCAGTAATTGCTGTTAATGCCCAAATGTCAGAGTGGCAGTTTGTGTTGCTTCTTTTTCCTTTTGTCTATAAATAATTTTTTAAATAGCTGACCATATTATAAAATTGAAAGAATAAAGAGAAAATGTACTGTATATATACTGGCTTTGAATCTCATTGGAAAAATGTTTTTCATGGGTATTAGAGAAGAATGGGAAAAAGCATCATTTAAGATGTGAAAAAGCAACACACTTTTCCAAATATTTGACTAGATAAATTCTGATGATTGTTAAGCAATTATAAACATCATGAATCTTCATTAGAAAGCTTGATTCACTGGAAGTTCTTGGTAAATAATTGTCTCCTGCTTAAAAAATAAAATACATTGTGGGTTTATGCTTTGATTACATAGTCATCAAAGTAGCAACCCCTTGTTTAAACTTTAAAGGTGTGATTTCCAAATGGACTGTATTTGATGGTTTATAGGGCAATGGCATAAAGATTAGTGTAGACAAAAATAATAAAGAAGTGATGATTTATGGGCAAATCTTATTTCCTTCAAGTGTTTTAATACTCTGTAACAGTTTCATGCCAGGTCTCCGGTGCTGTGTTTTTACTTATTATAAGCCTTAGCTTTATACTGTTTTATAAATTCATCTTTGATGTACAGTGGACCTATTGTACTGACTTCTTCATAACGTATAGTCTATTATTGCAAAGAATATTGCTTTGATCTGCTTGACAGGTTTAGAGTAAGGACACATATGTGGTATTTGATAGATTACCTGAGGGGCAAAGAATGTTGCTGCCTTTTTGTAATTATTCACTTTTTCAAAATTAATGTATTCCAAATTCTTAGAAGACGAACATATAATACCTACACATGGATAACAGAAACAGAAGTGCTAGGAAATGAAATACAAATATAAGAGTGAAGTGTGGTTAATGTCCTGATTTTCTTCAGTGATACACCTAGGATTATAGGTGCAATGTTAATAAAAGGACCACATTTTCTCATTCTTAGAAGAATTTTTAATATTCTGGTAAAAGTATTTCTAATATAAATGATAAGTAGTTTTACTGATGATCAGTGATAAAACAGGTGAATTTTCAAGAATTTTAATCTGGCAAATCCATTTCCTGGTTTCCATCACTTACCACCTGGAGATTTTTTGAAAAGTGAGCATTTATTTGTCATAGTAGCATTTAGAAGTAGAAGATACAAGAACTCCTCTTTGAAAAATAAGTTAAATACAAACCAACACATATATTGATCTGCTGATGTCCATGTAGGAACAAAGAGATAACAAATCTTACTGCAGTCAGTGAATGTTCCATTCTTCATTGAGGTTGTTACCAACTTTTCTTTTACTTCTCAGAAAGCTTGAAAGTAAGACTAGACTTTTGGAAAAACATTAATTTCTACACAGTTTGTTTAAATTTGCCCTAAAAAATGTTCCTATCTCATAACTATCTACTTTGCAGACAATTATGAATACAAAGAACTGTTACTTTGTATCTTCCCTGAAGAATCTAAAAGGTACTTTGAAATACTTTTTCTTCACAATATCTCTGTAAGGATTATGGTTCTAGAAGAGAATCGGTTACACTAATCAACAGAAGATGCTTGCTTTTAAAATTAAAGGCAAGTTAAACATCTGAAGTGTTTTCCAGAGGATGTCATCGAAAGCCTTCACCCATTTTCTGTCTCCGGATGGTATATTTCTCCTTATCCCCTCTCTTGTGGAATCACAGTATAGCTAAGGTTGGAAGGGATCACAGTGGGTAAAGTGGTGCAACCTCCCTGCTCAAGAGTCCTCCAGAGAATTTTACTTAGGATTGTGTCCCGATGGCTTTTCAATATCTTCAGAGAAGGAGAGTCCACAACCACACTGGGCAATTTGTTCCAGTGTATGGTCACCCGAACAGTAAAGAAGTTCTTCCTCATGTTCAGGTGGAACTTTCTGTATTCCACTTTCTGCCCATAGCCTCTTGTCCTATTGCTTGGCACCACTAGGAAGAGCCTGGCTCCATCCTCTTGACACCTCCTTACACCCCTCTCAGTCTTCCCTACTCTAGGATCAACAGGCCCAGCTCCCTCATCCTTTCCTCATAACTGAGGTGCTTCAGTCCTCTCATTATCTCCATAGCCCTCCACTGGACCTGCTCCAGGAGCTCCATGTCTCTCTTGTACTGAGGAGCTCAGAAACAGCCACAGCTCTCTGGATGAGGCCTCACCCAGAGCTGAGCAGAGAGGCAGGATCACCTCCCTTGACCTGCTGCAGGTGCTCTTCCGAATGCACCCCAGGATACCCTTGGCCTTCTTGGCCAAAAGGACACTGTGCTGGCTCATGGACAGCTTGTTGCCCACCAGGACCCCCAGGTCCTTCTTCGCAGAGCTGCTTTCCAGCAGGTCAGCTCAGCCTGTACTGGTGAAGGGGGTTATTCCTCCCCAGGTGCAGGACCCTGCACTTGCCTTTGTTGAATTTCAGATGGTTCTTCTCTCCAGCCTGTCGAGGTCCTTCTGAAGGACTGCACAGCCCTCTGGGGTGTCAGCCACTCCTGTCAGCCAGTTCTGATGTCAGGGAACTGGCTGAGGAAGCATCTGCCCTTCATCCAAGTCATTGATGAAAAGTTAAACAAGATTGGACCCAGTATCGACCCTTAGGGGACACCACTAGTTAAAGGCCTCCAACTAGACCCTGTGCCACTGATCACAACCCTCAGACCTGCCATTCAGCCGGTGCTCAGTTTGCCTTGTCCCTGTTTCTCAGGTCACGTAGTCTTGTTTGTTTATTTTCTGTTAGTCCCAATGCATGTTTCAGTAAGCTACAAGTCCATAGCTATCCTGTAGTCTGAAATTCAGGTAGGTAGCTAATATACTAATAAAAATAGCATTAGCTGTTTCTTGAGGGAATTATAGCCAAATTCATAATCTTTTCCATTCATCATTCTTATTCATAAGTTTTTAATTGCAGTGAGGAATGCAGCACTCAACAATCAGTTGTTGAAAATACGGAAAGATTTGCTCACAGTTTAAATAGAAACCAAAAAATTATCCCTGTTTTAGATCTCTCTCAGAACCTCCCCTGCCCCTTCCTGACATTCTGTTATTTCTGCCTAAGCAATGAACAAACCTTCTAAAGTTCTTCAGTGTACTTGGTATTATCGTGTCTATGTGTTGCTAGTCATTAGAATACAGTAGGTCTTGCACAAATGAGATGCTTAAAAAGTTACTTCTTCCATCAAAAGCATATGAAAAAAAATCTTGTTAAAGTTGAGGAGCAACTCTGTTTAATGATTGAGATGATGAAGTGTGGACTCACATGTGCTGGCAAAATGGTCATACAAAGAATGACCTGGGACTTGAAGTTTCTGGTTGGAATTTTTCTTCATAGCTGATATATATTTCAAACATAATTTGCAGTCAGAGCCAATAGGCAATGGACACAAGCTGTCATTCACCTGGGGGAAGTGTTGAGCAAAAACGGGGAAACCTGCTGTGGGCAGATCTTTGTTTTCTTTCAGAAATTCTAGGCATGACCTGCTGGCTAATATTTTTTGCTTTGGTAAAACCTGCTTTGAGGTATTTGACCTTTGAGCACTCCATCTAGGCTGCACAAGCACTGGCCACAAGAGTGTTTGTCAGCCTGTCAGATGATATTTTGCTTCTAGACCTGGCTCATGGCCAATCATTTTGAATAAACCCCATCAACAGATGTGGCATGTTCCATAGGGCGAACCCCTGTGTTCTGATAAATTGCAACAACAACCGACTGGCTTCCTGAATAAATGATATTAATACTGGGGGGGGGGGAGAAAAAGTTGTTTCAACTTCGGCATTTTGTTCTTTTACCACAAAAACTAGTATAAATATTGGATATTTCAAAGTAAGCAGAGTGTTACTTGTATTCATCCCAATAATGGGAAAGACTGGGGTAAGTACAGCTTCTATGTGCTCAGATACCCAAATAATTAAGCAAATACTTGAGTGAGTAAGAGGCAGCATGCTAATTACAATGAACTAATTGTTAACTGAGAGGTCTCCAAAATGGAGAAGGTGTAAAAAACTCACATATAGCAGCTGATTCCTTTCTAGCCTGGTTGAATCAGACTGTGTACTGATTTGTCATTTTAAAGATATTGCAGTAACATTTGCAGAAGGTATAAGTCATTCTCTGTCACTGCAGATTAGGCTTAAAAAGGCATTTATGATAAATTATAAAACCCTGCAATATGCCGGTTTAGGAAGTCTGGAAGATTACAGTAAACAAGTATTTCTCTGTGCTTTATTTATGCTTTTTTCTCGAAGCATCCAGTTATGTCTGCTATTAGAGAACAGGAGTCTAAAAGGGTCTTTGATCTGACTCAGTAGGACTGTTCTTATGTTCTTTTGTAGTTTATTTCTGTTTATGGTAATCTCATCAACCTTCTGTTGTTTCTATAACTTCACTGTAAGATAAAGAACATGATCAGCAGGAGGTATGTACAAAAGTGCTATTACAATTGTATCACACATAAAATTTGAAGGAATGATAGCTGGTGGAGTTAATAACACTTTTTCTTGCTGATGGTACTTTAGCAGAGTGAGCTCTTCAGTGATGAGCAATTTAATTAAACTTAAGTTAAGGCTATCAATTACTTATGTGGAGAATGAAAAAAAGTCAAATGGTACCATATTTTTTGTTGAAAACAAACATAACTTAGTTTTCCATTTGTATTTTGTTTAGAAAAAATAACAATCAGAAAACTGGTAAAACAAGTTCCAGATAATACTACTTAAGAAGCCAGACAGCCAAAGTGTGAAATGGGAGATGCACATGTTGCACAGATGTTGTGTTGACTGGCTAGTATCCTTATGGAAGCTTGTGTAATTGGAAGTATTTTTAGTATGTTGAAACTTTGAGAAGTTGGCATCCTCATTTACAAGTTTCTTTTGTCTTGTAATTACTGAAATCTAAGGTAATAAGTGTTAAAGAGCCAAAACAGTCTTGGTTTCTGTATTTTATATAGATCAGTTGAATTTAGGTATGTTTTGATATCCTAAAGGGTGTTGGGGCATAAAAAAAGGTAATGCTGTGTAAAGATAACTTTTTGAGGATTTAAAAACTTTTTTCATTATACATTTGAAATTTGTTGCAATGACTGAACAGAACAAACTTAGTGTATGATATTAGTGATGTCCCAGAAACAGTAGGCATTGAAATGTGAGCCAATAAAATGAGAGAATATGTCTGAGAGAATTCTTTCTGGTAGCTTGCACAATTACTGATCAGGTCTTGTGTACCTGGTCAGTTCTGCCCCATGTTTTAAAGCTTTGAATTTTCATTTCAGGGAATAGCAGATTGCACAGCATGTAGTACCATAACTTTGATATCATGGGGTATGAGATGCTTTCTGGTAGGCCAGCACTACAGTAATTGGAGAATCATAAATTTATTGCAGTTAGGGTTAATATACTTAATTTATTGATAACATTGTTAGCAACAGTCTCATGACCTGGGATGTATGGACTGTATTTTTGCATGAATAATCAGTAAATATTGCTTTTCTTTTATGATTGTACATTTCAAAGCATGAGATATGTAGTGAGTTGACCCTGGCTGGATGCCAGGTACCCACTAAAAGCCACTCTCCCACTCCCCTCTGCAACTGGACAGAGGAGAGAAAAAAACACAGCTAAGGATTCGTGAGTAGAGATAAGAGCTGGGAGAGGTCACTTACTGATCACCATCACAGGCAAAACAGACTCAAAGTGGGGTTATTACTTAAGTTTATTACTAATAGGATCAGAGCAAAACAGTGGGAAGTAAAATAATCTTAGAAACACCTTCCCCCCACCGCTCCTTCCTTGCAGTTCAGGGGGACAGGGAATGGGGGTTACATACAGTTGTTTCTGTGCTGCTCAGGAAGAGGAGTCCTTTCCGTGCTTCTGTGGGGTCTCTCCCATGGGAGACAGTCCTTGATGGACCTCTCCAGTGTGAGTCCATCCCACAGGCAACAGTTCTTCCCAAACTGCTGTCCCGTGGGTCACTCCTCCATGGGGTGCAGTCCTTCATGAATGAGCTGTACCGGAGTGGGTCCCCCACAGGGCCACAAGTCCTACCCAGTCAAAACCTGCTCCAGCGTGGGCTTCTCTCTCCACGGGTTGCAGGTCTCTGGCAGGACCCTGCTCCATCTTGGACCTCCCACGGCGCCACAGCCTCCTTCAGATATCCACCTGCTCCAGCATGGGTTCCTCCATGGGCTGCAGGTGGGTCTCTGCACCCCGATGGTCCTCCATGGGCTGCAGGGGCACAGCTGCTCCACCATGGTCTGCACCACGGGCTGCAGGGGCCACAGCTCCAGCACCTGGAGCACCTCCTGCCCCTCCTTCTGCACTGACCTTGGTGTCTACTTTGTTGTTCCCATGTTCTCACTCCACTTTTGCCTGACTGGAGTTCTTCCTACGCAACAACCTTCTGTTCTTAAATACGTTATCAGAGAGGTGTTACTATTACTCCTAATTGGCTTGGCCTTGGCCAGTGGCAGGAAGCCCATCCTGGAGCTGGCTGGCATTGGCTCTGCCAGGCAGGGGAAGCTTCTGGCAGCTTCTGACAGAAGCCACCCCTGTAGCTACCAACCTAGCTGCAGCAACCCACTTCAAGATATTATGAACCTTCTAGTTAGATTACAAAATGTAAAGTTTCAGATAACAGAAACAAAGAAATAAGGTAAAGGGAAAGTAACAAAATTTGGATTATTTAGATTTGAAGCGCTTTGACAGGTTCTCAAGGACAACCCGTTGACAGGGTTAGTTTAAGATTAGGCTCGATTATTCTCACTGCATTTGTTTTATGGCTTTGGAAATAATGTGATACATCCAGAGAAGCATTTTTGCAGTTGAAAAGGATTGCAGAAAGTTGTAGTTTCTAAGCACACACCACAACTAGGTCTCCAAAGCAGCTCTAATTTGTGTCACCAGCATTAGGAAATGTCTTTTGCATTCATTCCTGCATAGTGAGGCCACTTCTGTGTACTTTAAATCCAGACTGTGCCTTGTACATTCCACATGAATTTGTAAAAGACAGTAACTTCCATAACCTAAAAGCTCATGAAGGTTTGGTAAGGAGGAATGGCATTTAATGTCAATCTGGGTAATGTCCTTAGAACGTGAAAAGGGAACATTAAGAACTAGGAAACAAAGGAAAATCTATTTTTCTGTAAATATGTGACCTTCGCTTTCTATCCTAGAATTACTAGGAAAAAAAGAATGTTTCAAACTGATTCTTGCAAAAAAATGGCTCTTTGGGGAAATCTTCATGCTTAGATCCTGCAAATACAAAATTAAAGTGAAAAAAAAAGGGTTTATGGTCTCTGAGACACAAAGTTAAGAAAATTTTTATTTTACAATGAAGTGTCTGTTCAATAAGATGAAATAAGATAGATATTAAACCTATAAGGTAAAGAATTCTTAGTGTGGTAAAACCAGATTTGAAACTGTGGATTCAAAGTGTATTTCCCATTTGCTAGGAAGAAACTGGTTTGTCCTGCTGTTTTTTGATGTCCACAAGCACACAAACTATGGGGGAAAAAAACAGAAATTTGTATCCCATAACTATTTAAACACTTCATGATTCAGGACCCATTTCTCTGATATTTTCGTTAATGTCTTCTGTGACCAGTTAAATTAAGGTGCTAAGATGTTCATGCATACCAAGATTTCACAGAAAATATAGCTGGGGAGAAATTTACACAAAACAACAATCTGCAAATATGTTTGTGAATTAGAGGCATGCTTCCAAATCTTCCTTTCATGGACGCTCCAAAGAATATTTCTTCAGCACAAAAAGATATTTTGTATTGTTAATTAAAGGAAAAATACAAGTATTTCCCTGGAATACTGTGAAGCTTCATATCAATAGGATTTAAAGAGTCTCATGCTGGAACATAGCTAATGGGAAAACACCTCATAGGGATTGTGATTATTTTCTGGAAAAAAGAAGTTATAACAGCAAAATAAAATACTTACAGTAAGACGGAAAGAAAAGCAAAAAAACAACAAACCTATAGTGTTGTTTTTCCTCTGTGTTCTCATCAATACTACTTAATGTCTGAAGGTTTAGGGTTTTTTTCTTTCCTGTTTTGGTATTTTTCTAAGTGTTTTAAGATGGACCCTCATGGGATAGAACAATTTTTACATGAGTGTTAAGTGCAAGTGAGGATTCAGTTCACCTTTTTCTTCTTTCTGTAGCCTACAGTACTCGATTATCCGAACCAGACCTTCATGATCAATGAATTGCATTTCTTCTGTCTCATACTATCCTTAATGGAATAGTCTAAAATACATAAACATTCTGTCCAATTTCTGTATTGCATACCCTGCCTAGGAATATTTTGAAGACAACTTGTGAATTATTTTTATTATTACCTAAAATATCATTGTACTTCCTTGTCAAATTAAAATAACTAAATGGTATGTAAAGTTAATTTAAAATTTTACCATTTCTGATCATTTAATGTATCAGTCAAAAAAATCTGAGATATTCATTACAGAGATAATAAAAATATTGCCATTAAAAAGGTCCAAAATTCAAACTGTTCTTTAAATTAGAACATGTGCAAGAAATCATATTGGTTCATTTTTGAAAAAAAAAAAAAAGAATCAGAAAACCATGAACTATGTAAGAATTATTATAGTTTTGCCATAAATAACAAGTATAGTTGATTGTTGACATGTAGGCAAGACAAAATCAATGAAGACAAGGCAGTGATTAAAACTCACCCTGAGGAGTAGTAGTGTGAGAGAACACGTGCTTGGACTTTCTCACAGTATGGACATTGAATGTGTCATAGTGATGATTTGCTTAATCGTCTGATGAGGAGACGAAAGTTTAAATGTTGGGTCACACGATGTAGGACTGAGGGTCCTGCATGCTTTGATCTTGACTAATCTTCTCCTTTGAGTCATCTAATGCTTGTATACAGTACAGTTTGATGCTGTGGTAACATTACCTTTAGACAGCACCAGTTACACTTTCTTCCCTGCATGGAACATCACCTGCTAGGTGCAGAAAACTTGATTCTTGACAGCAATTATAAACACATGGATTCTGTAATTTCCTTCATTTTAAAGTGAAATAAGATTTTTTTTTTCTTAAAGGGAAAGATGAGGAATAAAAGGAGAAAGGATAGTTGAGGCCAATAAACAGTTCATTGAAGTTATAGACAGTGGGCAGTTTTGATTTTGAAGTTCTGTTTTCTTTGTGGAAGGATCCTCACTTTTTTTTCTGGCGTTCCCTTGTGAGAAACAATTTTTTTCATGCATTTTAACCTGTTTTTAGATGTAAATAAAGCTAACGATACTATCTCTGTATGTCAATCATCCTTAAATAATATATATTAAATATTTTGTGTTCTCAACCAAATTAAAAAGCAGAATAGAAGTCTCAATGTTAATTAATTTTTTTATCTGTTTTGTAAAAAAACAGGAAGTGAATGATGAGAAACCAAAACAGGTGCTGCCACTGAGGGAAAGCCATTATTCAGTAGTTGGCATTAGTCACCGTTCAGACACTTGTGTGTCTTGTATGGACTGAGTAGTTAACTAGGGATAGATATACTGCTTAATTTCATATTGATTTTCTTAAGGCCAGAATTTTCCTGTAGTAATATCCTGTCTATTAAGCAATGAGGCATAATTTTTCAGAGTGTACTGCTGGTAATTGTATTAGCTACCTTCCTAATTTTTCGTTTTTTCTGGCCAGCTATAGTCTGTCTTCAGATTCAGGTAATGCCACAGCATCCAAGACTGTCTAGTAGAATGATACATCCTATAACTTGATACCTAAAATGGAAGGGGAAAAAACCACTCCAAACAACATTAGTGTAGATAAGACAGAGAGCAGCTCTGTAATGAAGGCCTTGAGGTACACAGGCACACCCCTTCATACAGAATTCTTACACTTTTGTATCTTTAACTAATTATCATACCTAGCGGGGACAGCCAACCCAAAACCCCATTTTGCCCTGGTACCATGCTCAGACCTGCCCCACTGGAACTCCTCCAAGTGTTCCGGGCCTTCTATCTTGTTTTGTCTACCATGTAACTTATTATTCCAGTCCGGGTGGATATCCCAACAGAATGTCCTTGCTAAAATCTATTACCTTGAAAAGACAGTTAAAAGACAGTTAAACCAAAGCTCAAGAATGCAACTGTGAGGAAGTAGCTGTCCAAAGTGAAAGAAAACTACATGGCTACAATAAAATCTACAAAAAGCTAAAAATCTTTAGGCATCAAACTCCTGCCTGAGATTTTGTCAGGAAACAAGTATGGCTATTTTCTCACAAACGCATTTTTCTGTTCTATCAGAAATTCATTAGTGTTTCATGCTGTTTGATGAAAGACAAGAATACTTGCATGAACACAGTTTAATTAGTAGTGAGTTTAAACACAAAAGAGCATAGCCTTCTATGTATGCAAAATCAAATGGATGCGAAGATATCCAGGAAGTCCAGGTTATGTTATAGGACAGAGTTGAGTGGGGGTTCTGTTTCTTCTGAAATTAATTTGGATGAGTCTGAGCTGCAATGGTGTCCTTGGGCCATTAACAAGTAGTTGTATGCTGGGCAGGATTACCTATAACTATTTTATAGTTTAATAATTTTCTAATGTTTGAAACTAAAAAAGAAAAGAACTCTAGTCTATAATCAGAATTTTTTATTCATTAGACCTTTGTAAAAGAATGGCATCTGAATCAGTCTCACCTAAATCTGAAAATCTATGTTCTGCAGCACCTTTGTAAGATGGTGAATATTTCATAGTAAGGTGACATACATTTCCCATTTCTAGTCATGTTAAAGACCTGAAACCTTGACGTGTGAAAGGAAGCTGTATGAGTTAATTTGTCTGTTTGGTTTTTTTCAGATACATAATAACATGAAGATTTGTGTAGGAAAAGTTAGCACATTTAAGACCTATGTATGCATAGATTTGATGGACAAAATTGGCACCATGCTGTTTTAAACATAATCATGTAGCTCAGTACTGTCAGAGAGAGTGCCAAAACTGTAACTTTTTGAGAATGCCAATAAAAACCCTTAGCTGGAATAGCTGAATAATACTTGCATCATTTTCCTGGTAGTTTTACCACTACTTGGGTTCCCACATAGCCACTTGTCGGATGTTTTCCTGAAAATAAAAGGTCTTTTGGTTAGTTCAAGGACACTATCAAAATAAAGCCCTTGCCAGTATCCTGAGTCACTGCCATACCATGTTTCCGTTCCTTGGGAAGCTTTGTGTCATCATTTGATTTTCTTGCAAAAACCAGCAGGGAGTTATCTTTTTGAAAGTCTGTGCAGTACTTCTTGATACTTCTTAGGAGCAAACATTTCCATGCCAGTACAAACCTACATGCAATTCTTATATTGAGTAAATGGCTGTGGTTTTTCTAAGACTCTTCAAAGCAGAAATCTTAGTTTTCAATAAAGGAAAAAAGAGGTGTAGGACCAAAGTAAATTCACACTAAAATAGGAAGCCTTAAGAGGCAGTGTCCATTTTGTGGATATGAAGGCAAAGCACATGAGGTTTACTCAAAAGGACATATGCATGTGCATGCATGCACAGAGGTTTGACATGGTGAAAACCTCTCACGACAGAAGATTTTAAGTTGTGTATTAGCCTGGAACTTTTAGAAATGTACAATGTACACCCAGAAGAATGACTCTAGAACCACCACCGAGAAGCCCAGGATGAAGAAGGACCAATGGATGCCACTGCATTTTCTTCTTGATTACTCTCTCTCTCTCGCTTGCTCTCTCTTAATCTCTATCTCTCACACACACATACATCCTTTTCTGTTTCTTTCTATCTCTCTACATCACGTTTACTGTTAAATAAAACCTGTGTTATTGGCTTCGGCTTGTGATCTCATTTGGAACTTAATCGGATCATAACACATGGGCTGCCAGCTTTTCAAGGAGAATGCCATGGGAGAGAGTATCAACGACTTTGCTGAAGTCCAGGTAGACTACATCCGTAGCCTTCCCCTCATCCACTAGGCAGGTCACCTTGTCATAAAAGGAGATCAAATTGGTCACACAGGACCTGCCTTTCCTAAACCCATGACGGCTGGGCTTGATCCCCTGGTTGTCTTATATGTGCCATATGAATGTTGTGCAAGGTGGAGTTTCAACTACTGCTTTTGAAAGTGTCCAAATGAAATATGCAAGCTGAAAAATGTTGCTGTTCCTTGGCTTTAAAAAGAAAAACAAAAGAAAACAAAAACCAGAAGAGAATGTGAAAAATAAGCAAACTCTCACCATGTCTAAAGTAAATATGCAGGTGTATTTTAATCCATGGTTTTTTGCATAAAAGCAGAGATAATAACTTAAAATTCTGAATTTAAATTTTAAAAACTACATAAAAAAAAGTTAATGCTTTTAGTAAAAATATTAGTGAAAAAATACTGTGGAAAAAAAATACTCTGCCAGATTTCAGCCTGGTCTTTTTAAATTGAAATCCTTTATTTGGAAAGGAAAAAAATGGACTCAAGTTTCTTACTGGCCTTTCATAGGATAGCAAAATAAACACATTGTTTGTATTAACATTAAAAAAATAATTTTGTTGGCATTAGAAAGGATTTAGCACTTGCATATACCCATGTTACAATTGGAACATTTAGTACAGCTTTGATTTATGAATATTTGCATCAGTGTTGAACAGAATGTAGCCTCTTATTTTACTTTTAAAGAGCTGGAAAACATAGCACAAAAAAGCTGAGTTTGAGTCCGTATTGCTCCTTGCCATCACATCTTTCACATAATTCCTGCAGTATTGTGAAAACGACATTGAATTCCCATCAGAAGTATTTCTGTATTTGTTTTGCAACAAATTCTACCTAAAAAGAAAACTCCTTAGTTGAAAAAAAACGCCCACATTTGATTTTTATATGAAATAAACTACTTTAGACATTTCTGCTATTTTTGGTGCCTCATTTTGGCTTGATTTAATAGTTCCCTTTTTGGAGGATAGCTTTAGATTCGTGTTATCCAGAACTCTTTCTGCAGCTGGATTGATACCAGTAGAAGTAACTCTGTCTAGATTTAATTGCAGGTCTGAAGTTTTTATTTGGAACTTTATTAGACTGGAAGACATAATTTAGCAGTCAAATATGTTTGCGTGTGTGTCTTTCATTATATTTTCCATGTGAGATTAATGTGTCAAGTTACAAAATAATTTTGATAATGGTCAGAATTAAAATCAATCATTTAACTCATATGCAAAACATAATAAAATTGTTTTAGTTGAAGTGTTCAGTAGAGCAATGTGACAAACAAAAAAAGGGTTATCTTTATAACAACGATACATCAACTGGATTTCTAAACTATTGGAAACTCTTCAGTGGAATAGATGAAGTACTTAGAACAAAGCCAGGAAGAAGCTATGCAGTGTTTTCTTTGTCATTCCAATTTAAGCACAATGGAAAACAAAAATGGAACATATTCCTTTTCTATAGTTCAGTTTGTGCGGTAGGCAAGATTTTTATTTCCATGTAAATATTACTACTTTTTAGCAAAATAAATAAAACTAGGTCACATGCAACAGTGAGGGAGCAGATGTGATTGGCACTTTGATTTTGTGGTTTCACACTTGTGAGTCTTTCCATAACTTATGTAATGTGAAGCATGATCTCATGATTGGCTGAGGGGTTTTGATCAGAGTTAAGAAATGGCTGGAAATTTTACTTCAATAGTGTCATTATGTAACCATAATTAATATGAGAAGCTGGAAAAGTTATGCAGATGTAGATGCTTTTCATCTAGAGCAGTTGCACTTCCAAAGACTCCTTACAGTTATTCTATTAATTAAGGAATTTTACTGTCAAGTATCACAAAAAGAACATAAAACTGGTATAAATGTTTATAGTGCAATTTGGATGTGCTTATGTTTCTTATTGTTGAAAATTCTTGAGAGATTAAGAAATGTAATGTAGAAATGCTGCCAATTCTAAAACACCTCTCTTTGATCGGGAAAATGTCTTAATTATTGATCTAAAGTGTTAGGTTTTGTGTTTACCTTGATTTTATTCCCGCTCTTTATGCAGTAAAAACTTTGAAAACGTGTCTCTACCGTCTAAATACATTGATCAGAAATGGAAAATATAAACAAGTCTTACCTCTTAACGTTGTTAAGATGGCAGTGACCTCAGATGGGACTGCTTGCCAATTTTGAAAAGAAAATCTATTTATTTATCGTTGATTTCATCATGTACTTACCTGTTTGTGTTCCACAGGACATGCCATTTCCATGCCCTATCTCTCGATAGATATATGTGTCATATGCCCTATTGAACTCGAGGGGTTAAGCTAGTCAAGTTACCTATCTCAACACATGAAAAGGAAGAATTAACCACAGTTCCCCAACTACTAGTGTAGCTTTCAACACCTTTTCTATGGTGTGTGGTATTGATAGGATATATAACTGTGAAAGAATGAGAAAGTGCACTAAAGTGGTCTAAGAAGTAAACTATCATCTTGATGTGTTTTTTCTAGCTATTGAAAACCTTTCTGTATTGCAACTCATCCTGACAGTGAGACTGTAGAATTCCTCTGATTTAAGTAGCATCTGGTTATGCTCAAAGTTTTAAAGCTATTATCTCAGCATAAAATTTCAGCCTCCTATACTTTTTTCTTCACCAAACTATCCATTTTTAAGCCACAAATATTTTTCCAGTCCTTTCAGATTTTATCTAAAAGTATATTTTAACAGTATTTAAACAGTTCTTAAACAATAACAATTTATCTTGATAGATGACATGCTGTGTTTTTTCATTTTATTTTAATTAGCCATTGTGGAACCAAATTCCCTTTTGTTTTATTCCTTTGAATACTGTTTAATTATAGTTATCATGCCAAATATCTTAAAGGTTATTTTACCAATACAGTTTCATTTAACATAAGCCATGTGGAATCAATAGTCCTGTTTCCTAAAGTGAATGCTTGGAAAATCTTACATTCATATGTTAAGAGTACACATCCTTTCCTCATTAGCTGGAAAGTACAGGGATTTTGGCACAGGTTCTGTGTGGAAGCATTGTGCAGCTTTTATATGGATTTTGTTTTTAGCCTTTGATGACACTGTTTAGAATAGGAAGTATCTAATAAGTAAAGCATTTTGTCTAATGTGCTGCCAGTGTGTTTAATATATGCCTGGAGGTCTGAAACATTATCTTCTCCACTATAGTAATATGCATTTAATTCTCTGAAAGCAGAAGGTCGAACTTTTAAAAGGGACTCAAAGTACATTTTCAACTAAAATAATTTAAAACACATGGGAGAGGGGACCAAAGTAACGTACGGTTGGTTTTTATGGTTTAATCATGATCATGTTTATGCACACCAGTAGCTAATTAAAGAAAACTTTTATTGTTCGTTTTAAATGGGTTATGTAAAGAGTAAGAGAATTGATAAAATACAGCCCAATGATAAATGTTACCATTACATTTACTAACAGCAAGACGATATTGCTGTTCTTGACATCTTTAAAGTATTGGCCCATTTACTCCATAATACAGCGAAGAGCATTTTTAGAGTTGTTATACTGATAGTCGTTCCCTCTCATCCCCTTATCCCATTAGAGGAATACCTAAATGCTTCCCAAATATATTACTAGGTGTATTTTCATGTTAACTGTGAAACATGGTTGGAAGGCTCGATGCTCACTGAGCTGAAATTGATGCAAGAAGTTCCTGTGATCCTTCTGCACCTTTATTTTGTACCCAGTTGTGTTATATAAAGCTGTCTTGCAAATCATTACTCACTTGTTTCAACCTTTATAATATATGTGGTAAGACCATACGTAAGTCGAAGTTTCATTGTGGAACCGGGTGGCATGGAAAACTGTAATAGGATATGGTGTCTTTCACCTTTCAGGCCCTGGTTCATATTCCATACTGCTTAGTACTGAGCAGAAATTGCCATCTGAGTGCTGTTCAGTGACCTGCGTGAATTGATTTGGGGTCTCAGTAAAGTTTCTGTAGTCGAATGTCCACGTAACAGGAAACTCAGCAGTTGGGACCAATTAGCACCCTTGCAGCAGTCTGCACAGAGAAACTAGAGTCTGACTGGGGGTGGAGGCAGAGCTACTTTCTTACCTTCCTTGAGGTGCTTTACATAAACCATCACATTTGATAAATACTTAATCATAACAAGAGGCAGAAGAAAAGAAGTAGGCTTCAATTCAAATCTATTGAGGTGTGAGAAGAACAGATCCATTCAGAAATCAGAAGAACCGTGCTTTCTCCCTCCGCTTGGTCATACACGTGCAATGCTTTTCTCCTTGGAAGGTTATCATTTAGTGGATGGCGCTGTATTTTCATTTCCTCTAGCCAAGTCATGCATAACCTAAATGTCAGGTAGCTGCAGAAATTTCTGCTGCATAGCAGAGACCAGAGAATACCATGTAGTAACCATAAGAGTGTCATTCACTACAGAATCATGCTTTCTGAAAACATTTTTTATCAGACTCAACTGATGTCTGTGTAGCAATTAAAAATTACTGGTTTTAGCAGCATATGTCCTCAACTTCATTTCAGGCAGCATTTCCATGAAATGATAGGCAAGATTGTTTCACAGCTTCATCCTTTCTGCATTCTGCTTGCCTTCAATACACATAACCAGTAAAACCATCTGTACCAATTTTGAAAGTGCTGTCAGTGCAGGATACGGGTGAAGCACTTTATAGTTTACCAGGCAGAGAGGCTGAGGTGTAAATAGCCTAACTTTCCTAGGATATCAGGAGGAATGAGGATTTCTTGGCTCATAATGTAGTGATTCATTAAAATGGTCTCTAGTTATTTTTACAGAGGCTGCATTAAAAGTGGTATCACATTTACAAGTCAGTGATATGAGTCTGCCATAGAAAACAGCCGCAAAGAATTTTATTGGTTATTTGAAAAATATGTACATGAGTGAATCTGAAAAGATTGTAACCAGAGCTGGCAAAAACCTTTTCAAAGAAAATCTCAGCTAGTTAATGGTTCTGTTTTAGGATTTCCTCTGTAATACTTTTTCTAGTATGTTCATTCCTTTAAAGAAAAGGAGAGGTGATTGCTGCCTTTGTTCTGTAAAGCACAATATAAAGGAACCTTAACTGCTTTTCTTCACCTCCCCCATAACCACATTTCTATTAATATTGCTGCATAAAGACCGCAGAAATTTGAAGAAATTCAGTAATTCACTGCCCTTCATTCCTATAGTTAAGCTGCTGATAAATTATGTAAATACTTGTAATTCATTATTCTATTTTGAAGAGGTAGTTAAGGTACAGTTTGTCCTAGTTTATACCTCCCTTTTCAAAGATTCGTTAGGGAGTGGAGAAGACAAGAAGTAACTATTGAAGTAGGTCCTGGAACATAGAAATTAAATCATTGAGTCAATGTGCAGTGTCAGCCAAAAGAACCCAACAAAAATGCTGGATATCAAGATGGAGACTGAGAACAAGACAGAAGGCGTCATTTTATTACTATATAAAACCATAGTGATTCCACTTCTTGAATGCTTTGTAGAGTACTCAAAAAGTGCGTAGTGGAGTTATAGAAGTAGAGAAGGGAAATTAAAAAGATTAAAGGTACTGGAGCAACTTCTTTGGGAGGAGAGACTAAAAAGGCTGGGATATCCCTTTCTGGAGAGGAGACGACTGAGGGAGGTTGTGATTACAGTTTACAAAGTTGTAGCAACACTAATAAAGCTGGAGATGGACCTATTCAATAAATGTACTACAAAGATCAGGGAAATGCAGTGTCATGAGGAGGAGATGGTTTAAAGCAATTTAAATAAAAAATTGGAACTTGTTGCCCCTGAAGATTGTGGAGGACAGACATTGTCAGTGTATTCAAAAAGGAATAGGATGAATTCATGGACAAGAAGTCCAGAAACAGTTACTAAAATGACCACACAGAAATGTACCACTGGCATCCTACATGCAACAGCTGTGGATGCCTGGGGAGTAAGAGAGGAACAGATTGCGGGAAGTGACCAGGGTTCACAGTCTGTCTCAACAGTCTCCTCCTGGTGCTATAGGAAGCAGCGTACTGGGCTGGATGGGTCAGGAATCCTACTGAGTTGGACATTTCTTATGTTAGCTCCTATACAGAGCAGAGCAGACACTTCTAGGCAGCACAGATGGACTCGTTAGTTATGCTATGGAAGCTATACAGGGTGAATGCATGACTCTAAACTCCGTGTGAATCTGAGGAATTGGTCATACCTCATTATGATGATGATTATAATTGAATTTCTGCAGATTTTCTTTTAACGAAGGATTTTGGTATATGTTCACCACCTTGTCCTCAAGCTCGTGATAGGATTTCTACTTGTTTCATGAGCAGTGTTGAAAGGAATTTTTCCTGAAGTACTTCTTTGTCTTGGGATATCTCTTTCTTTTTATTCGAGCCTTATGCAGTCTCTGGACACAGCATTGCGACTTTTTGTTTCACTCTTGCATTTCATTTGATAGAAGGAACACTTTTTTTTTTTTTTTGATCAGTGATGTATGTTTTCTTTTTGAAATATTTCTATATGCAGTGACTTCTCATGTGAAACTCAGTGAAAATCACAGACAATACCATGTGTAGCCTCAGTAAGCTACGAGCTCATGCCCCATCACAGAACCAGTCTTTAGATAGTGCTGATGCTTCCTGTAACTTTGGTGTTTTATATAAGGCTGCTGTATTTCCATGACACTCAAGAAAAATATTTTTTTACAACATAATATTTATACATTTCAGCTTATAATTCCATTTAATCTTTTTGTGATTATGCAGTAGATTAATATCATGTTCTATTTCATCTAATCACAGTAAAATATTTTAGTGACACAAATGACTTTTTCAGCATCAGTGCTCAAAACCAGAAAACAATTCTACCTCGGTTTTTTATTTTCAATACATTAGTTCACAGCTATATGGTTTTGTAAAAACCATAATTTTTTTGTAGATTCTTTAGAGTTTAAATAAAGCATTTAAATTAAACAAATGTTTTTGTGACTAGAAATCATTACTGCCTGCTTTTTGGTTTTTTCTTTCACGTATTCTTTTGGCACTTCAGCTATCGTGAGTCATCATTTCGTTGGAACAGACACCTGCTGTGTTTTCACAAGTGATTACTGTGTTAAAGTTAACTTGGCAGATTTTTTTTTATAAGTCTCTTTTTTGACATCATGTTTGTCTAGTGATTGTTTGCTGTGACTGAAATTAAAATAATTGAGATATGTATATCAGAAGTTAATATAATACTTTCCTTTGCAGGTTTCCAAACAAGAGCAGAAAAAAATGGATGTGGCTGATGGAGGAACAGTTGAGACTTCTTCCCGTTATAGTGGGGCACAGGACAGTGGAATTGGCAGCGACAGCGTTAAGATCAGAATCATTCAGATCGAGCAGCACAGTGGTACCAGCCAGCACCGCATTGCTCGTCCTTCCCGCCAGTCTTCCATCGTGAAAAATCTCAATTTCATTCCCTTTGACATTTTTGTTACAGCAAGTCGAATCTCCTTGATGACTTATTCGTGCACTGCCTTACCAAATTCAAAATCAGTGCAAGATCAGAAAGATGGTGAGAAGATAAGCAAAAGCTCCTTGAACCTTCCAGAAACGGGCTCAGGCAGCAGCCATGATACCAAGAAGCCCAGTCAGCCGTGCATCTCATCCGTCACAGCAGATGATCTTTTGAACAGTAACGCCCCCCTGTCGACTGGGAGAAAAACGGGTCTGTTGTCACTGGAAAGTCTACATGCTTCCACAAGATCATCTGCTCGACAAGCCCTGGGTATAACTATTGTACGGCAGCCTGGTCGCAGGGGAACCGGAGACATAGAGCTACAGCCATTTCTCTACCTCATTGTATCACAGCCCTCTGTGCTCCTGAGCTGCCACCACAGAAAGCAAAAAGTAGAAATATCAGTTTTTGATGCTGGCCTTAAAGGAGTTGCCTCAGACTACAAGTGTACAGGTAAGAGCATTTAACATTCAGTCCTGGATATAACTGTGAAAATCGTTAAACGTCTCAAAGTCACTCGGGTGGTGGAAAACAACTGAGAGACTTTTAGGATGTCTTTAAATACGAGTCACTACATTTACATATTTTTAGGATTACACCTCACAGCTGAATCAAGTTAAGCATGTAAAATGTTTGAAATTAGTTAAGATCTAACCTTTTAGCAACCAGTTCTTCCTGTTCCTTAGTATTACTTTCTCATTGTTGCATTGCTCTAACTTCTCAAAGTTTTCTAAGGAAGTAAGAGTTGTAAGCTAAGGTAATTTCATAAAAAGCATTTTTTATGACTGAATGTCACAATATTTTCCTATACTAGCTTACTGATAAAATGTAAAGATAAACATTATAGAAGCACCAGGTGCTTTGAACATAAACTGTAAGAAAATTAGTGATCTTTCAGATGGCATCAAATGATGTCATGTATTTTAAGTTCTCATTCAACTGAGCAGTAGGGTTTTGCAAGAATTTCCTTTCTCTTAATAAATGGCTTTTTTATTTTTCATTTTGTATGCAAAGCTTATAACAAGAAATATTAAAATAACTGTTCTGTAGGAAATATTCTGAAATATTCTATGCCTGCCTTATCTGTACTGCTGAAGAGAGAAATCAAATGATTGCAATTCATTTGTCCAGCAGCCAGTACTGGGAATAAGGATTTAATGAGATACATCATTACAGAGTGTTACCCCAGAAAAGTGTAAATGAGTGTGCAGAGATCCAGATGAACACACAGCCAGAATGGTATGGGATTTCAAATTGTTCACTGTATGAGAGCTGTAGGTATTTCTAGTTTTAACTTGACAGTATTCACACAGCACAGTAGTTGTGAAAAGTAGTATACTTTTTTCTTGTGCAGCTTTACCAAATTTTTGCTGAATGAGATTGCATATTTTTGGCATATTGGCATTAAAATAATGTGCTTATGCAAAAGACTGAAGATGCTGTATTAACTTCTTTCAGAAATCTGAAATACAGTGGAACTTTTAAGAGGTATTAAACGGTGATGCAGTTTAGACAGTGAGAGAGAAGATACTTAAAATAGGGAGACGATTTGTTCTCTACTACATTTTTTTTATCATTCTTCTGTTTTCATCTTTCTCTGCTGTTCCTGTCCTGTCTTGAAAGAAACACATCTGTGTCATGAATTTGATTTACTCCAGATTCTCATGTGTATTTGTTAAATACTATATAAAACATGGTTGTTGTAGCATTTATTATGAAAAGAATTCACAAAGCAAAGCTTGAAATTTAGGTTGGAGTAGGTCTAAGTTTAAGATGACAGCTTCATTAAGTTAGTGTTTTGGAAAGATGCAATAGGACTTCATTTCTCATGTCTGAGGTATTCAAGTGTGTCCTTCTACAAGCTGCCACCACATTACCAATCAACTGGGCAAAGTTCTGTCCGTTCTGCTCCTACAATTAACTCCTGAAGTCCTTCACCATCTTCATGTGTACAGGAGCAATTCTAGAAAACAAAAGCTGTAATAAAGTCTTCCTGTAAATTGAAAGTTGATCAGAAAGCACAGAAATATGGCAAGAAGGTTAGATAATGAAGATAGTAGGAACATACAGCCTGAGAGCTCCACAGTCACCAGTGGTTGCTCAATTGCAAGACCGAAGATTAGCCATACATGGGTCTTACCCTTTCCTTTGGCTTTACATCTCCGTGTCAGGCAAATGTAAAATAGTGTGGAGGCAGGACTCAGACGTTATGTGAAGGCAGAAGTTCTAGTCTCATCCTCTTGCCTTTGTGGGCAATAATAAGTGCCTTACTCCTGTATCACGCAGAATCCTGTGCTTGCTGCCAAAGCATTAGTGTGCTTTTCAAAAGAGTTTGAGAGGTGAGTTCCAAAGTTCTAGTATCTACAAATACCGTCCTAAATGTATCAATAAGTTAATAAAATAGGCCGCACTTCAAGGCACACACTAATTCACACAGCAAAATAGGTTGTATAAAGTTTTTATTGCCTCGTGGAAGACCTGCTGTGCTTGGAATTGCATCGTTTAGAGTTAATGCCGTCGTACTGCTGTAGTAACATGTTAGTTTGGAAATCTTTATTTTTCATTTCTAACGTGTATTTGAGGGAAAATAGCCATGAACTGCGTGTGTTTTATATATATGTCTGTATGTGAATACTCACTACACACACTATGTATTGCATACCATATAATACAGAATCAGGAGCTCTTTGTGGCATTTTCTGCACTGCTGCTGTTGATTTCATCAATCACACCAATTTTTCTTGACATTGTGATTGTTTGCCAACAATTTTTTGTGAAAGAGATATATCATCCATATGAAGAGCAATATGAAGTTTATTTGAAGGAACTAGGTTAGCTTCTTTCCCTCTGTAGAATAGATATGCACTATTTTCCTGTATTTCTCTGTTTATCAAGGACTGGAAAATGGGAAGAGGACATAAATTATGTCTAATTTACAGTGAATGTTGCTAAACAGTATTTCCAGTTAGCCCCTCTAGAAGACTGCTCTTGTGTGTGTATGTACACACGAAACTAACTCTCCATTATCTAATGCAGAATGGGGAAGAGGACACAAGCTGAACATAAAAGATATATTTTAACTGGATTATAAGAACTGAGGGAGCATATTCCCCCTTCATAACAAAACAAAAAAAGCAGCCAACCAAACCATCTACCTGATGAAAACATTGTGTGCATTCCATTCTGTGATGGAGATTAGACAACAGCACAGCAGCAGCTCAGAAATTCAGGCCTATAACACTGCAATTTTTAATCACAACCTAAAAATTGGGACTTGCCTGGGCAAAAAGAAAAAATACATAGTGTGTTATAAAATTTTATTGGTACTCCTATGGGGGTAGTTTCTCATTACTTCCAATAATAGGGTTAAACTTACATAGTTAAGCCATATATGAAATATTTACGTTACATTCTAAACATGCTAATAAAATCTCCTCCATTTCAAATCATTCTGTGTATATCTATACACCATATACACTGCATAAGAGTATTTTATGAATGTTTTAAAGCATTTGGAAAAATCGTTTGTATCAATCTTGTTGTGAAATTCTGAAGACTTTACTGTTAGTTCAACAGCAGTAGATTCAGGTCTTGAGAAATACTGTGCTATAATTTCTTACAGCTTTTCTAAAAGAAAAAATCTGCGCTTCTGAAACAACTCTCAAATTTCTGCAAGGCAGAAGCAAATACAAAATTCTATTGTGAAATTGGAAAGGTCTTATTCTTTGGTTGACATTAGCTCCAGAAAAAAACTTTAGGGAAAAGAAAGGCTGGTAATAGTCTGGATCTAGTTGTGCTTTTCATCCCTTACCTCCCATTAGTGTACTTCTAAGAAATACATTGTTTAGCTGTAGGTCAAAAAAATTGTTTAAAATTTAGAAATGCTTCTAACAGGTAATTTGATGACAGTCTGTTTTATGAACCTTTGAATAAAACAGGGAAATTATCCTTTAAAACTGCACCAACATGAATTTTAAATAGTTACTCCTGGGCTGGTGACAGAATTGAGGTTACTGCTTCATGATGGTTTACTGCTTTGAACATTGTGTAGAAATGAAGTTTTTTATACTGTTATGAAACCATATGTATTTTATTTGGGACAGGGTTTTGTTATTAGTTTTGAACAGAGCATAAAATTCAGGATCTTGGACATTAAGCTATCACTTTTTTTGTGCAAGAGTATATTGCACAGTGGCCCAAACACCAAACTTTATCCAAAGAACTTGGCTCCTCTGTCACTAGCACTAGCTGTGTTATTTTTAGCTTAATTTCTGAAACATAAAAGAAATAAAAACTTAAGAATTAAATAGGAGGAAATAGGCTATTTAAAAGTTAAGTATTCTTAGTGTATTAATTAACAGTTAGTTGCATCAGACTTCCATCAGACCAGCGTCTGTATGTGGGAGCATTTGCCTGCCTGGGAGCTAAAGACCCGATGGCTGGGCTTCCTCAGTCATTCTCTCCAACCAAGTCCACTGGCAAGTCAGTTTGTAGGAGGAGGAGACTTATTAGGTTATTGAAATGTTAGCTCAGTTTTATTATGCTTGTACTAAACTGCTTCATTTGTGTTTGTAATTGGGCAGCTTGATTGCAGTTACGCTACTGCCAGGTACAGGAATTTCAAATCAAAATAAATAAATTAATGGAATAAATTTGAACTCCTTACTAAGTGCCCTTAAAGAAACCTACTTGCTTCTTGAGTTTACATGTAAGATTCTGTGTAAATAGACTGGAAGATACTGTAAAAAAGCCCTTTTTATTCAATGTTCATCCTACATTTAACAAAAAGGCATCTGCTAACTGTTAGTTTTTGCAAACAGCTTTGGCCATTTCCACTTAAATAATAGTGGGTGCAATTGTTTTTAATGTAATCTCATAAGCTGCTTTTATAAATATTTTTTTAAATCTTTATTTGCTTTGTTTCAGGTAATGTAATCCAGATACAAAATTGCCTCATTTCCTGACCACTGTGCTCTGGGCATTCTTGAAAAATCTTTTTTCTATTTGTTTGTTTGTTTACTTTCAAAGAGGAGGTTGTGGTGCTTGGTTGTTTCAAGGGAGAGAAGTTTCTCAGTAAATATCTGTTATGCATGGAATTTCTTCAACTTCCGCCAACGACACATTTGCAAGAACAGGCATTATGAGGCCATCCAGAATTATTCTTGATTTTTATTTTATTTTGTTTTATTTGACACCCACGCCTTTGATGGCAGGGAGTCCATGAAGAGCAGATGCAGTAGCTAAGATCACATGTGACCTCTGACCTAATGTAAAGCCCAAGCTTTTGCATGAAGAGCGATGCAGGCTGGCTCTGGCAGGAGGTGTGATTCACTGCCTCTCCGTCAGCCTGTGCTTACTACATGGCAGAGAGAGGATTTAAGGCTGCTTCTTAGCATAGCATTGAAGGAGTTCTGCTAGAGTGTCACCTGTTCCCCTCTGAGTATATTTATTGTCCCGTACATCTGCAGCCATGGATGCGGGGGGGTCCAGCCCCCACCCATAAAGCCAAGTAGGCCAGGGAATGTGCATTCCTCAGGTTACTGTAAGTGCTCATTTTTGAACTTCCTGACACAGCACTTGTGAGTACGCTAGCAGAAATGTTTTCCCACTTGTGTTCTTTAAATTCCAATGGAAACCGTTTTTAAAATAAGACCAAACGTTCCACTTCAGAGTTTCAAATGCGAAGATGATTGCAGCATCGTACTGGTTTTTAAAATTGACTGCAGACCAAAATATGATTCATCCATTGAAATAAAAGCACATTGCAGCTCTCATGTGGCTGTGTAGAGTTCCAGCTGAACAGGCCAAGCTGCCATCCCTCACACACACTCAGTAGCCCTCTCCCTGCCTGGGGCTGCGGGCGGGCTGTGGGTCGCTGAGACCCCCACAGGCTGTGCCCCCTGAGCTGGCCTAGTTGTCAGCTATAAACAGGAACAAAAACACATTTTGGAGAATGAAAATATTCAAGATGTGAAATTTCTTCTGCTTTCCTCCTTCCCTTTGCCCTTACTCCCTTTGCTCTTCAGGAGTTTGGGGTTTGCTATCTGCTGTTATTGGAAGACCAAAGGGATAGCATGTAAATCAAAAGTTTGCAAATTCAAATCAAGTTTAGGAAGATACTTCATAAACTGAAGTTTGGAGTGAGGTCTGGATCTTAGCAAGGCTAAAAGTGGCTTGGGTGAATTCAAATATAGTAATTTTTTTTTTTTTAAAGGGGAGGGAGGAAGGTGAATGTTGACCTATTGAAGGCCTCAGCTTCTCAGTCTTGCAGATTTTAAATTACAGTCTTATAATTTAAACTCTTGTCGATCTGTAATTGTTGTCTCACCATTTTTCTTTTGCGGCCAGAGACAAATTTTTCTCATGGTGTAGGGGATAGAATTTCTGGCCGTCTTCACCACTCCTCACTTCTCAAGCCTTTCTTGTCTCTCTTTTGGCTTGCTGTGGAGTAATTCTAGCCTCTCTTTTTACTTATATATGCATCCCTGGGGTTTTCTGCAGCATTTTCTTTATACAAATAACTGCAAATTTAAGTGTTGATTTTTGGGAGAATCATAGAAAGTGGAAATGGGAATGACTTATTATAATACATTATTCAGACCAGTTCCCTGCTGATGCATAATTGTTCCCTATTGTATATTTTACAGTGTTCTGTCAAATGTATTTTTAAACATTTTGAACACTTCCATCATTTCCTTGAGGGACAAGAGTCCTTTTTCTAGCAGTTCTCCTCATCATGAATTCCTCACTTTTCATCCTAAAATTTCTTTTTTTTTTCATTCAGTTGCTTCTCTGATGTTTCCTATGCCCTTGGCATAGGGATTGATTGACTCATATTGTTTTATTCTTTTCCTGATCCTTGATTCTATTAAAATGCATATGCTGTTTTCTACCTTATAAGGTATTTTAATCAAGATACACATTTCAGTCATTTAACCTTTGATGAAAATGTATTTGTCTTACCCAGATACATTTTATTTGGAACTCCTCTCAAGTTTTTGATATACAGAATCATAGTCAGTTTTGAAACCTCTGGGTTTTAGCTTCCTTGTCATTATGTAAAACCTTAGTTATTGACCAGTTTCTGGCATATTTGGCTGTACAGTCAAGTCTGTTACCCAGATTTCAAATGAATCATATGCTGTCATCTTGGAAGCACTCAAACGAGTTCTTTGAGATTATTACCTCCAATGCAAAATTGTGTCAATGCAACACTCCTGCTTCCAGAATTAGCTCAGTTTCACTTAAAAAAGAAAATGCTTGAACTCAGTAAGACCAGTGCTGAGTTAAAAGTAATATATTTTGTTGGGCTCAAGCTAATTTTGTGCATTGAGGTTTCTTCATGTTCTGTTCCTAGTATGTAAATTTCAGAATCTTTAAAATTATTCACATATTCCAATCCTGCTGTGCCCCAGGTAATGAAGAGGTGACGGTGCTGCACTCCTTGGAGGCATGACTGAGCAAAACAATCTCCTGAGAGTCCCATGATTCCTTTATTTTTTGACTCCGCTTACACACTGCATTTCCCAGTGCCCTGAGGGTAGTGTTTATATAGTTAATGTATTAGGTCATGCAGGGATTTTCTGCAATGTAAGTTCTTGTCATCTGAGATATTTTCATCTTTAAAGAGCTACAACTTTGAAATAATTATTAGGTATTTTATAACATAAACACATCTTAGGATAATAAGACTACCTGTAAATGTATTATTCAAAAGAGATGTTCGACTAAATTTAGTGGATTTTCTGAAAAGCCAGTGGATGATATAGGTTGCTATATACAGTATGTGATGATATCTTTCATAAATGAGAAAAATAATGAAATATTGCGACATTTTGCTCCACATTGGTACACCTAAATGTTTATATTAATAGTTCTGAAGGAACAGTAGCTTAGAGATCAATTTAATTGATCCAGTGATGTTCATTGAATGATATTCAGTAATTTTGACAATTGTTTACACTATATATTCTAAAAAACTTTAGAATGTTAGTTCTTTATGATGATCTACTAGCACAAAACAAGATATTATTTTATAGATCCAAGTCAGAGATAACAAGCATGTTTACAACAGCTACAAATCTGTGTTTTGGAAAAAACAAGTGCTTTGGTGGTAAAGAGGATGATATTGTTGTTACTATTGTTATTTGCAGTATACTAGGCAAATGCTAGACACAACATGTTCCCTAAAGCACTTACTATAGAAAAGGGAGTGTACCACACCATTCTGGTTATTGTAATTAAAGAACCATAAAAATGTAGAAATTCTCATAGAAAATATACAAATCTGTTGTGTGCAGTGACTGATATTAAATAACTATTGAGAGCTGATTTTATAAATATATATAGCAGGAATAAAGGGAAGGAAAGACTGTAATGTATATGCCATACAGTACAAACACTGCTGTAAAGTCATTGCCTGAAAATTGATCAAATAAAAACAGAAGAATGTGCTAACTTTTGATCTTTTCCATATAGATCTAAAGTCATGATCAATTGGTTTCAGTAGGTTCTTTGAAATCACATAAGGGTTCGTATGTGCCAAGTTTTATATGAATCACATGATAGGGTCAAGAAACACAAATTCCAAAGCTGACTTTATATACCTAATTCACATATGACCGTGATACCACGATACCATATGTTGGTATAACAGTGAGTATGTAAATACTATTCTTGAAAGGAATTCATTCAGTAAAACTCAAAGCAACTATTGCAGTTTTTAATTGACTGGAAAAAAGGAGAGAATAGCATCAAGAAAAACTCCTTAAGTTGTTGAAGATGAGACAGATATTCAAAAATTAACATAGCAGTTTTGATAATAAAGAATGATTATTTAGAATTTAAGGCCTATTATGCTAAAATTGAGTACTCTTATAATGAAGGTCATGAGTCCCTAAAGAATAAAAAGCATTTTTACACTACTCTTTTTGCCATTTGTAATACTTGGAAAATGAAGACAAGAATAACACTTGGACAGTTTTAATTTTAATGTACAATTGTAATATTATAGACTGATCAAAGAAACACAGTTCATGCATGCATGCAAGAATAGCTTCGGATTAGCTATTGAGTGAAACTCCAAAGGGAATTATATAACTGCACTGCTATCATGTTCTGTCCCTGAGATCTCATAGCATTCTTGTTTTTTCACCCTCGTAATTTACTTTTCCATTATTATCTTCTCTACCTGGAAATGACAATACAGTCTAGAAGTAGCAGATTTTGAGCACCAATTCTTTTGTAAAGACTGCATGAAAGTGTCAATAATTAATCATTAATTAAAGTTAAAATTGTATGCTATTTAAAGTCATCTTGGGGTAACAGATGTATTTTACTCCTATTTTTGCAGGTTTTCTAAATTTTGTGTAATTAGAGCTCTGTGCTCTTGCCCATGTGTGCATGTATTATTCTACATATACATGTGTCTCTAGGCACAAATGCTATGTATACCAGTCGTATTAGGTACAGTATTTCCCATATTACATTTTAAAATTTTTAATTTTGTTTAATCAATTTTATGTGTAGTATTTTGTTATGTATCACATTCCTGGAATAGCATTAATGACTGTGATAATTATCATCTGTAGATCCTGGGAAGACTCTGCCAGAAGCTCTGGATTATTGCAAGATTTGGTTACAGACAGTAGCAGGAGAGGTAGATGCTAGAAGTGGTATTCCACCTCCTCTTGTCACTGTGCAAATTAAAGACTTCCTTAATGGACCAGGTAAGCATTGCACTTTAATCTTTCTTTTCTAATATAATCTGTTTGTAGATTTGCCCACATAGACACACATATAAGTATATAAAGGAGAGAGAGGGACCTTTTTATACAGGACAAGGGGCAGTGGTTTTAAACTGCAAGAGGGCAGGTTTAGATTAGATGCTAGGAAGTAATTCTTTACTTTGAGGTTGGTGAGGTATTGGAACAGGTTGCCCAGAGAAGTTGTGGATGCCCCATCCCTGGAAGTGTTCAAAGCCAGGTTGGATGGGGCCCTGAGCAACCTCATTTGTGTATAGTGTCTCTGCCCATGGTAGGGGTGTTTGAAGTCGGTGATCTTAAGGTCCCTTTCAACCCTAACTATTCTATGATTCAATTATATTAGTCAATCAGAAAAGTGTTGTATTCCTTGCTCACGAATGTGAAATTTTCCTCCAGCAATTACCCTGAATTGAAGTGAAAATTGAGGAATGGTCAGTCGTGGACCAATCACTGGATTAAGGTCTAATTATTAATTTTCTTCCCACAGTAAATTTAGAAAGGCTGAGGTTGGCAGATTTCTAGGGGAATGGAAGTTACCTGCTTCCAGTCCTAGAACAACTGAAATTTTATTGCAGTTACATTTAGAAAAGATGACTTTTATAATGTTTCTGAAGATTTTTATAAGCCATCTTCTCTTGGGTTCTTCGAAATCTGGATACCTGGTATTGGAAATTCCAATCATATAAGGTGTTGATACTGTAAAATTTAAAAATTAGTGATATTGTATTTCTTTAATTAATATAAGTAGTGTAGTATAAAGGATTTGTTAGCATTTACATAACATAATGTGACTTAAAGTTTCACTCCTAGTGTCAGAAACTCCTGCAAACTAAAGTATGTCACCCTTTCTGTATTTTGTGAATTATGTATTTATAGCTAAATTACAGTGTAGAATAATTGAGGTTATACTAAAAGTTAGAAAATACATATACCTGTGCCATCATAATTATTTTCTCATATGCGTATTTGTTATCATTTGTTGAATTAACTTATTTTTTCTACCCTGAGTGTTGTTACTTCACTCAGCACACAGAGTGAGCTTTTATCAGTCATTTAGTGAGCAGCTCTTCAGTACTGGGTTTTCCTGTTCATTCAGTTACCTATTCATACAGTCTTACAGCACACTACCTAAACCTGGATCTACAGCAGAATTACTTATTGCCTCTGCACTGCTTACTGCTATGCAGGATCTGAACACTATGGAAATACTGATTTACCTATGCAACCCTCCCATGGGTGATGGAATACTGTGCCCTTGCCGTTTCACAGAAGGCAACTGAGGCACAGGGATGTTAAAGGTTTTCTCATTATATTAAGGTTATCAATTTAAAACAAGTAATTTAATTTTCCCAGGTACTTAAATATAGAATTTGATGTTGGAAACACAGTTCATATTGTCTGTGGGTGAAGCAATAATCACTTCTGAATATTAGAGCCCAGGACATCAAATGGAACAACCAGCGAATGAGACACACGTATTTGCCCCCTAACTATAAATACTACGGTTAAGTAGCTTGAAAAAACATTTTTTGCACACAGGCAGAAGTCTCAAGGAAAGAACAAAGTATGTGAACAATCGCATCTTTGCCTCCTTTTTTGGTTTTCCATGCTGTCTTAAATGCATTATTTTAAGAGAAGATTTTTTAAAACGACTTAACAATGCAAAGCTTTTTTTATATTGACTGCTATTGGGCTTCATTAATAGACCTTTGAACCTTCAGACCTACTGCATGTTCTACTTCTGCTACCATTTGAAAAAAAGGACTAATTGATAGTAATGGTAGATTTTCATTTTAATCAGGAGCAGCACAAGAGGGGTAAAGACACCTACTATCAGGGAACTTTTCGTCACTGATGCCAGATTGGTTTTCTTTTATCCTTCTCCCTCCAGTTCTTTTGTGTCCTCTCTCCCCAAATTTGGCAGATTTCCATATTCCCAGACCCTTCATCTGTGCATTCTCGTTTTCTCAAGGTTTTCACTGTAGTTTCCTGGCACAGCTTCATATTTAATTTATTCCACACCTGAAGGTGTTTTCCTGATGCTGTCCTAGCCAGCAGGACAGACTTCTAACTAAACTAGCAAACATGGAAGTCGGTACCAGCTTGCAAAGTATATATTCACAAGCAATGCAAGTGTCCACTCCAATCTCAACAATTCAGTGTTAAATCTCTCCCCTCCATAGTGTTTGGCTAAATAGGGAACTGAAAAACCACAAATTAATGCATCATAACCTTCAATCTATTTATTCTCACAGAACATTTAAAACTTCAGAGATTTCTTTCAGGATTTATTCTTGGCCAAAAGGCATTTATTATTGTCTTTTTGCTGCTAATTGGAACTATCATTACACATGACTCAACAGTAATTACTCTGAATTTTAATGGAGTGTTTTGCCAGTGTAATATAACAAAACAGCTCTGCATTCCCTTGCAGAGCAGTTACCACTATGAGATCTTCTTCAGTAAATTAACCTTTACCAAGAAGCCTTCGTCGGGGTATGGAAGTTTCATTGGATGACTAATGGAAGGCTCATTCTGCATGTGATTGCATCAGAACAGCACATGCAAAGAGTTATGAGAGCTTGACAGCTCCCCAGCAGGCTACTGGAAAATGAGTTACTAATTCTCCTGGGGGACAAGAAGTCCCCTAACCACAGCTTCTTCCATGGTGAGGTAGCTTGGCCGTCGGCAAGCCTGGAGAAAGTGTTACACCACCAGTTCGTAATTCAGCTGGTACTTGTTCATTGAGGACAAGAACCTCAGCAAAACTCTCAAGAGCTCTTGCAAAGTCAACAGACAAAAAAAAAATTTGTGATGGGAGACATCTTAGCTAATAAATTGAATAAATAAAAGCACTGCTGTAGTATGGTAATGTTACAGGCCTTGAAGGCTATTCTTTTTTGGTGAATATTTGGCAAAAAATGCGGCTACTAAGTGACCTATTTTCTAATTACAGATTGTCTGTTTTCATATTCATTTATGTACTTATTTTTTATAACTGCAGTAAGTAAATTGTTGAAATACATGGGATGTACTAGTAGGTGCTACCTGTTGGTACAGCTGATCAGCTGTTCTGAAAAGTCAGCACATTTTTTGAAAGCTGTGCCTATGCAGACAAAAATCTGGTGTAGCAGTTGGGATAACTATCCAGTTTTCTGTGCAGGCTTTAAGTGTTCAAAGTTCAGTGATTTAATTGTAATGCCATTTTACTCTCAAAATACATTGTTGATGTGCTGAGGTTAAATTTCAAATATAGCAATCAAACATGCCTATGTTTTATAATGCAAACTGCTATCAAGCAGTTAACAGAAAAAAATCTGCAAGTGGTTCCCAGTGTTTGCTGTGTTAGATAAAACCAGTACTCCTTGCAAATAGTTTGTCAGCTGAATCAGATAAGTAGATAGTGTTCCACAGAAAAATCGTATGGTTTCACCACACAGGAAACCAGGTTGTCAGTCTATATTAGCTTGGAGATCAAAAAACTGCAGCAAGTAGCTAAACTTGGAAACCACTAATTAAATGAGAATAACAGGATACATTAATGCACCTCTTGCCACATGAGTTGATTATTTTGTACATTTTTGGCAACTAAAGAAAAATTATATTTCTTCCAGATTTAAGGTAATAGGATCCTAGAAGAAATAAGCATTCATCATCAGGCCTGTGGGAACAGACCTCAGCTTTAACCCCACAATGTATTAAAGGACTATTTTTTCTCTTTTTACAGAAACTAATTATTTAAAATGTTTAAAATTCCATTTACATCAGTTTACGTGACTTTAATATTCAGTCTGTTACTGGATTGTACCTCTAATTCTTGTCTAATACATAGCAAACTATTTATTGCATCAGCATTAGATATAATTCATTAGTTGAGAAACAAATATGACCATTTTATTTCAATAGCTTTTGAAAAATTAGTCTCTTTAGTTTCTAGTCCTTTCTCTGGGTTATTTTTAATCACCTTTCTTAGCTATAAAAGCTGTCCGTTTGATGTAGTTTTTTCTGCGTGGAAATGATACAAAATATGTTTATAAAGTATGGCTTCATACAAATTGCCTCAAAATACTTATACACACAAAATATAGGTGGTTTATACCAAAGTCCTCTTCTCCCAGCAGTTTCTTGGGAAGGTGTTGGGTGAGATGTGAAATAACTGAGGTCCTTTGTAAATAATTTCTGCAGCACAAACTATCCAAACAAACTAAGAAATGTCATGTCCCACGGAAAGATAAAGTGATAACTGGGAACCGGGGGGGTTGCTCTTTCCTGCCAGTCCCTCCACACATGGTTTGGGCACCACAAGGGGCACGGCAGTGGATCTAGGGATCAGAACTGCACCATGGCACACTCTCCCTTTCCTCCTCCCCCTTCCCCCCCGTTTGCAGAGGCAACAATTGTATCCATTACCAAGGTCAGTGGTGTGGAGAAACCTGGAAAATAGCAGCTACCAGAAACCCAACTAGAATAATATCTCCAGCAGGTGATAGATTAGTTGGAACAAATTGGAACCATTGCACTTTAGCAATCCTGGTTTCTTTCAAGCTGTTTTAAAAATGTCGTCATTTTAATACACAATATCAGCCCTGCGGAACAGTCCACAGCAGGTTAATTTGAATCATATGATGTATCACTGCCCTCAGCTGACATGAGCTCCGTTCCATGTGTGAAGCCATAATAAATCCATTCCCAACCGAGGCAAATTCCCTGTGAGAAGGTGAACTAATCCAGGCCTCACACTGGCATGTTAGCCCTCCATAATTGAAAGCAGGGCCACCTGTTCCCAGCACAGTTAGCCTATAGAGAGAAAATTAGCATTAGATCAGATACTTAATATATTGAAAAATCATTCATACTACTTGCAAGTTCAGCTGTGGGCTGCTTAGCATGACATCATATATAAACCTAGGAATGTGCCCACTTGATCCCAGTTTAACAGTTTTGTTAACCATGGTGTTTGTTAACTTTGAAAGGAGAATTTTTTGATTTAATGAGAGCTGACACGTGAGAAGGGGAACTAGCCAGGGTGCAGACTTTTCTAATTAACTCTGGGTCATTTGCAAAACTTTTGAGCTTTCTAGTAGGTTTTTTTTCCCTTTGCTCTTTTACAAACAAGTTTTTAAAGCTCTGACACTGTAGCCATGAAATGATATTTATTTGATTAAGAGGGCAAAGAGAAATATTCCAAACAGGTGTACCAGCCTGTAGGTATTGCTTTGGATTTGACACATCTATTGTCTGTAATATCAATGTAATAATGAGTAAAATTATCAAAGTACCTTTCTGAAAGCAGTATCTACAACACTTACTTTAAATTTAGTTTTTTAAATGCCTAAGTACTGAAAATGAAACCTGCACACTGAAGCCACATGGATAAGTTGGAAAATATTTTCTTGGGATCTTTTTCAGTGTACTGACATTCTTTTAAAACTTATTTCAAACATTTGCTCCATTTTCTGAAATCCTTTTTTTTTTAATGTGCGTCTTAAAATAGATCTATTATTCAGCAGCTAGGCAGAAAATAGAGAGCTAATATTTATGGGTTCTTTTCTTTTCCACAAACGTGCTTCATGACCTGGAACAATTTATTTTGTCTCACCGAATTGTGCTTCATCTTCCCTGACTCTCTGTTGAGAGAGTTAATGTTTCCCTTAGCTAGGGTTTTCCTTTCATGATAGTGCCTCCCAGTGCCCCCATTATAGTTTTTGGCCTCACCATCCACCCCTTGACACACTTCTGTACTGTATTTGGTAGCTGCTCAGTTGCTTAATTTTGGTCAGCATCTTATGAATAGCAGTAGCTCTCTGTTGTTTAATTATCCTATCTTTGGTTTTCTTGACCTACAACCATTTATTTTGGTTTACTTGTGACAATTTAAAAAAATTAATAGAATTGCTTCACTCTGAGCCTTTTCTGAGATCTCAAACCTGGGCACTGGCCAGTTAAAGCTATTAATGTCTCGGTGTCACCTTTGTGTAATGTCAGTGACATACTAGGTCATGGAAGTAGATGTTGTTGCCACTGGGGAGCACCCGGCATGGCTCACGTTGATGAAGCTCCCTGAAGGCTGTAGTTTGCCATATTGGCTGTAGAGAGCTGCTTCTGTGGGGCTGCATCACGTAGACAGCAGTAGGTAGGAATACTGAGCAGTGACTACCAGCCTCTTCCAGACTAATTGGCATCTGTCTCACAGAAGCAGAATGCAAGATGGACTGCAGATGGCCTCTGAAGCCTTGTCTCAAGTTTCTTCCTCCTTTTCCCTTGATCCAAATTGGGAATGATGAATTAGAGGATAAAAACAATTCATTTGGATTCTTCTTGCTTTTCAATTTCTCTTAATTTGTCTCTCTTTTGATGCCTGACCAGAGACAATTGAGAACAGTACAGCTAGTCTTTTCTTTACATGTCTCTTTCCTACTTTTATAAATTTAATTTTTGCAATTCAGCCACTACCCTGTTGCTGAAGGGCCACCCTAATTCCAAATCAGAATCAGGGCTCAGGATTACCTTTACCTTTCTCAGATTTCCTCTGTTTAAAGTCCCTACACCAGGATGGGTGGCTCAGAGAGAAAAAATATCACGGGTGGTAAAACGTTTCATGCCATCGTCTGCTTCTCTCCTGTTTAGGACTAGGAAATTCAATCATCCTAAGAGTTTAGGACAAATAGTAGTTTCTTCCATAGGAGTAATGTATATTAAAAAATTTAATATTTTACAGCCCTCTTGGGGTAGAAGAGAGTGAGATCCATGTCCAACCTGAAGGAGAAAGACCTGGCCTTTTCTATATTAGCTATGAGGAAAAAAAGATCCACTGCTGAATGAGGAGTATGGAAAGTGAACAAATTCTTGGAAAATGCCATATTTTTCTCTCTCACCCTTCCACATTTCTTAGTCTGTGAAAAGATCCCAGTCTTACAAATCATAGAATCATTAAGGTTGGAAAAGATCTCCAAGATCACGGAGTCCAACCTTTGACCAAACACCACCATGTCAACTAAACCATAACACTAAGTGCCACGTCCAGTCATTTCTTGAACAATACCAGGGATGGTGACTGCACCACCTCTGTGGGCAGCCTTTTCCAATGCTTAACCACCCTTCAGTGAAAAAATTCTTCTTGATGTCCAACCTAAACCTCCCTCAGTGCAGCTTGAGGCCATTTCCTCATGTCCTGTCACTATTTGCCTGGGAGAATAGGCTGACCCCCACCTGGCTACACCCTCTTTTCAGGGAGTTGCAGAGAATGATAAGGTCTCCCCGAGTCTGCTTTTCTCCAGCCTAAACAACCCCAGCTTCTACAAATGCTCCTCATATCACTCTCCAGACCCTTCACCAGCTCCATTGCCCTTCTCTGGACCTACTCCTGCACCTTAATGTCCTTCCTGTAGTGAGGAGCCCAAAACTGGACACAGGATTCGAGGTGCAGCCCTACCAGTGCCGAGTACAGAGGGACAATCACTGTCCTGGTCCTGCTGGCCACACTATTCCTGACACAGGCTAGGATGTCCTTGGTCACCTGGTCACACTGCTGGCTCATGTTCAGCCTAGGGTCTCTTCCAGCAAGCAGCCTTCCAACCACTTTTCCTCCAGCCTGTAGCACTGTATGGGGTAGTTGTGACCCAAGTGCAGGACTCACACTTTGTCTTTTAAATCCCATAGTCTTGACCTTGGCCTATTGATCCAGCCTGTCCAGATCCAGCTTATAAGTAATTTTCATGGAGTTTACTTTCTGCTATTTAAGATTAAAAATATACTATAGTATTTTATTAGTCATAGAAAGAGTAGCACTGAGTACTTTAAATTATGGCATACATTAGAATAAGCCCAGTGACTTCAGTAGGAGCTGGGATTTACCTAAAGCAACATGCTAGGAGCTCTGTTATTTTGGTGTTGCTTATTCATCCCTAGCCCACTGAATAAAAAGTCCTTTTGAGTAATATCATTATCCCAATTTCACAGATTAAAATTATATCTTCATAATACAAATCTGAATGTTATGGAGAACAAGGGTAAAATGCTCATAACCCTGAAATTTTTTATCTGAAGCCCTAAGTAATAAAATGACAAAGAAAGAAATTGTTTCAGACAGAAATTTCAGGACTACTCATAGGTTTTCTTTTATAGATGTTATGATTTAGTTCAAACAGGCCATATTGAATCCATTGGGTTTTTTGTAATAGATTTCAAAATACATAATAAACGTAAGTAATATGATGACTAATGGGTCAAGTGAAGTTGGAACTTTTAAAATGAGAAAATAGCTGGAAACGGTTTTCAGGAAACTATTCCAGTTGATTTTTGTCCCCCCACAAGGTGTACATTAACATAAAACTCTGTAGAATTGCCTCTGGGACCTGAATTCCCTCTCTGATTTCATTATTCCAAAGTGATTCTTTTCCCTTCACTGTTAAGTCATCTCCTGGTGTGGTGGGAGCATATAATAAGTGTAATTTATTTATATTTATCTAATCTCCTTTTAACTCAATAGTTATTTCATCATTCTGTTTCCTAGTAGCTGTTCAGAAAGTTGTAAAGGCTAATTAGAAACTAATAATTGGCATACATGGATTTACTGGATAATCTAAAGAGAAGTAGTGAAGAAATTGAGAGAGAGAAAGAGCAATTCAAATTCTACAGTCAAATGATATACTGCAATAAAAAAAATTCCTTTGATACCATCTAGTTGAGTTCAATTTAAACATAACAGAAATAACTCACTTGAATGCTACCTATTTAGAAGTACAGTAATTTTTTTACTATTTATTTGCTGGAAATAGATAACACCTGGCAAAATAAGTCATTGCTAATATATCTTAAATCTAAAGAAATCATTGAGGTATAATTTTGGTAGCCAGTCACTAGTGGCAAAGGAGAGTGATGCAAAAGTTGGGTTCTTAGGCCCTGTGCTCTTCAACATCCTCATATATGACCTGGATGCAGGACTGGAAGGGATACTAAGCAAGTTTACAGATGATACAAAGTTCAGAGGAGCTGTTGACTCCATTGAAGATAGGAAGACCCCACAGAGAGACCTCAGCAAATCAGAGGAGTGGGCAATCACCAACCATAGGAAGTTCAAGAAGGGAAGGTGCCAGATTCTGCACCTGGGATGGGACAACCCTGGATGTATAGACAGACTGGGGAATGAGATGCTGGAAAGCAGTGATGTGCAGAGGGACCTGGGGGTCCTGGTTGACGTATGAGTGAGCAGTGCCCTGGCAGCCAGGAGGGCCAACTCTGTCCTGGGGGGCATTAAGCAAAGCATTGCCATCCTGTTGAGGGAGGGAACCGTCACACTCTGCTCTGCACTGCTGTGGCCTCACCTTGAATATTGAGTGCAGTTTTGGGCACCACAATATAGGAAAGATATTAAGCCATTAGAGAGCATCCAAAGGAAGACAACAAATATGGGGAAGGGCCTTGAGAGGAAGCCGTATGCGGAGTGGGTGAGGTCACTTGGTCTGTTCTCCTTGAGAAGAGGAGACTGAGGAGAGACCTCATTGCAGTTACAACTTCCTTGTGAGGGGAAGAGCAGGGGCAGGCACTGATCTCTTCTCTGTGGTGACCAGTGACAGGACCTGAGGGAGTGGCCTGAAATTGTGTCAGGGGAGGGTTAGGTTGGATATTAGAAAAAGGTTCTTCCCCCAGAGGGTGGTTGGGCACTGGAACAGGCTCCCCAGGGCAGTGGTCACAGCACCAAGCCTAACAAAGCTCAAGAAGCGTTTGGATGATACTCTCAGGCACGTGGTGTGACTCTTGGGGATGGTCCTGTGCAGGGCTAAGGGTTGGACTCATTGATCCTTGTCAGTCCCTTCCAACTCAGCTTAGTCTGTGATTCTGTAATTGGGAAGTTAAAGGTGGCTTTGAGCTACTTTTTGCCCTGTCCTGATTTTGGTGTAGTTTTGGACAATTCAAAGAGTTACTTGAGTTACAAGAACCTGCGTTTTCCTGTGGGTACAGAATCTGCACAGTGTTGTGTGCTATGCTTCCCAAAGTGTTTAAAATCATCTGAAAAGACTGTTACGCTTGGATTTTGCACCCTGGAGATTTTATTCCAGCTGACTCTGGATGACCCTTAAATTTTGACATCTTTTTTTAGCCCATTTTAAGTGACTGGAAAAGCTGCCGAACATCTATCTTAATCAACTGCTATAAATAGCTCTTCGTATTTCATCAGTTTTCACAGTTCTGTCCATCACTTGGATATGTTTTTCTTAGGAGGGATTTTAAAGTTTCTTTTACAGTGCTAAGTATAAAGTGTAAAAGAGGTCAAAGGCTAAAGATTGCTCAGTTGTGGGGTTTCTTTGGTTTGTTTTTGTTTTTTATGTTTTACTTAAGATGCCAGAGAATCTCTTTACATAATCTTTCACCAGTTGTAAAAATAACCTATATCATTATGAGATAGTTAAAATATTTGCAGTGAAGGTTCCAAAGTTACATTTTCTGCAGCTATGCTTCTGGCTACCACCACATTCTGTCAGGGCTGATTTACTGGATAATAATAACTTCATACAAAACTTTGTCAAGTTATCAGTCATGACAACATTATTCTGTGTGACAGACATGTGCAGCTTCCAAACAGAAAAGAGGGAAGTCATTTGCATTTCTGTGGTGTTCTGCTGTCCCTTTTTTTGATTGCTTTCTTGGATGAGCACATTGTTTATGAAAGGACAGGCCCAGGAGCCATGCAAGTTCCACCGTGAGCTGCACCAGCACCTTGTGTCTTCTCTGCCCTGGCCCAAGGAAGCCCCAGAAAGAACTATTGCCTTTGTCTTTATCTCCTTTTTAATCTTTCCCTATCAGTTTACTCTCTGAGTTCAGCCCTTGACACCTGTTCTGCCAACTTATGTCTAAGCAGTTTTTGGTTTGCAGGGGGTTTTGTTTTTTTTTCCTCTTCTGGGCTATACTGCCATAGGAAAGTGTTGGCTATTAGATTTGCATTAGGTAAAGCAGTTAGATGTGAAAGGTGTCACACCAAGCAGTAAGGGTCATTTCCTCATTTACTAACTTAAAAACCTAATTGTTTAGCAAAGCCAATAAATAACATCTATTTTAGTCCTTTGTTACTGCATCACTAAGGGAGAAATTTAAGTTCATAAGACACGTGTTTGGTTGGTTTTTTTAACATTTCATTAGAATAATATTCCTTTCCATTTGAGTATTGTAGATAAATTAATATCATAATATCACTTGGGTCTCTACTTTCTTTGTAAGTCTCCTTTCTCCATTCAAAGGGAGGAAAAGCCCAGTGACATCTGCAGAAAAGGCAGGCCAGTCTTGAGGTATTCCTAGTGCCAAGAAGGGTAGGGAGATTTTCCAAAGTGTTATGACATTTTTCCTCCTACGGTTTTAATTAAAAATACCAGTACATAAGTATTTTGAAAAATCTTCCTAGTTGATCTTGTGTGGTTTTGGATGCCAAAAAGTCTTCACAGAATCATTTAGGTTGAAAAAGACCTCTGAGATCATCAAGTCCAACCTTTGACTGGTCACCACTGTCTCAACTAGACCATGGCACTAAGTGCCATGTCCAGTTGTCTCTTAAACACCTCCAGGGGTGATGACTTCACCACCTCCCTGGGCAGCCCATTCCAGTGCTTTAGAACCCTTTCCAACCTTGCTTTCTTCTAATGTCCAGCTTCCTAGCTTTGATATTTGCCTTTCTACTAGGCTCACATGTTAGCTAGAGTTTTGCCAGTTTCTAGTTCACTATGAAAGGCTTTAAATGCAAGCAAAAACATTTTCAGAAAAACATTAATTAAAATTGTAAGGTACCATTAAAATAGATTTTCAGTCTGAAATTTCAGTTAGCTGTGTCTTGTGGAGTACTACAAACTTTTTTCTAAGATTGTTGTGGGTTTTTTTGATTCAGCTATGACACATCTTACATGGCCATTAATGAATTTCTCTTACCTTTGTAGAAAAAGGGCCAGATATTTTTTGGGGGAGAGGATCAGAAATGTACTTTGTCATGTGCCTGGGACTCTCTGAAGTCAGTACTCTGACTCTGCCCCTGCAGCCCTTTACGACTGGTGTCAAAATTTGCCTAGCTCATCAGTTTGCATCAACATTAAGAATAGAATGTGATCCTGGACAAGTTGAAACAAATTTTGATGAAATATTCATTAATCTGTGTAAAACCTTCAACAAACAGTATTTCCTGTATATACTTATTATGAAACTTGAAACAAAGTAGTGCTGTTTGAATGTTTAATCTAGTTTAGATATATCCACGGAATTTTAATCACTTTTGGTTCTTGGGGGTGGAGTAGTGGGAATCAAAAAGCAAGGGGAAAAACAAACTTTTCCCCCAGACCAAAGTAACCATCTCATTACTGGGTGAAAGCTGAATTTGAAATGAAAAATCCTAAAAACTAAGTTAAAGCTGATTTCTGTAAGGAAGTGTTATGTACTGATATGGAGGCGCATTGCAGCACAGAAATAAGTTTAAGCCACCATGAAATCCTGCTTCCCATCTGTGAAATAATCTTGGTAATTGCTCCATCTCATGTACTAAGATATCACTATTGACAATGTTGTTCATATTAATTGTGAGTTCTAAAAATTCTGTGAGACTTTTAGCAGTCTGAGAAGTACCTAAATCCTTTACTAAGGAGACAAAAAACACTTTAGAAATCATAAGTTATTCCAATCTTCCTGGAAAAAAAAAAAGAAATCTAAACAGACCTCAGTTTTTATATTTACTTTTTATTTCTCATTTCATCTTGAAAATGCATTGAAGAAAGCTGCATATGAGCTGTGTAGGAAACAACAGAATAGACACGTTATTTACTCATTTAAACGTGTTGAAAATGTTCACTATTGGCTTTGGAGTTTAGTCAAATAGTTCTACTCCTTGTAAAACTCAAGAGAATGTGAAGTATATTTTCATTCTGACACAAAAGAACTAAAAGAACTACCCTTCTACACACTCAAATAAAGTGTGTCTTTTAGATAGCTGCAGTGATCCCTGGGAAGAAACAAGGAAATAGGATCCACATTGTGCTATGTTTCTTACTTTAAAACTGTATATAGTGAAGGTTATAGAAGTTTTTATAATATTTTAATTAAGATTTATTCCTAAAAATATTATTTCAATATGTTTTATCATTGATTCAGTTCTTTTAATGAAACATGCTGAAAATATGGTGGAAAAGTTATCTCCACTCAATGCCTTACACTTGTAAATTGCTTGAATAATTACATAATAGCTTCTCAAATTTCTTTCTCCAATTCTCCCCTACAGCTGACATAAATGTGGACATATCAAAACCTTTGAAAGCAAATCTCAGTTTTGCCAGACTTGACCAAATAAACCAGTTTTTGAAGAAAATCGTAACCACAAATGATGGTGAGCCTAGAAAAGAGACTGCTCCTTTAGCTGGCATTATTCCAGATGAGGATGTCACTTTGATATCCAGACAACACAGTGCAAAGGATTTTCTACCTGCAGTGCACACCAATGCTGCGCAGAAGTCTTCAGTACAAGAAAACTTGTGGCAAGCCCTTTCCTGCTTCCAGAAAATTTCCATTCACACTGTTCAAATGGTTGTTTTGATGGAAACCATCCCACATCCCAGTAAACCTTGTTTGTTAGTCTCTTTGTCAAGCCTCAGTGGGAGCCTGAATATTAAAAGTGGACATAAAACTGCAGGTAAGAGTTTTTTTAAAGTTGGAAGTGCTACTGGTTTGTCCAAGTGGTGGTCCAGTAACCATTTCAAAGTGTGGGGCATTGTGGGGAACTACTGTAGTTAACATCATAAATCCACAACAGAAAACAACAAATGCCTGAGAGATTTTATTACCTGAGTTTTCCTTTCACTGAGGCAGCACCCAGGAGTGGCTTATTTTGTAGTATATATCCCCTAGTTTGAAATTACTAAATTCTTGATGGAATCTGGCTGGAATGATGGTTATGGGAACTACTCTTCTGGTATTCCAGTAATTTAGCACATACTTCAAAGAGTAAAATTTTGACAGTTTTCACTCTGTAACTACATTTTTTTGATAGGACCCTATGTTTCTGTCTAAAACAAATATAAAAATAATTGTTCAGAACCCTTACATGTGTTATTATGTAAATATGGGGTCATACAGTTACACTCCTACAGGGTTATGAAGTTTTCAATTTTTACGTGTTTCCTCTGCACACCTGAAAGTCACTCAGGGAAAACAGGCACTCTGGCCCCATTACTGCAGAACTGCAAGGAAACTTTACACCTCAGGTACAATTAACCAGATTCCAGAGATTCATATAAAATGAAGATATTTTGAGTGTCTTTGTAAATTCTTTTATTAGTCATGTCATAAAATTAATAAGATGATACATTTCCATGATGTGGAGATAACCCAGATGTAGGTAGTTGGCAGAGTAGCTTGCAAAGTAAAATGGTCTGTAGCTGAAAGGAGCAAGTTGTTGGCCAAGTGAGGTGGTGATTTATTTCTTTTCCATCAGAAATATTTCTCCTCAGGCCAGCAAGTTTCAGTGCTTCTTTATTGTTTTAAAAGTTAAAAATGAAAAATTTAAGGTTCATAGGACATGAAAGCCTGTGAAAGTTCTGGGGCCTGAAACTTTTGATTTATCCATAAATAAACATCAGTACAGGCAGGAACAGTGCCTGTGTTCCCACGCTTTTCCAATCATATAACAACCCTAGCATTGAAGGCACTGCAACTGAGTAAAAGATCTTTCTAATGTGCTTTAAATAGTTTTAGTTTTCTTTCTGTGTAATAATCCTCTTTCCTTCCATCACTTCCCCTGTATCATTTATACATTATCCGTCCCATGGTACATTATGGTGTCCACATCATGCTTCAATATATCAAAGCTGAGCCGCTCTGTCACTGTACTATAAAGCAATTTGGCAGACTCAGCACTGTATATCACTTACCCTGGAGTTTTTCATCCTCCCAGAAGAAGGACATACCTTGCCTTGCACATTAAGCCTCAGAAACATTCTGCTATGAAGTTCTGTTGCTTAATTCTTCTGGTAGTCTGAGAAAACCAGTCTTTATTTTCCACATTACAAGCTATACGTGAATCTTCAGTATGTTCATAATCTGTTAAGTGAAGCAGTACTGATGCTGAATCTAATGAAAATGGACATTAGTTATTCTATAGAAAGAATGCTCTTAACCAGACAATTAATAGACATCAACAGACTTTTTGCACATTTTTTTCCAGTTAAAGTTTCCTTATCTCTACTTTATAAAAAGAAAAATACATGTGCATGAGGTTTTGCATGCTGTTCTGATGGTGCAATGAGTTTAAGTTTTAGTAAGAGCAAAAGGCACACTCCCATAAAACTGATTGAAATCGTCAAAAAATCTTTTAAGAAATTGCTTGGATTTCTATTTACAATTATTAATCTGAATTTAAAGTGCTTACAGAAATCAAAGTGGAGATTAGAACTTGAGGAAAGAAGATAAAATACTCAGTGTGGGGGAAACGGTATTATAATCTTGTGTTAAAAATACTTTAGAAGAATACCACAGTTACTAACTAGATTTGTTTTATTATTACAAAGACATTATGCAAGCTAACTCAATTTAAAAAAGTGTGGTAGCCATGTCCTGAGAGAAAGGATTATTTAAATGTCTCCGTTCTTCACTACTTTTCTTTTTACAAAAGGTTTTATAGATACACCTTTTGAGCTGAACAGGGTTAATGTCAGATTTATTTTTTAATAGAATGAAACTAATACACAAATACTTCGCTGTGACTTTGATTTTACAGTCAAATAACTATTGTGACCATCTGCAGCAGCTGCATTTTACGAATTATTTGCTGAACCAAGCTAAGCGCAATGACAAAAGTAGTCATCTCAGATGTACTGTTAAAACAGAGGAAGAAAAAGGATCATTGCTTGCCTTTTGTACAGTATGGCCATCTGCTGTACAGATGTTATTATATAGAATGACTTCAGATACAATAATTGTAGAAAATTTTCATTAAAACCTCAACAATTTGCACTTGTTTACTTGAATCTGCATAACTCCCCAGTGAGACAACACAATACGTTTGGGGTTTCTTTGGTTCTCACTAGCTTACTCTTTGATCCTTTTTGATGTCCTGACTTTAATAAACATAGTTAAAAACACTGTTCAAAAACATCATGGAAAAAACTACAAAGGAACAATTATAGCAGTAGAAACTACTCTAATCCCTTACTTACGCAAGCTATTTTTAGTGAAATACAGTTTTTTACACATTTTATGTGGCAGTGTTTTATAAACAGTGTAAATGACCCCTTTTCCAGATGAGCTTTAGTGCAGGAGGTGAAGTTTGTTTGTAAGGAATCCTATTTGCTAGGAATTATTTAGTGAAAAAACCTTGCAAGAATGTATTGTCGTTATTTTTCCTCCCTTATAGGGGGAAAACAAAAGTACATGACCTTGTGTAATGCTTTAATTTTTTTTTAACTGAAATTAAGAAAGAAGCTTGCTATCCACATTTTTTTTTTAATTATCAGTTTTCCCTCTAGACTTTCCTGGTTTAATCATGGAAACTAAAGGCATTCTGTTTTCATTTTTATTCTTAAATTCTTATGAAAGTAAAAAGTTGTAGCTTCTGAAAAGCAGAGGGGCTAATTAGTTGAATGATTTCCAAAAAGCAAATTGTAGGAGTTGAACACTCGCATTGCGCTTGCATAAAATTAAAACACCTCTGTTTCTACATGTCCTGCTGCACTGTTGTACAACCCCAAACCTTTAGTGTGTCAAGGGACTTCACTTTTTGGACATTTTTTATGCTTTAATACAACAGTTACTTATAACAGCATGGTTACTATTTCTGCTAGAACACTTATGTTCTCCTTTGTACTCATGATGAAATCCTATTTTGGTTTTAATAAAGTAGTACTATACTGTGATGCAGTGTATTGGCACCAAAAAAGAAGGAAAAAAAAAACAAAACAAAAAACCACCAAATCAATACAAAATCCGTTTCCCAAAAAGAAAGATATTTATTATACTTGAAAAGGGACTACCAGTATAGTTTTTCTAAAACCCTTAAGGCCAGGGGTTTAAGTCATACTGATGTTCATTAAAATAGTTATCTGTAGTAATTTTATATTTTGCAGCTTAGAGTTACAAGTTAAAATTTGTACCCATTTTATACAAGTAAATAACAAACACTTAGATTATTTTTGGCAGTTTATTTCCACGGTTGAAGAAAACCCCAAGTCCAAGAACTATTGTTAGACCTAGTTCAGTGGGTTTTGTCCTCTGAAGTATGTGGCATCTTCTACAAAGAGCTTGAGTGCCATGTACCCAGTCAGATCTGAGGTTGCTTGATATTGTGCTTGAGGTGTGTTGCTCACTCCAGAACTCTCACATGCCATTAAAATTGAAATAATTTTTAGCAATAAATACTAGAAAATAGAATTCAGTTCTAAACATATGGCTTTCAGTTAATTTAGATTTGGTGTTGAAATTAGCACTACCTACCTGCCAAAAGAGCAGATACATTAGAGGAGTTGAGGACCGTATTCTCCCCAAAGTGAAAGGCAGCAAAAAGCCCGTAGCCTCACAGTGGAGCCTTATTTTGCTCTGGCTGGATGCAGGAGGGAAGTCTTGCTGTTCAGTGTCTGAACTGAGAGTTATGGACATAAAATATTTTAAGAATCATACACAGGATTCCCCAGCCCTTCCTCCCATATGTGAAGATAATTACTTCAACTTATAAATAAGGGTGAAAAAATAAACACTAGTTGAACATATGATAATTGTAAGTATTTTTACTAAACCTGAAAATAATTACATGCTTCAGATACTTTACAGAACTATTAGAAATTAAATGCAGATATTAATTGGTATAGAGCAAAGACCAAACTTCATTTTGGAGTGAACTAACTCTCTCGAGAAGACTCTGCTAAGGCGTTGTCATAGCCTTTGCATGCTGCAGATATGCAAGTTAGCCCATGGGGAAATAAAACTTTAAATTAGATATGACTACCTAAAATAATATGCAGCAGTAACAAGCCATTTACAACACCCAGAAGACGTTTGTTACTTTTAGAAAGAAATATAAACTCTTTCCAATACTCAAACAATAGGAAATTAATTCTCTGTCAGTAAAAACCAGAGGACAAACTAAATATTTAAATGGCCACTGAGGATTGAGGTGGAAGTGCAGCTTGTAGACAGCTATACAAATCACTAACAAACCTTAATGAATATTGGGTGTGGGCATCAGGGTCCTGTCAGATTTGACACTGTGTCCCAAGTAGCTTAAACCCAACACTCATGAAAAGGTGGAGACCTCATCAGGTCTCTAACATCTGGGATTTTATTTGTCATTTTGGCATATCCTGCAAGCGCAAAAGAAAGAGTAAAAGGGGATTATCCTGACAATGAAATGAGTTACTGAATCTTGTGATAATGAAAAGCAGAAGAATTCTAATTCCCTTCTATAGTCCCTGAGGTGGAGGTGCGTTTATAGTTTTGCAGGAGTATAACGTAGGAGGGAAGAACAGATGGCCTAAAATCCATGAAACAAGACACCACCTAATCCCAGGACTGAGTACCACTATTAATCCTGGTCAGATTCCCTACTGATACTTTGTAATAGGGTTCAGAATTGCTACTGATGAACTAACACATTAACTCAGGGGAGAAAAAAAGCTAAAAAAGAAGTTACTTGTAGGTTGTTTGTTCAAGACAGTGTGCAATGATTTTGTAGAACTGCATTTACAGTTTGAGTAACTCGGCTTTAAAACTATTTCAAATGAAATTTGATTCAGAACAAATATGGTTGGGTCGGTAATCTCTTCAGCTTTTATTGTGAAACCAATTACATATTTTTTGAGACTGGAATTTCTTTTGTTGCGTGGGTCGCAGTGCTGTTTGTGGCACTAGTAGGTGATACAGTATTTTCATGGAAGTCAACTTTATAGAATGTTTACATTCATGAGAAGATATATATAACAGTGAAAGCTGGAAGTTTTCTTTATACATTTCATGCTTTCTATGCTGTTCCTCCAGTTCGATCTTCATTTTTCAGTGTGAGGTACAGAACACAGAGGTAAGGCGTTGTTGCGCAGTCTTAGGGACCAGTTCCTTGAGCTGTTTAAGTTGCTGACGTACTGGCAACACGTTTCTTTCTTTCTCTATATCAAGAATATTTTTTATGGGATGAGATCACCAGCTTGCTGCTCAAACAAAAGGTGCAATTCCATATGAAATTTAGGTTACTGTGGCTGCACATTTCTGCACTCTGCCTTGTGCTAGCTCAGTTACTCAGGTAGCTCTTCATTAGCTTGAGTCAGGGCACTAATCTGTGTGAAAACAAAAGCAACAGGAAAGAGAAGTACACTTTAATGGCCATGCTGTTACAAAGAGAATTCAGAGAAGTATATAGAGGAGAAAGGGGGAGGAAGGATTGAAAGGAGGAGAAGATTAGAATATAGGAGCCCGGACCTGGACTATCCTTAATCCTCGGGAACGACATCCCAAGAGTGGAGGAAAGCCTGTTAAGTTTGTGTGGCCTGGGTATATCTGTCAAGCCTTGAACTTCCACAAGCATAATTCACTGGGTTATAGAGGCTCTAACACTGCTGCTGCCAGGCAGTATCTTCGGCATGGTTTATTTATAGAGAAAAGTTACCCTGTACTTCGTGGACTATTTAGTTTACTAAAGCAGTCAAAATCTAGAGAATCAAGTGTAGAGTAGAGAAGCAAGACACCCAAACTGTAATTCTAATTCAACTTTGTGAATTATTCTGGGCTACAGTTTGAGTGGCATCCACTATTTTGTAATGCTTCATTTACTGTGCAACCATTCAGTGTCTGATTTTTCAGTAGTGCTAAGTACCTACAACTTTATAATGGTGACAGTTGTAGGTACCAGCTGTCTCCTGAAAATAAACCAAGGTTTTCAACCAACCAGCTAAAATTAAGATGTGAAAATAAATAGATCTTTTTTTGAAGAACCTTTCCATGCCCATCTGTAAAGCTGGAGTAAGAATGTCGCTTTTCTGAAACCTACTGATATCTAAAATGCTTATGATACAAGAACCAAGTACTACTCATGCCTGTATAGCACTCAGGTTTGAAATCTGGACTCACAGATGTAAAATGAACACTATTTTTGTTGCTTTATATTATGCATTTTTTTCCACTTAATTGGAATAACATAGGGTAATATAGAGCTTTGCAAATATTGTTGTACTCCAAAGGCAGCCTTCACCAATACTTGAAATCCTTTTAAATCTAAACTTTAATAAGCCCTCTCTGATCAGGCATCACGAAATCCAAAATTACCAAATCACCAAGTGAATTGAGATTTTTCAGTTATTTAGTATGCAGTAGTGTAATGAACATGATGTACCTGCCCAGTTATTCTTTAAGGGAGATGAGCTCATTTCAAATAGATAACCATCTTTGACTTCCCTTCTGATTCATCACTGACCTGAACTCCATTTGAACCTTGTTAGACACAAAACAAGCAGGATTCCTGGCCTGAGCTATAAAATATAATTAAGCCCTTTTGAAATGATGTGTAAAAGAACATAGCTTTACCCCCACTATAACTACTACCACCACCACAACCAATAAAGTTAAATCAAGCACTGCCTGTAATGGATTAAAATAATAAATGTTCCTGGATTTTAGTGTTTGAAGTACTTGAAGAAAACAGGCTTGCAGCAGCCGGTGCTGCTGAATGCATGGGGACATTTATTAGTGATGAATTCAAGGGTTTGGCCTGTTTTAGATCATTACTTTCTGTTTCCTGTGTGTTACACATCTCATGTTTTCACACAGCCCACATGTGTCCCCACGTAGTGCTGAGAAATTCTCTTTCACTAAAGAATAGCTAATTGGTAATGTGTAAATATTGTTCTCGTGGGGAGAATGAACCATCGTGCGATTCAGCTTGAAACTAATGAGAAATCCAGCGCAGTCATTGTTAACTAAATCTCTCCTGGAAAATTGTCCTTTACTATGCCTCACCATTTATTCGCTGCTGCTGTTTCCAGACTTGGATAAATGGACTGGTGCTTAAATTAATTGCAGTATTGCCCCCATAATTATTTTCATAGCTTTGTTACCTCTTCTTCTTAGAACCTTTGTTTGTTGAGGACACCTGTCAACATAGCACAGAGCATTGTAACTGTAGTATAACTACTCATTACATAATGTATCTGAAGTTTTCTTAAGAGGAAAAAATCATGTAGATAATAGTATTATATTAGATATAATGGCATATTTACATATTCAAAGCTATCTCAATGTCATCAGCAATCTGAAACTAGCTCCTGAACTTAAAAATGTTACAAAGAGTGAATGCTTAGGAACAAATATCACAGATTATCACTTTAGTAGAAGGTACTAAAGAAAACCACTTGCTAATTAACCTTCAGCAGCCAGATTGTATCTCTGCTGCCCAGGCATGGAGGACCCATGGGAGAGCCTGGACTTCTTCTTTCAGAGGGCACCACAAACCCTAGGGTGGAATACAGTCGTCTGGCTGCTGCTGTCGGAGCAGACCACATCTCTCCCCTCTCATGTGCATCTGAACCAGCACAACAGGCTCTGTGCTCTGGGACACATTCCTTCTTCTGAGCTGCCTCACACTCAGAATAGCAGTTTTCTTCTTAGCGCTGTGGTTTGTAGCAAAGCCACTGGATTTTGAAAGAGGCTTTTAAAAACGTAGCTTGACTATAGTCAAGTGCCACTTGCCATCTTTATTATAATACATGTGTTTACATTTTCTTTGAAACTCCTGTCCCATATTGAAGTTTGCCAATTAAAATAATGCTCTGTGTTGTATTAGGTGACAGTGCAGTGAACCAAACAGGATTTTCAGCTAAGGAAGAGCAAAATGCACAGAGAATAATAGAAGGAAAAAAATTCCTGCTACGTCTCTACTCATTTCAAGTTGATTCAAATATCAATGTTGAACTGCTTTTGAAAACAGAAAGTCCACAGTTAGTATCAAAACTTTGTCTTTCTCTTTATGAAGCAGGAAAAATAACAGAACTCTTTCTTAACACCTGTATTGCTTAAACACTAAGTGATTGTTACTATAAGGCAAGGATTGTTTTAACCTATTTGCTCCATCTATTAAAATGGGCCAGCTCTTTCTTTTTCTGTACAAGCAAATGAATTTATGCACACAGGACAGTTTAACAAGCATGGAGCTTCCTACTATCAGTAAATGCTAATACAACTCTACTGTAGATATATATAAACCCTAATCTAACTATATGTATATCAGGATACTCAGATTCTATGAGATGTCTTTCTAAATGTTAGCATAAATCAAGTCTCTACTGACTAGAAAAATATGTTAGAATATCAAAGCAAATGTCTTTTAGTAAATTTTTTTCACTATTCTTTTGAAATTATCTCTGTCTTTAATTTCTGAGCAAGTTCATTTCCTGAACTTAACAAGCAAGTGCTAGCTTTTTTTTTCAAACTCTCCTACATTATTTCTAACCATATAAAAATACCTGGATTTTCCTTTTGAGCATATGTCATCATAAAGGTAATCCTTCCGGTGGCATGCAGAAGCCTCATGTCAGTTCTGTTTTGCTGCATTAGCATAGGTGCATTTTGTGGTGCTATTGTGGGTCTGGATGGAGTCTGACAGGGGAGGGCTGGCAGCATTTTTTAAACACTGTCCAAAGCAAGTGCTTCATATTTATTAGTCTCCCGGAGGAGTATTTTAAAAGTCATGAAACTATTTGTTCTTAGAAGTAAATTACTGCATGTTCTGAAAAGCACATTGGTGTTCGTGAGCAATAATCCAAACAGCATAAGTTAACTTCTACATATCACAACAATCATTTATTAAGATATATTGCTTCTGTGTGGTGCCATCTCAAGTTCATAAATGGAGACTTTGATTTAATCTATTTAAACTGAAGTTACACTTCTACAATAGAGATTTGTGAGAGAGGTATTGAAGGACCTACTGAAAATACCCTGTAGGAGGGAAAAAACCAGAGGAAAATGATTTTGCGTCTTTACCTTTCTGAGACAATTGCTTTAGTCATGGGAAAGCCCCTCACTAAGTGAACATATAGTTTTAGGATTTCCATAGTAACAGTAGCCTATTGAACCTTCCCTCAGGCCCAAAGATCCCTTTATTTACAATTGCTTTTTAAAGTTTGTGCATACTTGTTCTTCTTTTGTTTTCTTTAACCGTCCTCAAGACGTCACTTTGTGCAAGTTTGTCAGAATGCTCTCTGCATTGTATTTTTTTATTAAGAGAACAGTGGTTTTTATACTGAATCACTTCATCCCCAAAAGGACACGTAGATATAACTGCTAGAAAGGATGGGGGGGTGATTCTTGCCTACACAGGAGCAATGTGGGTCCCAGTAAGAAAAAGAAAAATCTCTTATTGAGTTCCTGAGCTTTTCCTGGTATTTGTTAAACACAGTCCATGGATGTGTCTTGTAATATTTCATGTATTTAAAATTAACTGACACTTTCTTATTCTTAATTGTTTTTTCATTTTTCATTGTTTACTTAGCATTTGAGAAAGACACTTCTGATTTTGAAACAGCAGTATTATGTGCTGAATGCTCAGTTCTGTTTCTAAGCTGTTGGATATCGTGTTTTCTTTGTACTTTGTAGAGCTGAGATGACAACACAAAGAGACTGGAAAGCATAATCCTTCCAAATGTAATCCCAGTGAAAGAAAACATAAATAAAATCGCTTGTATTCTGGCATTCCTTTTTCCCTTTTGTTGTTTCTGCAACTTGGCACATACTCCAATAAACCTATAGAACATTTCTGTATATTGCAGAATTGTGCAATAGTTACCAAGAATTTCTCTACTTTAAAATCAAAATTCCGTGTAGAATATGAAAAAATTGAATTTCCAAATATTGTAGTCCCTCTTAAAATAACTAGGGATAGCAGGGTGAACCCATCCTGTAAAAACACCTTTTTTCTTAGTTTAAGATGTGAAGCTGCTTCATTCCGCGGTTTACAGAATCAAGCCTGAACCAGGACCAAAAGGAGAGGTGTCAGGGTGTGTTAATGTCAGTTGTCTTGATTATCACTGAAGTTCAGTTCAGTAAAAAAACCACTTGGAGCAGATTTTGTCCTATAAACCTGTTACACATAAGACCGGATGCAGGGGTTCAGAAGCCATCCTAAATAAAAAAACCCCAAAGCTAGAACGTCTTTCCCAATCAGTGACAACGGTCCTTTTGATTGGCATGGGGCGATGGTTCCTTCGAGCCCTCGATCATTCTTACTAAACTCCAAGCTGCTCAAGGCAGAGATAGTTCAAGTTTGTGGTTTCTACCCAGGCTGGACACAATTTGATGCCTTTATTGCAGTGGGGACTCTCGGACCACCTTCCTGGTTTGAAAAAAAAATCCAATATATTTCCTTCCATTATATAAAATATTTTTCAGTATCATGAAATCATAATACCCAGGATACAGATATACTTCTTCCTGGATTCCAGAAGAGATTCATAGGAGAGGTTTTACTGCATGTATTCAAAACAGCAAGTTGTGTTTTTGTGGGATTTTTCTACCAGCGAAGGTATGAAAATATAAAATGAAACTGTACCTTGAAACATCTGTGTGTAAGCCTTAGGTGTTTTTTTAATCTTTTGCCTTTTGTAAATATCCAGTTTCATTAGAAAAATAAGCTGTGGGCATTATAAAGTATAGTGACATCCAATATTCAGTGTTGAGTCTAAGTACGAGCACTAGAAGAGATAAACGTTAAGCCAACCTCAGATGTAGTACTTTCCATACAAGTATACAAAAGAAACAGAGATATTAAGTATAGTTTGTTTATTGAACAGTGATTCACAAGAGCTGGGACATTTCTAGAAGGTGTTTCTTTCCTCAAAATGTTTTTATCTTTAATGAGAATATGTAAGTTCTGTCAGATATGTAATCTACCGTCATCATTTTTAGGTTTTTTAAATCTATGTAAAGTGCAAATGGTTATGATGTGAAAAGTGTAGATTAAACTGTTTTTTTCAGAAAATGCACATTACATATTTTGAGATAAGCATTTGTTTTGAATTATTTAAATTCAAACCGTACTCTTCTCCTGCTAAGCACTCTAAAGTCTGGCAGGGTGCTATGTTATAGTAACTAACCTGAACAAAAGCAGAGCATTGTTTAAAATGCCTATTGCCTATTAGTTTAAAATATAATCAAGTGAAACAGCTGTTCTTGTTCTTAATATACTCTTTTGAAAAAAAATTTCATAGTTTATTGAAAAATGTCTCTTCTCATAAACCTGAAAATATTCACATGTAAAAAGTCATGTTTTGGCAAACAGTTCTTTGTAAGGAATGTGGATGAGACATACCTGCTCCCTAACTGCAACACCATATAAGACATACTTGATAGTGTGGGAAGAGCAAGCTAAATTAGAAAAGAGTAAAATTACAAAATTGCCAAACTTGTGGCCCAACTGTGATGCCCTTGCTTGGAGAGGAGAGGGACTGTCCACACAAGTATTTCCACGAAATAGTGGAATAGTAGTAGGACTACTTGTGTGAGTAATTGCTTGCAGACAGGGATTCCCAGGGTCATGGTAAAGTGAATTCAGGAAATAAGCACATAAATGTTGGGAGAATGATCACCAGCGAGATTAATTCTCTCTCTCTCTCTCTTTTAGGAATCCATGGATCATCTTTTGTCCTTGACATAAAAAATTTCTTACTTAAAACAAGTCTCAAGGAAAGAGCCAGATCTCTGATGGGCCCTTTTTGCTGCTCTGTTAATGTGGAAGCCAAGTGGTGTAAGCACAGTGGTGATCCGGGCCCAGAGCAATCTATTCCAAAAATATACATCGATTTGAAGGGAGGACTGCTGCAGGTCTGTATAAGATGCTTGTGGTTCTGCTATTGAGTTTGACTGCCCTTGGATGATTGAGATTTCATAAATAAATTCTATGAAAGCCTGTAAAGCTTTGCTTCCTACGGTAGGTCACAGGGTTGGGGTTTTTTGCATGTTTGATTTGAGTGGGTTTTATTTTACTTTATAAAATAAGTATCTATTCTTTCATGTAAAGCTATTGATTGAAAAGTCATGTACAGGGTTTTGGTTTTGATTTTTTTTTTAATACTACTCAAGCCCTGTATTGTAGCTATATGTGTGTGTTCCCTAAAACTACTGGATCAAATTACTAACACTTAATATCTAGGATGCTGTTCTGATGGGTGTGTATTTGTCTGTTCGTGAGCTATGTGCGTGTAGTGCGTAGGGGTAGCTTTAAGAAGTACATATCCTTTCTTTTCAAACTTAAATGGATTTCTCACGGGAGTAATTGCAAACTGTTGTTTGTAGGAATTAATATTCAGTTTGCTGTGCTATCTTCTCCATTTTGGAAGTGCCCACAACTTGAAACCAGTCCAGGAAGCATGGGAGTTCTTGAAATGAAAAATAGATTCTCTGGGGCTCGAACAAGTGGGCTTTAAGATATGTCTTGTTTTAATTATTTTTATTGTAGTATCTATACACAACAAATGTTTTAAAATAAATACATAAATCAAGCATATAAAACACGAAAAGGAAATTTTGTCATTTAATCGTGTCATTAGGTATTTTCCCAGAGTTGGCAGTAGAAGTTATTCAAACCACAGCACTGGGGATAGAGCTACTCAAATAATGCAAATTTAAAAAAAAATATATCTTAATGCATAAATAAAGTCACTTTGTTTCTCTGCTTCTTTTTAATTTGTTTTTCATAGGTACTTGGCTGACTACCTCTGTGTGTTGTTAATGAAAGTTTTTTGGTTTTTTTTCCAAAAATTTTGGGATTTTGACAAAGACCAGAAAAATATCTATAAATCCAAGAAAGCCATTTATTATTAGAGAATACACTGGGATAATTAGCTTTTGCAGAAAACAGTTAAGTATTTGGTCTGGCAGAATAGATTTGAGAATACTGACAAAAGCATTAGCATTTCTGTTTCAAATTAATTTATTTACAGCTAATGATTTTACCAGCTCTAAACAGACCTCATCTTCTACCACTGTTAATTTGTATTGCAGCAGAGCCTTGAGAGCTTATATGAAACTGGTGCTTCATCTGTAATATTGTAGTAGGAGTTCCATGCCCTGGAGTTCCCAGATGCCTGAAAATAAAATTAATAAAAGTCAGGGGGAGAGGGGAGCATAAGAGCATTCATCCCTCCTCCATCAGTGGGGAACTGAGGCCTCTGAGATTGGCTTAGGTGACAAAGAGCTTCTCTGAGGTGGTGGTAGACCAGGAGTGGGACTCTGAGCCCAGAGGTACTCTAGAAACTGCAGTAGAGATGTACTAAATTAGGGGGGTAGCTGGGTAGCCTGGGAATGTTTAGCTCAGGACTGACTGTGGCTGAGTTTCAAGAGGGTCGTGGTTTATTCTATGGGCTTACATGCAGATGGAGTGGAAGGGAAATCTTCCTTCTTGACAGCTAAACTACACTCCCTTTAGGCATCGTCTGATTTTTTTTCATGTTTGAAAATGGATATTCCCAAGTGAAAAACTTTACGCTACTCTTTATGTGCACACTTGCCTTGTTTATTTTACTCACACCCTTACTATGGGCTTTTAAGTTACTGTTTGGAGATTTTGATTTCATCCCACACCGATTTCCAAGTCTAATTTCTTTATTAATTTCTACTTGCTTCCTTGTCTTCCATGTTGGTTCTAGACCTGCTTCTGCACATAGATACTAAAAGACTTGTCCTCATTAATATGATTCTCTTAAATAGCAGCTTGATTTGAGAAAAGCAGCAATGCTTGTCAAAACCGGGAGAGAGGAATGTCTACTTGCCTTTTATTTTGCTATAAAGTTTGTGAATCTTCTGGACTTTGAATGCCAAGTTTTATTAGATATTTTTCTGTATTTCTGTTTTAAACTTCAAAAAACTTTAAACTTTTTAACCGCACTCTGAGGACTTGCAGAACATCCAATTCCTATGCTTCAGTTTGTGTTTAAGATGATTTTTAGTATGTCTTTCAAGTCACCTTCTTTGCTATGTCAGTTTTTAATGTATTCCAGAATTCCACTTTTAGAGCAACAAGCTCCTTGAACAGTTTAAACTTTGTATCTTTAAGGCTTTTTTGTCGTATCTTAAACTGCAAAACCTGTGACCAATCCTAACATTACAAACTGTTCTCGAATGTGACTTTTAAGATCTGTGGTCATCCAGGCAGCATCACTATGAATTGTTAAGTGGTAGGAATTAATGCTTTCCTTCAAATGATGAAAAGAAGAAATTTGCCAAATGCTTTTGTGAAGATTTTTTTGTTGTTTCTGTTCTTTATTTTCACATTAAGGATACTTACAAGCAATTATGGCATAAGTAGAGCAGGCTGAAAGCCGTATAAAGTTCCTGTTGTTTTAGGGAGGGATTTTTCCCTTCAAAAATGACTGAATATTTGAATGTAATTGTTTCATCTTTCCTTTTTTTTTTTTTTTTAAGGTTTTCTGGGGTCAAGAGCATTTGAACTGTTTAGTTCTTCTCCAGGAGCTTCTGTGTCAGTACCTTACTAAAAAGGGCAGTGTAGAGACATTGGCACCTGAACATACACACCCGACTTGTTTTTCTATGGAAAGGAATCAGGCCTCCAAAACTGAGCATACCTCAGATGATCTGAGAACAGGCCTGTTCCAGTATATACAAGATGCAGGTAAGAAGAATATTATGGCTCTCTGGTTTTTTTTCTAGATTATAAAGTGAAAACAGTAGTAACCTATTAGAGATTACTTGCCTCTTAAAATGAATAACTACATTTTTTTGAAAAGCAGTTGAAATGACATCTGCTAGAATTAAAAAAAAGAAAAAAATAACATCTGCTAGAATTAAAAAAAAGAAAAAAATACTTTAAAAGACTTTTTTGATTTCTTTCCATTAAGCTGTAATCTTTTAAAAGTCAGGGAAATTGCTTTTTTATTTTCTCTCCTTTTGATCCCAAGGAATTTACTTTTAACCACTTTGGTTTCATAAACCAGCATGTTTCTTTCTAGAAATTGTATAATAGATTATAGCTTTCTTTCATTTGACAGAAGCACAAAAGCTGCCTGGTGCCTATGAAGTTGTGTTTTACAATGAAACTGAGGACAGTCCAGGAATGATGTTGTGGAGATACCCAGAACCCAGAGTGCTCACTCTTGTAAGAATCAACCCTGTTCCTTTTAATACGACTGAAGACCCAGATATTAGCACTGCTGACCTTGGAGATGTTCTTCAGGTGGGTAATGAGAGTTTTCTACATTAGTAACAAATGAAAATGTTACTGCTGAAGTGAGAATTTTCAAACTCGGTTTATTAAAAATAAAATACAAAATCAATGTCAGGAGCTCTATAAAATCAATAGGAGGTGAATTCCACAGCTTGAGCACATCTTTAGTTTTAAAAGTACTTGAGCAGACTTTGTAACCACTTATCTCAGAAGTTTTATGATTGCATAATAAGCTAGCTAGAATTTGTCACTTCTGGTTTGCAAGCATACAGAGTTTTTATTCTGACTTCCTGTGATTTCATCTATCAGTCCTTGCTTAAAACTTCATTTGTTTTGAAACTGAAGTATGTGAGGAAGACCTGGTCTGAAATTTCCAAGATTCAGTGGAATTGTTGAACTAAAATCTCCACTCCAGCCGTTCTCTCCTCTGTCTGTGTTGGCAGATGGCTGTGCTGCTTCTAGTAAGGTCCACAGGGTAGAAGTAAAGGGTCTGTTTCCTCTTGTTTGGCTTGAAGAGGGTTGAAGTGGGCAGTCCAGTTTGACTGTGTGAGATCATGGAACTGCTCTTTGAAGGAGGGCTGAGTGGTGCAGCTGTATGACTCTGTGCCCCACAAGTAGACCATACCTCACAATTACACTGATCCCTAACTCCGGAATTTTTGCTTTCTAATGTGCGCAGTCAGGTAGTCACATTTTCTCCTGTCTAGTATAATTCTTTAGAAATTCGCTTATTCCTTGCATACCTATTTTGATTTTAGCTCAGTTTTAATTCTGTTAATCTCAGTTTCCCTTTTGTATTACAAATTGAACATGTCATTATTTTTTTTAATTCCAATCTGGTTTTTAATTAGAACAGTGTTGTGAGTCAAGGGAAATAAATATCTCCTCATTCTTCCTATTTATTAAAAAATGTTGAATTCTATTTCATTATTGCTATAATGTTAAAAATTGCTTTTAAAATTGAATTATGCACCAATATGCTTTGAGTTATGAGGAAGTAGGATAATCTTCCTCAGATAAATGGTATAATGTTATTACCATGCACATACTGTTAGTGAGATCATGTAAGTGTCCTGCCAATTTCTTTGCCCTCTAGACAGCCAAATGTCAACTCCTTTCAGTTATATGAAAATTAAAATTAAATGGAAAAAAATTCAGCTGCACTTGGCATGAGGTTTGAATCAAAGATCAAAATTGTGTTATTTTAGGCTGTCTTGATGACCCTATTAGGTTGCTATGAAAGCCAGCATTTTGCCCTCTTTCAGGATGGTATTTTTGGAGCACAGCACACCAAGTTTTTGATGTAATTACATTACGCTGCCATTATAGATAACAGACATCATGAGCCATAATGTATGTGCTTGTGTAATAATGTGACCCTGTCCAGGGGGAATAGCAGTTCTTCTTCAAGTGGGCATACAAAGCTGGGCTGCTAGTAGCACACACATTCTGCTGCTTTGTGCTTCCATACTGCAGTCTAGAGAAAGAAAGGAAGTTGCAATCCTTTTTCCTGTCTGCTGCAATTGCCTCAGAGAATAAGATAGAAACCAGGAAGCAGTCAGCCCCCAGCAGTCAGGTTCTGTCAGCTTCCACTGGTGTTACTGTAATTCTTCAGATTTCTACTACAAGGGAAGAGATGAAAGCTGTCAACCAAATTAGAGGACACATATTCAAATCTTTGATCTTGGGCACACAGAGTGCAGAAATGCCAAGAGGATCCACATTTTGGTTGTGGGTCATTAATTATGGCAGTAACTGTTGCCTGGGTTGAGGTGGTGATTTTTCATATTTTCCAGAAATGGCCATATCCCTACCCAGAGCAGCTCTGCACAGTGTGGATAAACAGCCATTATGAACATGGACAGTGTGCATATTTTCATTAATCTAACAGAGATATGTGGGTGGAATAAATCATACAGAGTTGATTTTCAATTGTTTTTAGGTAAACTGCATTTGCCAAATACTTATTCTAAACTTCAGGTTCTAATTTAAATCAATCATGACGCCTTTCATCATCTCCACTTTTTCTCCTATATAGATATATGTTTGTTTATTAACATACTGTGTATTTAGTGGATATGGAAAATTCTTTAAATATAAAGATAAAAAAGACAAAACAATATTTATTGTCTTCAATTCTTGAAATGAAACATTAGAGAAACATCTGCAAGCCAAAGACTTTATCAAGGGATCTGAATTTGAAGATAATAATGATAAAAATATATTAAAATACATTTTAAAAACTTTCCCAGGATTGTGTATATGTTCAAATGCAAGGAGGACCCATAATGTCACCCGCGGTGTTACCAGTCTCCCTTAAACCTCTACTTCACATGAATCCAGTCAAAGGTGCACTTCTGTAGTTTGTCATGATTTAAAAGTCTCCCAATTGCATGTTCTTTCTTTCTTTCTAAGTTGTTGTGACATTTCTTCTAGCTTTCTATCTTTGTTAAACTTCTGGCATATCGTTTTAATCATGGGTGGGTTTTAGAAGTCTCTGGTTTTATAGCTATTCTTCAAATTCCTGGAACTTGGAAAAGCTTCACCATAAAGAGAATTTTTCTTAATATTGAAGGTGCATGTCATCTGCTATGGCCAAAAGATAGAGAACAGCTTCAGATTGTAAGAGTTGAAATGAACTATGTTTTTTTCCGTAAAACCTTACCTTGCTGCTGTTTCTAGATTGTCCCAAAAGCTTATTTTCTTATGCTTTTACTTGTTTTTTTGCAAAGCTAAGAAGTTTCGCTGGTCAAGTTTCTAATACTTTGCTTTTTACAGTCCAAACATTGTTGTTTTATTTGTGGGGGGAACAGGAAGAACTGATGTTTCTGCCATGGCATAGCATGTTGCATTTTCTTTAGCAATGTTAAATAGAAGTTTGATCTAATTGTTTGAAGGAAGTGAGAATCCTAGATGCGCTTGCAAGAATTTGCATCAGAATTGTATTTTTTGGGGAAGGTTGAGAGTATTTGAACTTGTTCTTCCTGTCTAACAGACATTGCAAACACTTTCTTTTTAATTTTTAATCCCCCATTGTCCCATTTTCACATGCTACAAATGTTCTTGGCTCTGTGATTTACCATTCTTTCAGATAACTAGTATTTGGTGAAACACCTTTAGACTTCTCTGATATCTCTTCATAACTTTTAAGGAGTTCCCATTCAGTGACGTAAGGTGTTTCTTATCCTCAGGTACTAAAGCCACTCTCTGACATCTTTTTCTGGCCCTTTTTTATCTGGAGACCTTTTCTTATTTTAATCCTCTTATGTCTACATCACTACCAAGACCTTTTCTGAATATAACTAATCAAGATTGTTTCAAAGTTTCTGTGGTAGTACTTGCAAGCTCTTACTAATGAAGCGAGAACATAGGTTTTATTTTTGAAATGCAAGATCAATTAAGTGAAGCAAAAACCAATTTATGAATGTGCTTACAAGTGGTTTGGGTGAAACCTAGCTGGAAAAAAGAGTTAATACTGGGTTCTGTGTCAAGAAAGAAATATGCTGTGGATGTAGAGTATTCCTGAGTCTTTTACACTGAAAATCTTTCAAATTCCTTGATCAAAACTGTTCTCTTGACTGCTCTGTCAGCTTCTGCGTCATTTCCAGTGATGGTTGCCCATTTTTCAAGTGAAAAGTTTTTGATTGATGTTTAGAAAGGTCTAGCCAAAATATCTCAGTAAAGGTCAATGTGGGGTGAAGGAATATACACACAAGAACATAGTTTCACGTTCTTGTAAGAAGAAAAAGTAAATAGGCTGTGTCTTATCCAAGTAATGTGATAAATACTGCTTTGAACCACCACTAATGTACCCCCTGTATGAAGGAGATCTACAGAAAAGACCTTCAGGCAGCTACTCAAATGCTGGTAGAGGCATACCATTTTAATCTTGAATGTTGCTAAGATTATTTTTAAAATATTTGGAGAAGAAAAAGCATATTCCACTGATAACTTCACTTAACACAGCGTGTATTTCATAAGAGTGAAGTTAATTCCAGCGCCGAGTCCATCCAATGTCATGTAAATCAGGATAGTCTATTACTGCCCAAAGCAGCAAGGGCAAAGAGTAGAATGGTGTTGACATTAGAATTACATTGCCACCTGAGGAGCAGAGGAAAGTCCAAATTTGGAAAAATGTCACAAAATTAATTCAAAAGCTAAAAGCAAGATGAGGTAGCAATGCCATTACTTTAAAAATACTGAAGATTCATAAATCAAAAAGGGATGGTCTCTGAGATGTTCTTTGTTATAACGAGTGAAACTTAAATCCTTCACGTAGATTGCTGGTAAGAGGAAGTGTTGTGGTTAAAGATATGTGGATGAGCAACTTCGAAAGCTTATGTTATTAAGTACTTAAAGAAAATATGTCCACAAAACCAGAGAGACAAAGCCTACTGTTTTTGCTCCCAAAGTTTAGTTAATGTTACATTTAGGACACTCTCTTGTGTAGATAATTTCTATAATAAAAATTGTCTCAGCAAGTATTCATTGCAAAGACTTAAGTCATGCCTCAGTTTCCCAGTTTAACAGTAAACTGTATGCTAAAAGGCAACCAGCTCATCAGGGCAACAGGTCTTCTATTTGCTCTATGATGGTCTTGGTATGTAGCAGTTAAAGTTGGAGTTGGGGGGCAGTGATCATTCTCGTTCTTATGAAATCTGACCATAAAATGTCTTCTGTGGAGATGTGGAAGCACGGTGATAGCCTTCAAGCAGAATTGAGTTTTTAATGTATATAGAAATGTCTCTTGCAAAGATGTCAGAGCTGTAGGAGATACATGAGCATCTCAGGAACAAGAATGTGCTAGGCAGTCTAAACTGCAGAGTAAGGGCTTCATAGTCTCTCTCTTCATCTCCCAAATTGGACATTGGCTTGAACTGGCTACTAGGACAGCTGAAAGAGAGTTTGTAGCAATTTCCTCCATCCTGGTTGCCTTGGAAATATGGCATTAGGAAGAAAGGAGTAAGAGCAGTTTTTATTTCTAGACAATAGTTTATGATTATGCAGATAATGCCACTGTCCCAGAACATAAAGAATAATTGAAGAAGAATATATTCCACATCATAACAAAGGATGGTATTTCAGAGCTGTCACGTGATGCTAAATTCAACCATGCTTGTACAGTTCCTTGGATCTGTCAGGTTCAGCATTTGAGAAAGGACAAGTGTTCCTCATTACTGTGATATTTTTAAAATTCAAAGGAGGGAGTTACAAGGGAAAAAATTCAGTTAGTGATTCAGACTTTCACATTGTGCAGATACAATACGGAGTTAGCTACATTTAGATATTTAACCTCAAAGAAAGTGTTGTGGCGCTTAGAACTGTACTTGCACTATGCATCTAGTTTCCCAAAGTCTTCCTATGTCTTCTTACAGTCCTGAGAATCTCAGATATGTATTTATCTTTGCCTGTGATTAGTCTGTTTTTGTTTTACTTTTCTGATTTAATCTGGGTCATATTTTTATATAATTTATCTTTACCAAGGACAAGGTTGACAGGTTTGGGTTGGCAGGGGAGAGAACAAAAATTAGGAGGGGCTCGCCAAGATAGGAAAACAGTGCATGTGCCATCAAGGAAATATTCTGCTTTTCTGTGCAAGCAGGTGAACAGAATATGCAAATGATTTCCTGTACAGCTAGAGGTCTCTTTTAACTAGTGAACTTTTTACAGAGATTCTCAGTGTTTACTGTTGCATTGCTGGCATTGCCCCCTATCTCAAACAAAAAGCTATGCATTGTCACAAGACCATTTACATAAGTGGCCATGGATTTAAATGCAGGAGAAAACCAGATTTGTCTAATCAAAGTAATCATATGATGTATAATGCTCCAAAATCTGAGTTCTCTGATTTATTTAAGCTGCATCACCAACACAGACTTAAAATTCTTTCTCCTGGATTGTCATCCAGTGAGAAATGCAAGCTGTTAAAGCTTACAAAACAAAAGGAAGATAACCTATGGCATTTGCTTGTTTCTCCATATGAAGTTAAAATATCTGCGGAACTGTAACTCTGACAGGTTTTTGTATTTGAGGATGTTTCCCTTGTGTACCTGACAGGATTCCTATGGCATGCAAGTGTAGTCAGCATTATAACAGCTGATGAAAAGATGAATGTGTGCTAAGACCTCCTTTTTTGGCCTTTCTTCTTTATGTAGTGTCCTAAGAAACAGAGCACGGTTTAGAAAAGTGGTGATTAAATTAACCAAATATCAAGGTCTACTGGAGAAAATTTTAGGGCAGAAAGTATAGTTCCGAGGTTGCAAGGGCTTAACTGGGATTTAGTAAGGAAAGGCTAGGTAAATAAAACTACTGTGGTAAAATTTACACAGAGCATTTCCTAAGGTGGTGAAATCTCTTCTAGAAGAACATAAAATATTTCCATTTTCAAAAGACAGGGTTTCAAAAAATTGTCTGTTGCATTGCTTTACATGCTTATTCTGTTTAAATAAAGCATTTGCAAACTGTAGTCTGGAATCTGATTCTTTCAACGCTGTCAGCCAATAAACAGTCATTTTCTAACACCTTGTGGGTGTTTAAACAGTGGCTTAAGGAAGCATGAGCTTAAGAGTGACTGACATTAGACCTACTGTAAGTCATTATTCCAGGAAGGATTTGACATGACAGTCAACAGGAAAAGAATTATGATCAATGTCAAAGACATTCATTTTTCCTTTTAATGGAGAATACCTCATTTTTGGCTGACTCTGCTTCCTTTTTACTTTTCACTCCCTGTTGGGACTACAGTGTTCAGCTGGGCATTTAAGAGTCTGGGAAAAGTGCTTTTTGGGAAACCACAACTTCTATCCATGCTTGATTTATTTCTTATATTCCCAAAGCAACAACTATTTTGGAAATCCAGATGATTTGTGTGTGACAGATTAGTGATTTAAGGTCATGGTGTTACTAGATAATAAGCTGTAAAGTTCAACCATGCTTCTTGATAAACCTGTCGGTTTGCAAATTATTGAATCTTCTGCCACACACTTCAGTACTGTCTTCAAATAATGAGACTTTTTAGATGGTTGGGGAGTAATTTGTCTAGCTGTTGTGAATTGCACAGAATGCAAATTTGGTGCTTTGTCTGGGATTCTACTTTTTAAAAAAACTTACATTTCTTGTTAATTCTACCTTTTGATGTTATTCAGTATGACTGTAATAGTCATACTGCTACTATACACAGACTCTGTACAGTGTTTTTATGATCTCTCTACTGTGTGAAGAGTGGCAACAAGCTTGAAATGAAACAATAGAGTCCAATTATTGAGCATATCTGATCATAAACTATAACTGTAACAACTGCCATTTATTCTAATGTAGGAAACTGCTTTCCCAGCAGTAGAAGCAGTGTTTCCATTCATGCATGAGGACAAAAATGAATGCAGTTCATCACATAAACAGCTGGTCTGTGTGAGAGGGCTGTAGGTTTGCTTGAGCCACTTACACTTCAGATGATCCAGGTGCAAGCAAGTTATCTGATGCTGGGAAGAGTTTTGCACATGTTTTCCAAAGTTAAGACTCTGACTGTTAATTGTAAGTATCATCTTCATTTTCTTGCAAGGAAGGAAGTAGGAGCTAAAGAAGTTGGAGAGTCACACTGTGAGTCTTAAGCAGATGTTGAAACAGAGCCCATTCTCTCTAGGAATTCCAACTTTAAACATTATTTGTGAACTTCCTTGCCTGAGAGTAGGATTATGTCAGACTTTACTATTTTGTTACTGTTTTGTGTGTGTATAATCTTAATTATTTTGCCGTGTGATCTTAGTGTTCACTGCATTGAGATGAGACTGTATCGTTTGGCCTAGAGTTTCTGTGCAGTCTGCAGGGAGTTAAGCGTAACTTGTTGGGAATGTTAATGGAAGTTGTGCGTAATTTGCCTGTGCATCACACTGAAATTTACCCTTTGGGGTTACTGAGCCAGTGAAAATTCTACCGGGTGCCAGAGGACTGACGAAACCATCAGATTATCTTAATGACAGATTTACACTCTCCTCGTGTTCTGCACTTTTCAGATTTTGTAACTGATTTATGAAATTTTGCAAACCCAAGTCCTTCCGGCTGAAGGCTGATCTTGTACTTCTTGTAGGAGTCAGGCTTTACTGTGGTGAGAATATGTGGTCAAAATAGCCCATATACTGAAAATTACAAACTACTTTATGTATTAATAGGCTGCTACTCTCAATCCCAGAGGGGACTACATTTCAATGGCATAATGTTTATATTATTAATAAATAGTAAAGCCTAGAAAATTAAAAACCTTAAATTAAATGCACAAGATAGTTCCTGTATCAGAAAGAGAGAATAATGGGTTTTGCAAGAAGTAGGTAAGTCCCTAATGTACGATCTGTATACTTTTGTTTCTTAATACTCACAACAATAAATTAAGACCTAATTAATGTAAGTAAATTAAGTAAATTGTTGGTTTTTCTATTCAAAAAGCAGGTGATCATCACATAAACTCAGTCTCAAGATGAATGACAATTAGTAGAAAAGTTTGAACTTAGCAGTACATAATTTTCCTGTTTAGAGTCCTGCAGAAATCTCAGTTATAGCATAGCACTATTCTGTGCTTTAACAAAAGCCATTAGTGTCTTTAGAGTAATTTTTCCATGATGAAGAAAGCCAGTATCTGTGACAGATTACTTTACTCCACACACCTGCATTTGCTCTGAACCTGCTAGCCTGATAAATTGATAAGTTAGTCACATGTTGTTTTAAAAAGGCAAAGAACATAGTTCCTAATAAAAGAATGCTACATATTTCTTCTAAAAGGTTAAAAAGCATTTCTCAGGGCTCTTAAATTACCATATTCTGATACCAAGGGAAAATAAAACCTGGGCTTAGAGTCTTGTTTGTACTTAGAGGGCTTTCCGGACAGGAAGGCAATCTTGATGCAATTCAGTAAGCCACAATACCAGTGGGGCATTACAGGTGAAAAAATTGCAGCTGTACCCCTCACCACAATGTATTACAACTGTACAGTGGAATATTTCCTGTACAGAAATAGGGCTTGGTTAACTTTGTTTCCCAAGAGTAGATCACATTAAAATGTTATAAAATCATGATTTCCTGCATTTGAATACTTGTGGTTTCTCAACTGGTTCCAATATTACAAAAGGTTTTTTATAGCTTCTATTAGTTGAAGATGTATAGAAGCTTTTTTCCAAAGTCAGCTAAAAGGCAGTTATGTATTTTTAAAGAACAGTTTATCTCAGAAGACAAGAGTTTTCTTCTACCTCTTTATTATAACTCTATTTGATACTTATTTTAGAAACTGCGGGACAGATGTAAAATTAAATCAAATTAAATAAATATGCTAATAGGACCATAAATATATATGTGAAATGGAGTCGAAAGAGCCGAAGTATATATTATTACTCAGAAACCAAAATAGTAGTTATTTTTGCTATTCAGCCAAAGACCTCAGTGTAGATAGGGGAAAAAATTAAATTAAGCAGATATTGCATATTCAGTTTTAAAGTGAGTAGTTGTAATTTAAACGTCCTAGGTTTAGGACCAAATTTGTTAAACCAAATTCAAAGAGAAGCAAAGCAATTCTTTGAAGAAATTATATGGCATAATTTTGGAAAACATCTCCAGTTGGGGTTTCTGATTATTCCTGAGCCTTGAAAATTGAGAGTGCACCATAGTGAAATAACTTTTACTTCCTGAAATATGCAAGTATGTAACATTTCAACTGGCATCCAAATACAGAAAACCATAGTGAATATACAAAGGAGGTTGAGCTGGGGGGGACAGCAAATACTTTGTACAACTAGAATGTTTTTAATCCTAGTAGTACTGCTAATCCTAACACTACTAATACTAAGGCTATACTTTTACCTCACTGTAAACCACCACTTTTTTTTTTATTTGTTTGGGGTTTTGTGGGGTTTTTTTCCTCCACAAAATGGGAAAATTGGTGCTCTGTAGCTGTAGTAAGTGTTTTCCACACTGATATGATACCATCTTAGCCCTAGGGAAGGTTAAAAAATGTTATCCAGTGGTTTGTAGCAAAATCAATCACACAAGATAAACAGGAATGTAGATGATGAAGTATCTTACAGTTGTCCAAAATGGTGTTCCAACAGTCAGACTGACTTGTGTATGTCATGTGAATAGGCATATTACAAAGGTTTTGTTCTGTTTAATATTATTTTTCTTTTGAGCATATTTTCTACATAGTGTATTTTTATACAGGGTTCTTTTGCTATAAATAATACTTCAAAATCAAATTTAGTACTAATGTTGCTGGTAGTTATTGCCAAGAATTTTTCCCTAGTAAAAATCTGGATAAAGCTTTTTATTTCCTGCTACTGCAACTTCTGTTCACTTAATGAGAGAATTGTGTTTTTAAGACAATTGGCCCTAAAACAGTAAAATATCCTAATAAGAGAATAGCAATCAGTTTATTCATACTCAGGAAGCTGAAGTTAAAATCTCAGCATGGGTTGGTGTCTGAGTCAAAGTGCTAGTTTATGTTGTATTCTGCCTCATTCACTGAGGTGGCCTTCCTTGGAGAAGATGAAACACACACACGCTTCCTGTCTTCTGTGTGCATTTTCTTGTTTCTTAGCTGTTTCTGGAACAAGAATAGATTAATTTCCAAGAGGAAGCGCCCACGATCTGAGGGACTGAGATTCAAGAAATGAATATTTCTTCTGTAAAAGCTTTTTTTCTAGAAAATACATGGATCAAAAGGAAGCATCATAGAAAGCAACATTAGCTACATCCTGTAACCCAGCTGATATCATCTTTCTTTCTCATCTGGACAATATGTATTTTGAAGCCTAAGAAATCTGCATGTGTACAATTAAAAGTTCATTTTTTATTGTTTAAGCAGTAAAACAATAATACTTCTATACAGCCTTCATTCAGCAACCTCAAAAAAGTAGACTGGTGGCTGTGGCTTTTTCCTAGAGACAAAAAAGATGTCTGAAAAAGATGGGATTAGCTAAGAAATGGAGATACTTCAATCACTTCTGTCCTACTTGGAAATCATGTCTGTGTCTGAGACCTGTTAGCATTCTGACAACATAGGTATGATCATTTATGGTAACATGGCAGGTTGTGGAAGTGCACTCATGTTGTTTCTCTGCTCAGCTAGAGAGCTCAGCTAGAGAAACATACCTGTACACAGATAAAGTGGTGTGCACCCAGAGCTTTTCAAGTCCAAATTAACCAAGTAGCCTGAAGCTGGGAGATTAACATCAGCTCACAGGAAAATCTAGAAGCATGTTGTAGTCATGAAATCCTTTAAAAAGCATGTACAGGTCAACAGTCATTTCTCTCCTATTGTGTCTTATTATTAGACATAACTGCAAGTGGGAATAAGTATCCATCTCTTCAACACAGGGATGAAAATATTAATATGTAGCATAGCATGAACAGATTCTGTAGCATTTCTTAACCCCTGGTTTCCAAATAAGAATTAAATTATTCTAATACAGATAATGTGTGACACAGATATGATGGATAACGAAAACCTCAAGCTGTCACACTGTAGTGCCTTTGTGGGAGTACTTCATGTTGGTTACTAACATTAATACTGTCTTGCTGATAGGTTAACAAATGTGAAGGAAATGACTTGAGGGATGCAGGTTTTTAAGAGGGTTTTCAAGTTTCTTGTTTTTTCAGAGGGGTGTTTGTGAAATGTGTGTGATAGAGGTTTTAGCTTGTATGTGTTTCTTGTATGTGTTAGTGTAATATAGAGTGAAACGAGAGATTCAGATAAAACAGGAATCCACTCCAAAGATTTCTGCTCCAAGGCACCTATTTTCATTAGTTGTTTGTGTCCTGTAATTGCAGGGAGCAGGACTGGAATTGTCACTTGGAGACAGCTGATTTTCTTCCAGTCACAATTTGCCAATACACCATTTTCCTTCTTCTTCCAAACAGTGCCATGCTATTTTCAGACCCTAAATGTCTATAGTCCGCAGCAGTAAAAAGAAAAAGAATGAACCTTTAATTTCTCTACTTAGAGTTTAGGCTGTTTTCATGCAGCTTTTCATTTCTGCTTCTAATCTCTGTTGTTAACGCTGCTGAAAAAAAAGTATTTGACAGCCATTTTGCTCTCTGTTGCTATAATCATCCTTCTAAATAAGTGTTTGCACCATGGTATGTGGTTTTCTTGCAAAACAGAGCTTGGAGATTTCTGGTTCAATCTGAGTTTAAAATTAAATAATAATTTTATGCACACATTAGTGACAGGTGAATAAAACTATCTAAAACTATCTTTGAGAGCTCAGGAAGAAGAAAAAAGTTGCAGGGAAGTGTCTGTTGGAGATGCATGCTTGTTGTTTAGCAAAAAATTTAAATATGCTTTGTTAGCGTTTGTTTTTACAGAGGCAGCCTTAGCAGTCACATTTTCTAAGAGGTAACAATTATAGCTTAGGTTTTATTCAAATATTTTAAGGTAAAAGTACTGTATTTAATTCAACATGTGGGGGATTTTTTGTTTCAGCTAATTCACTTATTCCCACTGCTTATGACTCAGTTCTGGCATTATAGCTCATTTCCAGAGTTTCACAACTATTATTTTTGGCAGCTAATATTGCCCAGAGCTACCATCTTTCCTTAAACTTATCCAGATCAGGCATTAGTAATAAATCCCCTAGAACAAATAAAGCTAGATATGTAGGAATCAAAGATTCTAAGTCAACTAAGTCTTTTGCAAGCTTCAACTAGAAAGCTTACAGTTTGTGTAGTCCCAAAGCTTGAGCTGTATTTTATACAGGCAGTCACATAAAGTGTGTCATTGACCTTTTACTTCTAATATGCAGATGACACCTTGAAGCATACTGTCTCTTGTGCTTTCTTGACATATTACAAGGTATTTAGAAAAAATTTGTAAACAAAAATAAAGAGGAATAATCTTTTCAACTTGCTTAAAAGTCTGCTTTAATCGTTAGGCAGTTTTTTCTTGTTTTGGCTACTCATACTGCTGAGTTCAGCAATCATTCCTTTGCCTTTCCAAATTTTTCATAATTCACTTTAAAGTGTTTGGCATGTAGCATACAGAATGTGTCACGCTGGAAGGGACCACAGTGGATCATCGGGTCCAACCTCCCTGCTCAAGCAGGGCCATCCTAGAGCACATTGCACAGGATCACATCCAGATGGTTCTTGAATATCTCCAGTGAGGGAGACTCCACAACCTCTCTGGGCAACCTGTTCAGTGCACCATCACCTGCACAGTAAAGTTCTTCCTCATGTTCAGATGGAATTTCCACTGCATTAAGTTTATACCAGAGCCTGAAGAAGAGTTATTACCTTTTTATGGCATAATAATTGCTTTGATCATTTTACTTTGCAGTCTTTTCCTCACAATAAATTTCAATATATTCACCACCTACTGAGTGGGTGGAAATATTGATGTACCTACTTTTACTTTCTTTTTTAACAGTATATTTGAAATCGTGTTTGGATTTTTTTTTGCTCTGCCTTTTTTTAAATCTTTATTTTCAATCTCTCTATATTACTTTCCTCTTGCCTTACTGGTAGTTTTATGGCTTTTGTATTGTAGTGCCACTTAAGAAATTCCATTAGTGTGCTCTTTAACTTGTTCTTCCAGCACATTAATCTTAGTGGGAATAGAATTCATCGTCTTGCTTAGCCTCTCTTAAAATGCCCATTACTTGCCATTCTAATCCAATTTTGTGAGATTTTCATAAGGGAGACTTGCATATTTAAGGAGAGTTTTAGTTTGAGAGGTAATGTTAGAGAAATAAATATCCCAAATAACATGATAGCTTTGTGAGACTTTTGTTGCACACATGTTACTCAACAACATGGATAAGAAAAGATAAAAAAAGATTGAAAAGAAAAGATTGAATCAGGTTCCTGAAAGAATCGCAAAGTATTTTAAGGACTAAGATTTAAAAGTATGCAGAAATAAATACTGCAGTATGTAGAATTATCTATGCAGCCATGAAAGACCACAGCCTTTTGTCAGAAATTATACAGATCCTTTTGTAGTTATATCATTCCAAGACTTTATGATATAGAAAATATGCCAAGTATTGTAATGTTTTTTAAAAAATCAGATTTTTTATTGCCAGTAGAGACTGTGGAGGTTAAAAAAAAGAAATATGGGATTGTGAATGGCTCCACAATGTTGTACGAAAGATAGCAGATGACGGAAGTTGCTCTTTATGTGTTCATCATTAACATAGGGGAGTTTCTTGGAGGTATCCATAATTGAAGGGTAGGACCATGGATGTAGTAGTGTAGCAATCTTGAGTGTTTGTCCACATCCATTAAACTTTCAAATAATTCAACATTGGAAGGTTCTGAAAATATCTAAAATTCTGTAATGACACTGAGAGCAAAAATAATCAATTTAGTGTGACTTTGAAATATGACCACAAATGCAATAATGTGATGTTTCTTATTGCTGCTGTTGTGCACAGCACTGTTGTACGGTTAGCAACACAGAAGCAGCAAAGATCAAGCCCAGTCTTCTCCCATTTGGCAATGCTTGTTATTTCTCCATCTTATTAACAAACCAAGCTTTTAAAAGCAGCTGTCATGAGCACCAAGTCTGTCCTTGAACCTTCCCATCTTTTTCTGTGTGGTTTCTAGCCTTACATTTTATTCATAGAGCAACCTCAGTTTTGACCCATAGTTTCTAAAGACCTTTCCTCTGTTAACTGTTTCTCTTGTGAGGTGTATGAGTGGAGCAATTATGTTCCTATTGTTTTATTTCATTTAGTCATCAACTCTCCACAGTAGGAATTAATACAGTTTAAAGGTGAAAAAATGGAAATGTATGCCATATTCCAGATGAGTCCCCACTGGTGTATTATACAAGTCAATTAATAACTGTCCTTTGCTTTTGGAAATATCTCACCTGGTGTCTCTCAGGATGGCATTCGCTTTTTCCAAGCATCTTCATACCGCCTCATAATTTTCTGGCTGACATTTACGTATCTTCACCATTTCCAATTCAATATGCAGCTTATAAACAAATATGTTGTCTTTATGCGTATGACGTGGTTTTTGATGTTAAATCAATCCCTTTCTCTCAGACTTTAGTCTTTAAAATTAAAGCAGCTCTCCTGATTGATATTGCTGTGGTGCTCTGTGATATATACATTACTGGTGTCAGAGTTTTGTTGGCAGTTATTAGATAATTTTTTTTCCCTACCTTTTCCCTAAAACAAATTTTAGTGACTGTGGTGGATTTTTTCAATCATTGTGACTTGACAGATATAGTAAAAATCCACCCTTCAGGCTCTGTGGTTCCACATGTTAATTCCTCCAGAATTCTTTGGTGATTATTTATGTTCCTTTGCCCTCCCCAGCTTGAACCATTGAGCTCCCTGAATTTTTCTTCTTAACCTTCATTCCTGTTAATTAATCAGCCTGCTGTCACCTCCATATGCATTATAATCTTTAATGAATAACAAGGAAGATTACTTACAGAGATTTTTCTAGATTTGCTTGCATCTCTACCACATTCTTACTTTTTTTCCTGGTTATTTATGTATGCATGTCTATACACAGACACACAGGGATGAAAAAGGTAATAGTACATATGTGTAAATTTTTTCTTACTAATTGTTTTATGTCAGCTTGACTTTTAGTAATTCTTGAGTCTGTACAACTGTCATAACTGTGGATTTCAATATCTTAATTCAAAAATCTTCATAGCTGACTGAGTTTGAATTTGTTTTAAATTCAGAGTCTCATTCATTTTCATGCTATTACCGAAAAAAAAAAAAAAAGAGGACTAGGACACAAGCCTTTAAAGCCTATACTTTTATTAAAGCTGGTTTTCTTTTGTCTTTAAAAATCTCTCTAATAATATTCTCTCCAGTTCATTGGTGCATCCAGAAATAATCCAAGTAGATTATTTACAGACTTAAAATTAGGAATGTGACTAAACAGAAGCCACTATGTATTTACTGGGTTTGATTTGCATTTGTTGGTCTAAATAACAAATATTCCTTGAAAAAAAAATCATGTGATTACAAGTACTTCATTATTTCACCCAAGATTTTCAGTAATATGTTGACCCACAACAGGGTATTGTGTTGTCTATCACATTTTTTTCTCTACATCATTGATTATTTTAATAAATTTATGTTTTGTTATATAATAAAACTAAAACAACAAGTTCCAGAAAAAATTAATGATGACTTGAATGTCTTTGATACCATGATGTGAAGACATCTGATGGATTTTTTGGCTGCATAATACAAATAATAATTAGTTGAATTGTCTTTGTTATTCATGGGTACTGTGGAACAAGTAGCTATTTTAGTACAGAAGAAGTTGGAATTAGTTGGAAATTAATTAGAAAAGTTAGTCTCCAATGATGTTCTAAAAGCATTTTAATTCAAGTCCAGACAGCACAGGATCTCAGTAATGGTTACAGTTCTGATTTTCTATATGGCAATTTACTTTTATTTAGTTTAGTTACTTTTACTCTTTTAGTGTTTACAGGAAAACTATTATATTCACCCCTGAGTATAAATTAATTATGCCTTCTCCCTTTTATCACAGATTCCTTGCAGTTTGGAGTACTGGGATGAGCTTCAGAAATCATTTGTTGCATTCCGGGAATTCAGTCTATCAGAAAGCAAAGTCTGTGAACTGCAGCTGCCCAGTATCAACCTTGTGAACGATCAGAAAGAGCTCATTGCCTCCGACCTTTGGAGGATTGTCCTGAATAACAGCCAGAATGTGGCCGATGACCAAAGGTAATTTTAAAGGAGGAGGGAAAAAGAGGCATCTGATGCTACCCTCCTAAGAGATCCCTTTCAAGAGACTTTAGGAAATAAGATTGTGTGAGGCACAATCCGTTCTATAATGTAGTAGTAAACATTCTTCTTCCATGCGATGCTCATACATCGCCTTATTCTCTCCTCAGTGCAAGCTGATGACTAAAATAATCCAAATGTCTATTTTAAATATATTGAATAAAACTTTAGTGTTTCAAGAGCATTACATTATTATTATTCACACAGTTTGCTTACTATGCTAACAGTAAAAAAAAATTAATCGGTGTTTTCAAACACTGGAGATTCATTTTACATTGTGTTTACAGCTGGAATCAGTGTGCAGTGACAGATATTCACTCTATTTGCATTCATTCCATTTTGGTTAATATGTAGAGTAAGAAAAAATGAGTACAAATTCTCTCCAGAAATAGAAGTGGAATTACTTTCAAAGACCTTCTTAATATTTTATATTTAGAGCAGAAAGGCCAAAATTACTCTGTTGGATTACTGGTATTTGCTGATTCTTGCTGCTTGTGTATGAACACATGCTTGAATGAGTATGTAACATCCACATATGTGTTGTACGAAGCTACAGAATTCAGAGAAATCAGGGAATAAGAACATGGCTTACAAAATTAATGAAGAAAATTTAACATCTGGTTTCCATTAATAGTATCAGGTTGGAAATGATTTCTTGATGTTAATTGTGAAAGAATGCATTTTCATCATTGAGAAGTTAAGTGTTTTAGACAAGGTTAATTCCTCTGAATGTGGGACCCTGACAGAATTGCCTTCCTGGTCAGCTTAACACCACAGAAATGTGAACTCGGTGGGAACTGGAAATGATGTAGTGAAATTTAGTAGATTTTTTTTCATTAAGGCATTTAGCACTGTAATCGTGTTTATTGTTTTCTGCTCGAATAGGGTTTATCACTGTATGCAATGTTTCATTCGGGGAGCTCTGATAAGATAATGAGCTGTAACTGTTCAGAAAGAACAGAAATTAAACTGAAGCATTTGCAGTTCACTGCAGAGAGATAGCAGGAGAGGGAATAAGGTAGCAAAAAATATGCACTGCACTACTGAAGCATTTGAAGGTAAATAAACAGAAGAGAAAGGGTGAAGTCAAGGGAACGTGCCTTGAGCTGCCACCTACCTGTACTGATTCTGCAGTAGTCTTGATACCTTTGGTGGCCTGGGGAATTTATAATAGTTTTAAGAAGTGTAGTTTACGCCTACATGAACTAACAGTAGACTGGAAATTTAAAGATTTGTGTAGGTCAGGGTAAACTCCAGAAACCAGAAACCTATAGGATACACAAGGAAAAACTCTGATTTCAATTAGATAAGAGAAAAAGTTCTATTCCCTGCCTCAGCAGTGTTTTCAGTTTGGAGGCATGGTGGAGTACTGCTCTAGCTCTTGGGGCCCCAAATGTAAGAAGGATGTGGACCTCCTGGTGGGCTGGCCATGAAGATGATCAGGGGGCTGGAGCACCTCTTCTATAAAGACAGGCTGGGACCTGGGGTTGTTCAGCCTGAGGAAGAGAAGGCTCTGGGGAGATCTTAGACCAGCCTTCCAGAACCTATACAAAGCTGGAAAGGGACTTCTTATAGAGATATGTAGTGATAGGAGAAGGGGGAATAGATTTGAACTTAAAGATGGCATGTTAGGTAGATTAGATATTAGGAAAAAATTCTTTACTCAGAGAGTAGTGAGGCACTGGAAGAAGGTTACCCAGAGAAGTTATGTATGTCCCATCCCTGGATGTGTTCAAGTCCAGGCTGGATGGGCCTTCAAGCAACCTGGTCTAGTGAAGGTGTCCTGCCCATGGGAGGGCAGTTGGAACTGTGGTCTTTAAGGTCCCTTCCAACCCAACCTGTTCTATGGTTCTATGATAGAAATTCAAGCTGATCTCTCTACACTAACTTGAAACAAGGCTGCACTGCAAACTTTCTTGAGGACAACTGCAGGAAGGACCGGTGAGGAAGAATTAATCCTGACCAGTCAGGAGTGCTCCTGAGTGGATCAGAATAAGAGGAGCTGTTCCTCAGAGATAAGGCTTTGACCTAGGGTTTTTGAAGCGCACTGGCTTTTTCTTGGAGACAGAGCAAACATGGCAGTCACATGTCACTGACCTGGGGGTCTTGAGACAGTGCACAAGCACTGAAATACATATCGTTACCACTACAGAACAAATTTAAGGTAATGGTTAAGCCCCAAAGGATCATGTTCTGTTAAAGGGAAGCCTTGATTAGGAGGTGGTGACAGGTACTGTGGACCTGCAGAGAAGGCCAGCCTTTCTAGACCCCTAGTAGCATGTAGGAAGTCCATGTTGGCAGTAACTTTGCTGAAACTCTGGCTTTATCAAACAAACATACTGCTGCCAGTATGGGTAGTTTCTTGTCACCAAGCACTCTAAAATGTGTTCTAGATTCTAACTTGACCAAAAAAATCACAAACTTTTTTGGTTTTGAGAGAGACACTGCCCATGTAATGCCTACGGTAAATTTCAGTGTTGGGCTTGTTCCTAAAACAAATGTTTAACATGAGATCTTACAGACTTGTGAGAAGAGCCACAAGGCACTTTGCTTAAAGCTAGTGCTGAGTGTTAGACGACCAAATTCTAACGCTGAGGGATCTGCGAGAGCAAGAAACAAAAGCTGTATAAAAGTTGAATCTCAGTTTTCCTGGAGGCTCCTGATAATTTGACATTAATTACATGCAGCAACTGTATGATTGATTAGAAAATTTAATTCACTATTAATTGTGTAAAAGCATAAAAATGCTTAGTCTTGTTGAAGTTTATTTTCTTAGGTTGATGTTGTATTTTGGATCAGACTCTAACAGTTGCCATATGCATGCAGCTGCTGCGTAATAATAATAGCATTTCCTTAAAATTCTGCAAGGGTTTTTTTTGGTAGTAACCTCTATGATATGCTAATTATTAATAACAGAGAGCTGATCCCTTGTGTTTTAAGTACTTTATTATTGATTCCTAACATCAGTTATAAAGTATGAAACTTATGTGGTTCATATAACAAGAAAACGACAGGGTTTGTGAGAAGATGTGGATTCAGCTGATATGTTGAGCCAGGAGCTGGCAGGCTGAAGTATATCAACTAGTAATGAATATGGGAATGTGCAAAGATGTCATGATCCAAATCTTGTGGTATGCAAGCTCTTTCTGAGATCGATCAGGAACGAATTGGAAGTATAAAAATCAAGGAGCTATCTGGCGAAGGACATAGTATATATGTGTATGTTGTTTGTTTTTAAGAATTTTGTAGCCTGTTCATTATTTCATGTATGCATAAGGTTTGAATGAACATTTATGAATGTTTAATCAATGAATGAACAAATCCGAAGTCCTAAGTGAAATAATTTAGCGTCTCTTTGGGGATATAAGGCAGTGTTTATGAAATAAATCATATATGGCATAAATGACTGTTTATGCAAGACCTTAAAGTAGGGGGTTTTATCACGGGAAAATGATCACAGAAATCGTCACAGAATAAATTATTTTTAGAGGTTTTTCATGTTACAGGACTAACAAATCATATTCGAAATTACTTTTAAAGCTTTGTTTGGTTGGTGAGACATTAAAGCCCCTCCCTGGTTTGGTTGGGAGGGGTTTATAATTTTTTGTTTAAATGGGTTATGTTAGAAGATATTTTATATATTTGTGCATCTGCTGTCTAATTTAAACAGTATTTCTACAATTACTGACATACTAGTGTAAAGTAGTAATTGAAAATGCCTTAAGATACAAACCATGAAACAAGTACCAAGACTTTTAAATAAGCTTAAATTGCTACTTTTTAAAAATTCAAGTGAAGAATCATGATCATATTTCTTGCTAATTGTTTTAGCTTTTATTCAAAGTAAATGATGTACTGGATTTTGACCTCTAAAAAGTTGGGTTCAGACCAGCATTTGAGTCATAAATTAAATGAGTTAAGTGGTCTCTTTCTTCTTCCCAGTGGATATTTTCCCATGTTGTAGTTTCATCACAAATGGCAGTTTCAGTTTAAATATTCCACTCTTAAAATAACAAGAATAATGCAGGTCACTGCTAAGTCATTGCTCCCAGTTGCCATATATTGAATTTGAACTGCTTTGAATGATGTGAATATCATAACTTATATAATTAGTTCAAACATGGGTATTTTCCATTTTAAAAATTCTGATATTTCCCAGGATTTTGAAAAAAAATAAAATTCTGGTCGGGTCAGTTTTATTTAAAATTTCTTCTGGTTTCGCTACACCCATCCCTCAGCATGTTGTGCCAAACACAAAGCAGTAGAAGCTGGTTGTTCCTTTTCTCTCCAGGTGAAAAATCATGGATGATCCACACAGCTCCAAGGCAGCTGAGAAATGTGAGGGTGTTTTTATAATGTATTCACTTGATGCACAAATTTTGATTTCATAATCACACCTACTTCTGATATTAATGCTCCTACTGTTGTTTATCAAGACTTAATAGAAATTTTCCTGTGTTTTCAGCTAACTCTGCTTTCTCTTGTGTTTGTGCACAGCATGAGATGAAGGACTGTGTCTGATTTCTGTGCTCTGTGCAAGGTCAAAGTGGCAGTGCTACAGGTCTGACAGAAGTCTACCTAGGCAAAACATTTAAATGGGATTTAATTTAAAATCAGAGAGTCATGGTAGTGGCTACAGTCCCTCTTTAAATCCTGTTCATTTGATATTACGATTTTTTATTACAGTTGAGTTTTTTTAAGAAAATACAATAGTAGTTTGGTTGCTGCTTTTAGTACATGTACTGTAACTGATTTATACTGTTACTATATTTTTATTTTCATAATGACATGGGTGCTATAATTCCGAATATGGATTCTGGTTGAGTAAAAATCAAATTGACCTCCTCACAGATAAAACAATTACACTTCAACAAAATCTGAGCAGATGGGGAAAGAGTGATGAATGAGTCCTCATTGTGCTTCTTTTCAGATGCTTTCTAGAAAGTTATTTTCTCTCTTTAGAGTGCCTTTTCCTTCTATATAGTGGTTTAGCAAGCATTGTCCTGCTCCTCTCAATCTGTCACTGCTGGCACTTGTCCCTCCCTAGCAGGAGACGGGGTGCAAGGCCAATTCTGTCCCATGGAGCAACATTGTCCCACTCTCATTTGCTGTTTCTCTCTGGTTAGGTTTTTAAGCATGTGGCTGGACACTGAATTTTGTAGGAATTGTTTCAGTGGTGAGCCTTTTTGGTTTCTAAGATGACTCTCCATGAGGAAACAAAAAGCAGCTTTGAATCTTTTTGTTCCCAACACTTTAAATTCCAGAATATTACCTCCACTTGGTCTGCTGCTTGTGGGGCAGCAAAACTAGTGCAAAATATGGGTAAATACTTTACATTATCTCCCTAGTGTGAAGTTCCTGCCACATTTCCCTCTGAATCAAGCATGTCGTGTTGCTCTGTGATCATTGTGGTTATGACTGAGAAATTACAAAGGCTCCACCACAGTAAAATGCTCAATAAATAAAAAGCAGGTACATAAAATTTGACTTAATGCAAAATTGGAGGGGTTTGTTTGGTTTTTTTTATTCTATGAAAATATGCATCTCCAAAGCATATTAAAAGAAATAAAAATGCTGAGTCACTGATAGGTGACTGAAGGAATAGGTTTCTGAGGAAAAGATATATATATTTTCAGAATAAACCTCAAATTTCAGAAATAAATGTCCTTCCTTTTTACAGCCATTACAGCTGTTCATGCAAATTAAGTCTTAATTCAGAATATCAAAGTGCAATTACTTTTTTTTAAAGTTCCTCACAGTTTGGTTAGCATTTGTCTGCACCCATCTACCATTTTTCCATTTTCATTTTCAATTTTCTTGAACTTCTGTTTCTAATCAAAATGTAATGAGCAAAAAAATCTTTAAATATTAATCATTATTCTGAGAGAATTAACCAGTTTCATAGATCCTAAAGTACTTAGTTGTCTAAATCAGCATATGAATTTTGGTCCTTTCAGATTTGCTTCCATGCTCTGTTCCAACAATCTAAGAAATATCCATGGCAAAACAAAGAAAAGCATCCCACTTCTCTGACTGTGGTCCAGTTCCATAAATATTTTATCATGTGAACACAAAGAATAATTTTAATTCCAAAGATGCATATCTCAAAAGGCCTATAACACCATTTTTTGAATGTAAATTGACAATTTGAAGAAGTAAAGAAGCACAGGAAAGCAGCTAAAATTCCAATTAAGTAATTTATGTTTCATCCTTTACCAGCCTAGTCCATTCTTAATATCCTGTCATGATTCTTTGATAATTGGCTAATTTTAGTTGGGTTTTACTGCTGCATAAGTATTTTATGTCCACAAACCTAAAGTTGGATTTAAGCTCTATAAATAAACACTGTGCTAGATAGTTACTGTACCACAAAAAAATACTGATAAATTTACCTATCCGTGGAACTCCATGCACTCATAGCTGAACATTTTTAGTACCTACTATATTTGTGCATAATTTTGAGGTAAAACACATTGCATGATGAAAATTTTGGTCCTGAAAGCATAAGACGTTTTGTTTTAAAAGCCAATTGTCAAATTTAAACTTCTGTTTGAATTTAAAATAGCTTGAAAATGTCAATGAAAATGTATTTGTGGTGCTTTATAAAAGCTGATGACTTTCTGACAGAAATATTAAGTTGACCTTAGTTTATCCTTCATTTAATTTTATTTGAAAAGTAAAGACAGTATTTGACTGAGGACATGGACATAATTCTCTTGAATCAAGTCTAAACTTTTAAACTACAACTCTTTAGTGCCAAACTTCGAAAGCAGTGAGAATAAGGAACATTAAGGATAGATTTAGCTTAAATTAGAAAGTTTATTTGTACTTCAGTGGTGTCTTAGCAACCTGTAGAATTCTGATGTAGTGTTAGTTTCTGTCAAAAGGCTGAAAGATAATTCTTGGAAATTCATGGTGTCAGGAGCACAGCTATGAAAAAAAAGCAGTGGCATGCCATTATGAATGTGTAGTTAATATGTTGTAATAGATGCTAGTAAAGGGCTCCAGGCTGAGCTTTTAACACTTGGAGATTGTTTTTAAATTATGATTGTAGAGTGAGAAGAACAAAGGAAATAAAGCTTACAGGGACATAGAAGTATAGAAGTAATTTTATAAATTTATAAAAAATCATTCTCTTGACCAGATTAACTCATAGCTCATTCACATAGCTTAAGTAATGATAAAGCAGCTGTTTAGCTACTTCAACAATTAAAGATACCTGGTGTATAAGGGTTTTATTTTCTCTAAATATGTATTGTTTTGGGGGTTCAAATGTTTGTAAATTGAAAGTGTAGTGTGATAAAAGTGTGGTTGGATTGCAATCTTGTCTGTTCTGTTCTGCTTTGGAAAAAGTACAGACACTGACAGTAGCAGTTAAAATAAAACAGTGACATTGTCTGTGTCAGAAAATGAGCATGGAACATGATCAAGTCCTACTGTAAAGTGATAAAATCCTGGAAGTCCTGAAAGTACTACTTTGTTATCTACCTTCTGCAGCTCGGAAAGTGAATCTGGCTCCCAAAGCGCATGTGATCAGCTTGTAACCCCCACGGCATTAGCAGCCTGTACCAGGGTTGACTCCTGTTTTACTCCTTGGTTTGTGCCATCACTAAGTGTGGTGATCCAGTTTACCTATTTGGAAGTCCACCTATGCCATCATCTTGATCAACTCGGCACAGGTATGTACTCCTTTGTGTAGCATAGTAAAAGCATATAGTTCATACGTGCTGCTTAACCACTCTTTTGCTGTCTGTAGTCCTCATTTCCTCATTCAAACAGACATTCTTGAAATATATTATCACAAACAGCCACCAGTGGTACAGGCTCCAGGGTAAAACCGATGACTTCTGTGCACTGAGAAAGTACATACGGTAGGCAGTGAGGCTGATCAGCCCCCTTCCTGCCTCCGGAATGGGTAACTGTAGAAGCCGTCTGTTTTCCAGAGTCTGATTAGTGACAGCAGGTGCCACTTCACTTTTGAGCCATCTTAGTGAATGAATTTGATCTTTTACATTTTCCAGCATATTAACAGTACTGCTAAAATATTTGAAGATTTTGCAACCCCCTTAGTAAGAATTCCTTGGAAGAGTTCTGAGAACTACAGATTTAACTGTCATTTCAGTTATGATCACTTTTGGAGCTACATATGGTTTGGTTCAGTGCTCTCTGTCATTGCATTAATGGCAAATACATTCCAAGAGATCTTTAGATTATTGTCTGATTTTCAAATGCCAGGAATGCTTTCTGTGGAAGATGGGCAAACTTCTTGGATAGTTTTGACAGGGACAGCTTTCTTTGTGAGTAGTTTTTGTGTTTCTGCAAGTATTATAATACATTCATTATCAAATCATACCAAAAATGACATTCAATGACTAGCAAATAATTTCTTGTCTATCAGCTACTTTTATCAGTACATAATTTTCCTCACTATTGTGCTCCAATTCCAGATGCTCAGTCTTTAAAAGTACATATACTGGAAAAGGCAAAAATCAGATTAAAATCAAACCCAGCTGTTTCATTTTTAACAGCAACTGAGTTTATGCTGTTGTTGCTGTTGTTATAGCATCTAAAGGCCTTAAGTTTTGGGGCTCCTTTGTGCTGTTATACACCAAGGGAGCACAAAACTTACTGTATCTATTACGCTTTTGTAGAATAATTGGGCTTGATCCTGGATAGAGATGAGTGTTTTGGTTCCAAATCTGTAGAGCACTAGAGCATATGCTAATTTTAAGCATGTGAGAAGTTCCAGCAATGTAAATAATAACATCAATGGAAATATTCGCATGCTTCATGTTACACAAGTGGTATACATGCCTTGCAGTGGCTGCTGCCTCAGTGCTCAGCATTTTGCAGGACTGAGACTTCAATGAAGGCGATAAAATCTTTTTTATGATACATTTCTCATGCTTTAGTCTCAGGATACTGTTTTGTTTCATTTCTAGTGTTATGGGGTAATATGTCGCATCTCAGTGGGTTTGTGGTCTTGAACTGTCCATAATTGCATCAAAGACAACTTCCATTGTGGAGCCTGTTAGCCTGCACTGTCACATGTCAGCAAATAGTATAATGCTAATTGTTATTGTGTTCGTAATGTGCTGTGTGTGGAATATCATAGACATCTACTATAGCCAAAATTCTCACAGAAATATGGTCTCTGCTCCAAATAGGCAGCAATCTGAAGTATTGAGCAGTGTGTAGATAAAGCAGTTTGGTGGCTGGTCTGTTTACCATGAAAAGATTTTGGTTTGCAGATACTTTTTGTTTGCAGCTGTTATTAATTACAATTCTATTTTACATCTAACAAACAGTGTGAACAGCATTCATTTCGGATTTCAGAAATGTCGACTCTTTAATGAATTTTATTTGTTTTATCTTATGTACAGGCAGTTAACACACAATTTACAAAAGCATACAGAATGTGGTGATTGTGATGTTCCAGTCTTGTTTTTTCTTTCACTTTTCAGCACCACCAAAGTTTCTTCAGCCATTTTTATCTGATAAGAACATGCCATCTGAACTAGAATACATGATAGTTTCCTTTGATGAGCCTCATGTATATCTTCGTCAGTGGAACGATGAATCGGTGTTCCAGGAGATCCAGTTTTCAACTCAAGCCGACTGTAAACTTTTGGAGTGTCGAAATGTGACTCTGCAGAATGTTGTGAAACCTTTACAAATCTGGGGACAGATTGCTGTTTCCAGCAGCACAGCAAGAAGGCTGTTGGACTGCACAATAATGGTTGACCCCATTTTCATCAACTTTGGCCAATATGCAGTTCATTCTTTAAATACAGCAATTCAAGCTTGGCAGCAGGTATGCAAATGCAATAGTGAGAATGTAGCCATTGTGATTAATTTAATAGCAAATTAGAATAACCACTGCATTCATTGAAAATATTCCAAGATATAAAAGTTGTACCTTATACTGAAAGTGGTTTTTACTAATAAACATTAATTCTGTGATAGCTATGAAAATTAGGAGACAGTGTTTGCTATCTGTAAAGGTAAATGTAGCCAAAACTGCTTACACTTCAGAGAAACTACATGAATTTATATCAGAATAATCAAAATCTTGGTCTTGAAATGCATACTATTCCATGAATTTATGAAAAGGTGAGTGAGACACGATATGTAAGCACAGCTAAGTCTGAGCACCAGAGCATATTGTTTCCAGCTACTACTTCCATCCTTATTGAAGTTCAACACTAGTTTCACATTACATTCTGTGCAAGCAGCATTAATGGCTGAAGCCAGTCCCAGTATAAGGAACCTTGCTTCTGCGATGACCCCTCAAAGGCCTGTAATTCCCTTACTCTACTACAGCCTTGAAATCAAATCATTCTCTTCATCTGCCTGAAGACCTATGTGGAGCCTGGGAATTAATTACCTATCATGGCACTACAATAACAAAGCCCCCAAAAAGGATAAAACATCTGTTTTATATCAAAAAATTCTTTTTTAAGGGCATTCCATGGTTTTCTTGTTGCAAAAGGACATTCATAAAACAAGATCTAGTGTGATTTAAATCTTTACAGCTGGCTCAAATATCAATGTGAACAAAAATCTTTGTAGCTCCAATTTCTGTTTTTTGTCATATTTTGAACAATGCTTTTAATAAAAAACAAACATAGAAAGTATAAGAGAGTCCTTGATAGGCTGTTTAAACCCAAAATATTTCTGACTTAGTACTACTCCCTCATCTAAGACATGTGTGGCAACTACTGCAAAATGGCCTTCAGAAAGGTCAGTTTCCTCTTAGGATGGGAAAAAAAAGATCTCTCAGACATAGCTATACATATAAATAAAATATGGTGCATAAATATTTAAATGTTTTAAACCACATCACAGTGTGAGTGACTGACTGACTATTCTCTGCCTTGAAGGAATATTCTGAGTTGAAAAAAATGGAATTGTATATTTGATTAAGTAGAGCCATATGTCGCATAGTATATTGCTGACAGGTACATTCTATGAATAGTTGGTACTGATTTATACATGGATTTGGCAATGTTAACATGAGCCACAGGAGGATATACTTCTGTAATTGTTGCTGTAATTTTCTCGTTTCCTCTCATGTCAAGGGTACTTGCCACCATGTTCTGATGTGGTGGGTATCTAGCCCTGAGTATTTGAGATTAAAAACTTGCATTGCTTTGAAATTAGGGAACAGTTAACACACAAGTGGGTTCAAAATGGATTATTAAATTAATTGTTGCCAAGATGGTTTTTATGTGACTTTACCTCCAGATTGGGAGGTTGGCATGCACTGCATGGGGAGGGAATAAATTTCACAATAATAGGCATTGTTTGTTGTTTGCTGTTCACACAAAATGCAGTATAAATGCTGCAACTAGAAGCATTAATTTAATAGCCAGGAAAGGTTATTTGAATTCTCCACATACTTTTTGCTGGGTTAATATCTGAAACAAGTGATGTTGTAGTCAGTAGACAGACAGACGAAGCATGAAACAATTTGGCCCTGCACCTTTAGGTCAGGAGTTCAGGATTACCAGAAGCCTCTGTCAGTGTCTTTGTTTCGTAGATATGGACTGATTTTTTTTCTTTTTTTTTTCTTTTTTTCTTTTTATTGAGGGAGTTCGGTGGGGTTTTTTTTTGTTTAAGTAATGGTGAACATCTTGAAAGTAGATTCAACCTAAAAAACACAAGGCATACAACTTGCTTTATACTTCTAAGTCACATGCTGAAAATCTGAGAGGATTAGCACTTTTAGAAAACAGTTTCCCCTTTTGACATATTTCATTGTCTGATCTGAAATCCCTATTTAAATACAAACAGTAACTGGCTAATGAACATCTAAATGCAAAGCTGGAGTAATGGGTTTAATAATTAAAGAACTGGGCAGGGAACTTCAAGCTTGTTATTAATTTAGTTTTATTATTTAGTAATAACACATAGACTATCAAGTGAGATAGAAAATGCATGTCTCCTGCAAGTATAAGTGGAGTGAAGGATGTGGTGATTTTTTCCTTTATTTGGGCATTTAAGCCTTCACAAATTGTTTTACAGCATTAGTGCTTTATGGTATCTAGAGACAGAGGGTCAACTGAGAAAGCAGCTCCCCAGGTCTGGTACTGAATGTTATTCCTGGGAAAAAGCTTTTCCTTTGTGGTTTTGCGTTGCAAATGTTTTCCTAAACTCCTCGGAAGTTACAAAAGCTCCTGTTTTAAACCTGTTTTAAACCACTAGAACTTCTTTTCCTCAAGGTCTGCATGGTGCTTAACCTTTCTGTTGGCAGTTGCGTAAGTTTTCTTAATGAACTGAGATCAGTCAAAATGATGTCTTATGATCACAGTAGTTTCCCCATCTTTCTACCATAAGCACAAAGAACAAAGGAAAAGGATAAAGAAAGTTTCTAGCTGATAATGTCAGGACATCATTGTGAGAATGAAGTTTAAAGAATCCTGTGGAAAATGTTCTTTTCTCTTAGAGGAACTTCAAGGGAGATAAGAAATTGCTAAAGATTTTCTGTCCAAAAAACATTACTAGGTGAGAGTGTGTGGAGGGGAGAGACATGAGAGGGAGGAAACAGCTTGCAGAAGTCTTAGGTAGCTCATGAAGCACAAAGAAAATAACTTTGTGCATATAAAGAGGCCTAGGCTTTTATGATCAGGGGGTATTTTTCCAGATCCAGAAATGCTTTGAAATAGCTATGAGCTGAGACATGAGCAGAAAGTCCTGAATGACTAGGGAAAGCCTGGTGACTAGTATTATGTAGGATGTTTTCCCCCCTCTCTGAATAGAATTCACAAAATATTTGAAAGCCCAATAAAGGAGAGACACTTTCCAGGCTTCTCTGAGAGAAAAGAACAGCTGAAAAACGATCTAAAGAGTGGCAAGAAATCGTCCCCCAGGAACTGACCCTAGTCTGTATCTGATTCAGGCTGTTGATCTTTTGCTGATTCTTTTGATTTGCTGTTTTTATTCAGAGAGGGAATTTTTTTCTTAATCCACACTTAGGTGTTTTCTGCTCCTGGAGTCATCATTCAGCCCTTCAGCATCATTGCCACACAAATGGCCCAGTTCTATTTGGTTTTTTTTATGCCTGGTTTCTCTAAACTCTCTTTTATCAATCAAGATTTCCTCACTGCATCTTTTTGCTGACTTTTTATTTTCTCCCTTTCTGCTTACCCTGTAGAAGCTTCTACTGTAAGACTTCAGTAGCAATGTGGAATCCACCTCCCTGTGATGGGTGCAAGAACTTGCTGCAGATCCTCAGGGATCAAGAAGCATGGGTGCTATTCTATCTGGGAGAAATCTCCTGTCTTTACTGCAAGGAGAATAAAGTTGCCTAGAACCCTGCCTGTGCAGTGAACAGTTGCCATACTGAGCTAAAGCATCCCCAAGCTTCCTTGGCGTTCCTTTAGTCATCTCTTATTACCAAGACCTGAAGCATCTGTAGCTTTCTCTTAAGCCTGGCAGCATGGACCAATGCCTTATTATGCAAAACTTGGTATTTCCTGGGTTAAAACTTTGGAATTGTTATAAAATTGAGTTTAAAATACCTCTTTCATTTAACTTTGAGAAGTGTTGCTGTTAAAAGCATTGGATTCTAGTAGCAAACCTAGCATTTAAGACTAATGAGTAATGGCAGTCATTCATCAGCAGCAAAATGTGTGGAAGTCTATTAATAATTCCTGATGGGATAACATTCCTCCAGCACAATTTAGGAGTTCTATGCATGCCAAAAACTTGCTGGACTCTCTTTTCCCTCTGGAAAATGCAAGAACCTACAGTTTGTGTTTACTTACTTGAAACTAAGTTAGTTAGTAAGGTAAAAAGAAGGAAGTTCGTCACCTTCTGGTGTTGTTCTTCCAGTCTCTGCGTAATCAGCAAGAAAATGTATTGGAGTAAAAGAAAAACCTTTTCCTCAATTCCCCTGGGGTTAGATCTAGGTTTGACTATAGCAACATACTTAGCTCTGTGGATAGTAAATCCTCCCTTTTGAAAAGAACATTTTGCAAAGCTGTTACGGGAAAATATATATATTTGTGGTAGACTTATGGGTATGTGGGTATGGCAGCTTGACAGTAAAAAGTCATAGATCCTCCACTAGAAAATGCCAAAATAAACTCTACACTCTGAAGTGGCACTGTAAATGTCAGCCTTTAGCACACCCAGATCTGCTACTGAATGTCATACAGACATATTTCTCTGTAATGAATTTTACTGCTTAGAAGAAGTGCAGTTTTGGTTGTGCTTACCTAACTCTTGTTTCACAGAAGATACCTGATCTTATGCAAAACAATTAATGAAATTTGGGGAGAAACCTTTAATCTAAATATTCTCATGCTTTAATACTCTTTGGATGAATAGTTTTTGCACAAACACTCCTGGCCAATCATTCTGATATTCCTTTACGAAGGGAATTGCAACCTGCCTTAATAAAGGACAAAGGGCAAGGGGCACAGACTCAAAGACAGGATGTTCCATCTGAACATCATGAAAAACATCTTTTCTGTGAGAGTGACAGAGCACAGGTTGTCTAGAGAGGCTGTGGAGTCTCCTTTGGAGATATTCAAAAGCTGTCTGTGTGCAATCCTGTGCAACTTGCTCTAGGTGAACCTGCTTCAGCAGAGGGCTTGGAATAGGTGATGTCCAGAGGTGCCTTCCAGCCCCAACCACTCTGTGATTCATCTTCGGTCATTCTGAAGTTGATAACGGTAGTGGACATGCATTCAAGGATGCTCAATTGGACATACCTTGCACACTTCACTTTTCAGAAAAACTCTTCCATGTGCATCACCCAGCAATGGTCTACAAGTAGTGCACCAGACAGTTTTTCATGAATAACTGAGGATCCATAGGGATCTGTGAGGAAAGATTTCTCTCCCTCTTGTTTGATCTCTGAATTTCTGCAGGCATCCAGGCACATTGTTATCAAAGAACTAAGAGACTCGGATGATTAGAGACAGGGAAGGTGCTAGCTTTGTTAGGTCCATTTAAAAGGTCCACTGAGAGAGCAAGGGGAGGAAACAGCTCTCAGAAACCATGGAGGTTCCAAAAGTTAGAGAAAACGTCATGGGAAGAAAGGATGAGAAGAGACCAGCTGGGCTATGTTATGAAGAAGGAAACCAACCAACAGTAAAATGTTGTGTGTGTGCTAGGAAAGTGTGTGCTAGGAAAGATGGGTCAAAAAGAGGTAAAAAAACCCACAAGAAGATGAATTCCTTGTGTTATACTCATTAAATTGCATGAAGACTATCCAAATGTTACTTTTTTTTTTTCTTTGAGTCATTGTTATGTTTTCTAGATAGTTGCTTGTAAGTGGAAGGTGCCAGCCCAGTAGTGACTAGGGCAGAAATATATGAGAGATGATCTCCAAACCAAATTATCAGTCACACTTTGACCTCTCCCATATAGGGGATTATAGTTCGTGCCTTCAGGAGCTGTAGCTCTGGTAATTTTTATGACTATCATATAGTCTCACTGTGTCAACAGAGTGACAAGCAGCCAGATGAAAAGCAGAAAGAGGGGATGGAAGGATGCTGCAGGCTGGTGAAAAAATATTGTAAAATCTGAAATACTTTTAAAACCCTTGATAATTTTTTTTTCCTTTTAAATTGCATGGTGCGTTTTCAAACTAGCCTCATGGACCTATGAAAATACACTCCCCATGTCTCCTGCTTTTTCTTTAGTTGACTTTTCAAGTGTTGTGGTATCAAGAAAGGGAGAGTCTTCTTCTGCTGACCCACAGCAACAAAGTAGAAGCAGCAACTGGGGAAAAGGAAGTGCAACCTGTTGGCCTTAGAGATCAGTTGTCAAGCATGGAGAAAGCTCTTCATGCCTCCCTGCTCAGTTTGTAGTGCCCTGTCTGCCCTGTGTGACATGTAATTCCCACAGAATTGAATTTCGTTGAAGTTTTTTACCCAAATTAGGAAGTTTAGTCTTTATTGTAGTTTTAAATCTAAGATTTGCTGTACAGAAACATAAAGTAAAATATGATAGGTCTTAGAATATATTTTGTCAACCTAAATGCTATATTTTGCAGGGAGTAGAGTGTTATGAGACCAAAACTAATCGAAGAGATCTTGCATTTCTGTGTTGTAACAGTCGCCACTGGGCAGGCAGCTGCCAAATTCTTACTGATTCTTACTGGCTTTCATATCCCTTTCCTTCCAGAACCAATGCCCTGAGGCAGAGGAGTTAGTCTTCAGCCATTTCGTGATGTGTAATGACACACAAGAGACGCTGCGGTTTGGCCAGGTGGATACTGATGAAAATATTTTGCTGGCCAGTCTCCACAGTCACCAGTACAGCTGGCGCTCGCACAAGTCCCCACAGGTATGTCAGAAACAGTCCTCCCAGTGCAGCATTTGCTAAAGCTGACTGTTGGCTTTACATGCTGATTCTTTGGTTTTCTCTGTGGCCTTGACTATCTCTCAAGCTCCAGTTCCTTCAGGAGTCACATGCTGGGGCTGCAACAGAGAGAAAAGGTAAACATAGAGTGAGGAAAGCCAGAAGTGTTTAGAAGTTACTCAAGGGTGGAACTGGATGTGCATGACCGCTTTTTGTAAAACCGAGCGCTTGTGGAAACTGAAGCTTCTGAAAAAAGAGAAAGACAGCTTGCCAGGTTTTTATAACTAAGTGATCAGTGTCTGTTTTCTGAGATGTACATTTGAGGTTTGGGGAATTTTTTTAATGAATTGTTTTTGCCAGAAGCATCTGTTCACTGAAATTGTTTGCAGAACAGGGTCAAACTGGACAAAGTGCTCAAATTAGCATGTGCTTGCATTAGAAAAGATTTGAAGTTGTGAGAAACACCCCACTTATATAGCTTAAATAACTCAGTTTCTGTTTCTTTGATTTTATTTGAAGAATAAACACTGAAACTGAAATAAAATATTTTTAAACTATCAACAGGAAGTATTTCAATGAAACCATAGAATCATATAAGTTGAAAAGACCTTTAAAATCATTGAGTCCAGCTCAGCACTGCCAAGTCCACTGCTAAACCATCTCCCTAAGTGCCACATCCACACATCTTTTAGATACTTTCAGGGATGGTGACTTGACCAGTTCCCTGGCCAGCCTGTTCCATTGCTTGACAACCCTTACTGTGAATTTTTCCTAATATCCAATCTAAACCTCCCTGTCACAACTTGAGGCCATTTCCTCTTGTCCTGTCACTTGTTACTTGGGAGAGGAAACCAACACTTGGATGGTGGTGAGAAATGGACTTTTCATCTTAATTCAAAACAAGATAGGAATTTAAATTTTTAAAAAAGAAAATGGTAATGAGACAGCAAACCTATTTCTTCTCTTTTCTTAATATATACCCAACTCCTGCTGAGTGGGAGACTAGGTACCTGTGCCACTCTACTTGTTGAGCTGTACTCCTGCTCTGAAGAGTTACTAAAATTTTTACAGATCCTAGAAGAAGTGTAGTGAATTGGGGTTCCTCACTCCTCTAGAACCCTAGAAGATACCAGTATTAGCATGTGAGAAAGAAGGTATCATAATTCTAAATAGGAGCTGTGCCCATTTTCACTGCTGGCAAGTTTCAACTTACATTGGGAAGCAGATATGGCAAATTTACTGTGGTTTTCATTCGTATGTCAGCTGGTGGATGTGCAAAACTACTGAATTTTACATGAATGTGGTCATCTGTGCAGAGAAAATTCAGCCAGAGTAAACAGTTGTAGTTGACACTGAAGTCAAGGCATAAGTTAAGAGGAAGCCAGACTAATAAAGGGCTGTCTTACCCCAGCGACAGAGGAGCTGTTATAAACAGTGTGTGCACAGAGGGAGGCCTTTGGAGACGTAGAGACTCTGGAGTACTGTACATCCCTTTTCATGTTTTCACAAAAGACATATGTTTTCTCATATGAGCAAAAGGCCTGTAATGTCCCAGCCCACAGGCGAGCAAACCAAATGGGTGACTGTGCTCTGTGCAATTGGGCATGTGTCAGTATGAGACAGGATCCCCACTCGTCAAGTGACACTTGGATTATGATAGATGTAATTCCCTTCAGTTGTGTGAGGGAGAAAGAAAGCTAGCTAAACATGGCATATATTTCATAACCAATTACCATTTGCTTTTGTAGCAACCACCCAAAAAAACATTTAAACCTTTTCATAAACACGTGGAAGAAGGAAATATTTAAAGCAATTGTAAATAAACCCACAGCCAAGTAAGGCTTTATTCCTAAAAATTTGTTATATCCATATTCTGGTTACTTACATAAAATTACTTGGTTGTGAATCCATCAGAAAACCAAATCACACATAAGGGAGTGGGTGAGGTGACAGGAGGAACTTCAGATTCATATTTCAGATATTCATTCTTCAGCTGAGAGTTGGTGATGTCAAAGGGTTTCCCCATGCTGTTTTGCTCTAATCAGATTTAGATTCACTGAAGAACTGGGCTGATATACAGTCAGGAGTGTCATGATGGATTCCCAAGTCCCAGGGGATGGCAAAGATAACAGCTCACTTCTGACTCAACCATATTGCTGGCCAGCAGGCTCTTCTAGTAGGGGGGTTATACCTCTCTTGTCCCAACCCTTGGAATAATTTCAAGATGATTTCTGCTCTCTTAACGTTTTTCAACAGTCTTCTCTTGCTGGTAAAATTAGAGACTAAAAAATAGCTGAGGTAATTTCACTGAAAATATATGGAAACACAGGCTTTCTACACACTGTTGAGATAGAACCAAATTTTCTCCACAAAGGTCAGAGAACTTTGGCATTCCCCTATAGGCTTATTCATTTGGTTAATGCCAAATACAAATCATTGTAAAAATAACATGCTTCAGAATGGCAGCTCATCTGAACAGTACAATCCTTTTTTGTTTCAAATCATACAAAACAAGTGTGTTTAAATATTATTACAAATGTTGTCATGTACATTTTTTCAGTGATGAATACAAATCCTTGAAATGAAAATAACTCAATCAAGGCATCAGGTTGTCCCTGTTATGCTGTGGCACTTTTCTAATTGTTTCCATGGAAAACTATCTAACAGCTTATTATCCAAAGGTCAGAATAATGCCCAAGCATGGACAAACCCTCCCAGTGTCATATTCATGGAATGCTAGATGACTTCATAGTTATGAAATTATTTCATTTCTCATGATAATTCCTGACTTGCCAAGTTAGTGAATTTTAAGAACTCTGAGAGCCGATTGTAAGATAAATGTGAAATAATCCATACTTCTGGAGTCAGGGACTTCCCTCCAGGCATTAGTTCATACTTGACTTACTTGACTTACTCTTGGGGATAAAATGAGTTAGGACAAGGTCTTAGATACCACATTCTCTTACTGGGAAGGAAAACCAACTTGCACAACTTCGGCTGGCTCATGTTTCTTGTTACACAGGCACTAAGAAGCAGCGGTTGCCATGAAATACTTTATTTAACCTCTGCAAAATGTTTTTTTAGTATGGCAAGGCAGTTCAGTTAAATGAAAATAAATAGTTTTAAAAGGATTGTATTTCTTTTACATTCACATCAATAAAATTCTCCATTTTTCTTTTGCTAATTAAACATAGAGATGCAATAATTGCCCATTTAAACTATTTAACACAAATATATATACCTAAAATAAGTTATTTTTTGTATTAGAAGATAGTTATATAATGCTTTATTTACATTTAGAATTATTTTAATATTAATGAAGCTACTATAGTCTATAATTAAAAATTGTTCAACTTTTTCATGTTACAAAAACAGCGAGAGCACACCAAAGATTTGGATTTTTCAGCTCTTGATGGTGTCCCTCCAACTGTTTTGCTTAATTTAAAGCTTCTTGCTTCCTCTGGTTTTTTCCTGCCCAGATCCTCTACATTTCAGGAACCTAACCTTTCCCTTTTAACTTTCATTCTGAATACTGCAGGTCTCGCTAGTTTGGCTAATATTTCAGTAATAAGTCTGAGGTCCAATGCTCACTCTTCTATTCCTCTCCATCCCCCCACATTTTCCTCAGATTTCATGAGGTTTTGACCTTCCTTAGGGATAAGACACCCCCAACTATATAGTTCCTTTCAGAGTTGAGGTAGGTCCAAAACTGATGGCATTTGAGGCTTTAAGCAACTGTAGCTAAAGCTGCCAGACTTCTTGAGTTCCTTTTGCAGATTTTAAGGAAAGATAGAGGTCTGTTAGATGTCATTAAAAAGGAAGAGAAGCTACATCACTCCTGTGCTGTACAGACAACACTGGTTCCTAGGTCATTATTGGATCGAGTCTGCACTCCTTATCTTGATCTTCACATTGCTTTGTGGGATGGGCCCCAGTTATGTCAAAAGTCATGTTTGTCTCCAAGACAGCTGTGTTTTTTAGGAGAAGAACTGAAGCATGTGATACATAGGGTGAAACTCTGAAGTTAGAAGAGATCAGATCTTCCTAGCAATTTACTCAGAGTTAAGGAATTCTGTCTTGCAAGACAGTAGGCAGTTGGAGGGTCCCACTAGGGATCACAGCAAATGTAAAAACCAGCTATTCATGTGAGAGTCCCCTGACTGTATTCTGCAGATTGTTTGCTTGTGAATAGACAGCACAAATTGTCTATAACATGCTAGTTATTACTAGTTGTTTTCCCCGCACAAACTTCATCAGAGTCCTCTGAAGAAGCAAAGAGTGATGGATTTAAGTTCATTCTTTTGTTTTCTATGCGAAACATAATGTCGCATAGAAGTTTTTAGAAGTAGCAGCTCTCAAACCTTTCTGCAGTTTCCTCACAGTGTTACAATAACAGTCCATTTTCACTTTTCACCGTCTTTAACTAGAAGCAGCAGATGTAGTGGGTGAAAATCAGTTCCTCTGTTGATTTGGGCAGTTATTTCAATGTGACCAAGTTACAGTTTATAAACAAAATTGATTTGTTTCTCAACACAGTAGGTAAATATGCCTGAAATAACTCTGTGCCACTTTATTGCTACTTACATAGAATTTGAGGGAAAATATCTCTATCACTTACTTTTCTTCTGATTATGCACTTAAAAATCCTTGAGTTAGATATTAGTACTGGTACTGGTTAGTACATTATTAATACCTTCACCAGAACACATTTAAAGTTCTTCTTCTCTTATTTTAAACAGTATGCCTGCAAAGCACAAATTCTGATAGAATTTTATGAACATATTTTTAAGGGCTACTGTAATTTTGCAAATAGCAAATTTGCTATTTAAGAACCTCCTTCTTATTCTCCTGCAAAAACATAGTGAAGCCAAATTTTAATTTATGTGGCATCTCCAGCAGGATCACAATTTATTGTTATTTATTTCCATGTTGCCATTCTTTCAGATATTGGATTATATAATGTGTAAAATTCTATGCAGTACTCTGTGGGTTCAAACTTAGAAACTGTAGCTTATATGTCAGTTATTATTAGGATATTTTCCTGGTTTACTGTTTAGAATGTTACAGGATCTCTGCACAATCTCTTGTACTTTACATAATCCTTCTCATGTCATTTACAAAACCAACATCAGGCAAAAAGCAGTTTTCAGTTAATTTATACTGTTCAAGTACTGTTGCTTTTCTTTGGAGTCCTGCATTCTAAATCAATGCTTATACTATATTACATGTAATTGACTTTCTAGGTAATATCTGAAGCAGATAAGGATTGATATTATCCATGAACCTTCATAATTTGGTTACTGTTCCTTAACCTCCTCTTCTGCAGTGTGTAGAGAGAGTTTGTACCTGTGAGTTTCAGGTCTCCTTTGCAGGTTATTTGAGGCTCACAACACCTCCAGGAGCCCTCAGGGTCAGAGTTTATCTGCCAAGTGTGACCTTTTTTCTACTAGGCAGCATGGGGGTGATGGAAACTGCCTTCTCCCATGCTCTATACTGGCCTTCTGTCTTACAAGGACTGATGGCATAGGACTGGTCCCATGAGAAAATGAAGCCTAAGTGAAATTCAAGCTGTTTTGTTGGCCACTGCAGCTGATAATGTGCAGAATGAACATTTCATTCACTGTTTACCCAAATACCAGTTGGTTTTATTGTTGTAAATCCCAACCCTAGTCAAGAGCCACCTTGTATCCTGAAAACATAGCAGAAAAATACCAGTCAAGCTTCTCCTTTAATTTTTCAATTAAAAAGTGCTTTAGCTTCAAGTCTTAGAATTCAGCTCGCATTTCCAGGGCAACATTTCCTCCATGCTTCTGTGTTATCACAGCGTTTATTTTACTATCTTCTATCTTTTAAAATAAGAACTGCCTTCACACCATTAATCAGGTCCTAATTTGATTCCTCCTGGTCTCTCAGAGTTCAGAGCAATACAAGCAAAACAAGACAGATACAATCTAAGTAAAGAACCTTGGTGAAACCAAGTTAACTTTGGTGGGTCTACAAGCAAAGTGGAAATCAAATTTGCATCACTAAGCATTTTGAGGGCTCAAGCTTTAGATTACTTACACAGCTGGAAATTGCTGCCTTTTCTGAACAGGCTCCATTCTTAGTCTCATTTTTAATCCCCATTTTAGTCTTCATGCCTTGTCATATGACACTCAACTTTATTTACTCAGATTGTATCCTTGACTCACACATCTAGTGGAAAAGTTAAGTAAATTTTGAGGAGCACATAGAAATAATCTGTGAAGAGATGTGGTAAAAAGTACAGCTTTTCTAGCCATTTTCTCCAGTAGGAGCAGTTTCATCTTAGTCTGCTCCCCTGGAGCAATTTCTTTTTCTCTCAAAACAGAAATCCATAATGGCTCAGAATTACAAATCCAAACCCCAGCTAAGTCTAGTCAAAACAAAACTCTCTGGGTTATCTGCTGGTAACCCAGACAGAAAATGCAGAAATCAAATATTTGCATGAATGAGTGCCTATCGTCACATATACAATAGATAGTCTAAGTTCTCTCTCAACTACAAATTTCTGCTTTTCACTGTATTTGTTAGAATGCTTTTGAAGTCCATTGAAATGTTTTTGTACCTTTATGCAATGACCTCTTTTCTCCTGATGTATGTCCCATACCTAGCTATACTTGTTGAACTTTTTTTAAACAGCGTCTAATAAATTCTTAGAATTAGCATAAAGCTTGATAAATGAAAGGGAATTGCATGGCAATTACTGTGAATCTGTAGTACTAGGTCAGTTTTATAACATTAGAGCTCTGCCTTGTTGAGTATCTGACACCACCTATTACGACATCTTCTGCTAAAATAATGTTAACGCCTGATTACTTAATTCTCTAAAATCACTTCCATTTTTATTTCATGCCGTATATCTCTGTATCACTTAGTGTCATTTGCTGATTGTTCCTAGCCACATTTTCCAGAAGTCTCACATTTAAATAACTTAATCATCCAGAGATCCCTTTGCATTTTCATGGAATGCAGTTTCTTGGCTCAAAAGTAAGCTTACACGTTACCTAATTCTTATACTGTTATATCATTAATACAAATATATTAGATATCTTTAAAATAAATTATAAAGGCTGTTTCCTTTGCATTTGCCAGTATACAAGTAGTATGTTTATAAAATAAGAAATTGCCAATATGTGATAATAGCTCTTTTTTATTTTTCTTTGCGAACTGTGAAGTTAAATGCAGACTAATCATTGTGCGACAAAGAAAATTAGAAAGGCAGCATTTGGGAGCTAATGACTGCTCAGGGGAAGCTGACTGTGTTTCTTGGGAACATTCAGCTCATGAGCAAAGCTGTTTATACAGGGTGGGAGACATCCTAATGTTGGAGCTACATACAATTACTAATCGTAAATTATAGCATTTACATGACATCTGTCTTTGGAGTATACCGTATTTTGTGTGCCTTCTAGCTAAGACTGACCACTTAAGTACCTTTTCTCGTTATTTGGCTGTCATTTCCAGCTACTGGTCTCTCCAAAGTAAACAGTTTTCTTGTTTCTCTTAATTTTCATATGTGATGAGATTTATTCCCAGCTGCCTCTGTAAGAAACTGAATGGATTCCAGCCACTGCAGTTGGATTTTTTTCTTTTGTTTTTCTTTTTCCTTTTCTGTAACTAATACTCAAGAATCAAAGTGAGGTGTTTGTTTATGAGTTTGACTGTCCTAGTGTGTAACTTCCTTCAACATAACCTTGAATATAAAGCTGGGCCCACGCATGAGCATATCCAGATGCCTGCCCTTGCGCACACAGGCACATATTAGCCTTTGTGCTTCCAGCATAAAACTCATTTGAATCTGAATACAAAAGTCATCACTCTTGCAAATTCAAAAGCCACCCACTGAATGGATGTTATTGTTCTGTGTGTAACTTGTGCTGAGGATACCGCAAATTGCAAACAGGCTACTGAGTTGTAATGTCTTTGAAAATTGTTGCTGTGGTTGTTTCTTAAAACAATGAAAAAACCCCCAACATCCAGCCCTTCACAAAGTCCGACTGGCCAGACCCGTGGCCAGTGCTCTCCTTCTGGAAACAAATCAGGGAAGAACACACTACTTACAAGTTTCAATTTTTGCTAGTGTAAATAATCAAACTTTGGGCCTGATCCTGTTCTCAATTACTTAAATTAATTAATGACAGATGTCCAAAATCAGAATGAAATTCAACCCCCAAGAAAGAATTCCCACAAGTCCTTTATATGACTGTTTTAAACAACTTAAGTGATGCTTAGGCTCTATGCTGGCCCTCTGCAAAGAATAAATTTTACCCAGAATGCTTATTGCTTTGATCCCTTATATATAACTCATATCCTTAAGTTTGCACAGCCACAAAAGATCTATACAGAGCTAAATAGCCAGATCTTCAGCTGGTGTAAATTTATATAACTTCATTGACCTACATGGAACAGTACCAATTTTCACTACTCTGGCTTAAAGAATCTCCATGGGACAGAGGTAAGTGCGTATGGTGGGTAAATGGATGAAAGGCTCTTCAGATGATGAAAGACTATATTGCTCTGGAAGTGATTTAGATTAAACTGGAAAAAAGCCACTCCTTTTCCGGAATAAATCACACAGGGAGTATAATTATGCAGTTAAATTTCTTCTTATGCAGTCAAGCTTGAACTTACCACCACATTTGAGTAAGAAATGAAATGTTTCCCATCTCTCAGCAATATGCCATGTTCTCCATTTAACATATGCAAGCTATGTAAGTCCTTCTTTAGTTTGAAGGGAAGGGTATTTGTAATTTTCTATCTTATTCTGAAGGCCAAAAATCTGGCCTGGACCTGTGTTCCGTATCACCTCGCCGGTAATAGAGTGGATTTCTAGAACAATTTCAAGGGCAGTAAAGAAAATCTCTTATTTCCTGTTTTATGCTCTCTACTTACACTTTTTTTCTGAACAGTTGTGTGCCTCAGTCCTAAATACACTGTTAAATCAGGTAATTTATAGAAATGCAGGATTCAGAGCCATTTTAGGGTATTGTTGTTTCTTCTGATTGTATCTGAAATCACAGAATCACAGACTGAGTGGATCATTCAGACAACCAGTGTGCTTAGTTTTGCTTAGTTTTAAAACCACGAACATTTCTCTGTCATGGGAATCCATATCCTACTGCGAGGCACTTTTTTTTCCCAGTTATGTATTGAAGTAAAAATTTCTTTCTTTTCAGCTGTTACACATCTGTATTGAAGGCTGGGGAAACTGGCGGTGGTCTGAACCATTCAGTGTGGACAATACAGGGACCTTCATTCGTACCATTCAGTACAAGGGCCGGACAGCATCACTTATTATCAAGGTTCAGCAGCTCAGTGGAGTGCAGAAGCAAGTAAGGATTTGATTCAGTTTGGAAAAAATAACATGAGTAATTTAAACTGTTACCTATTCACGAATCAGTCACTTTGTTATTTATTCTCTCCTACTGGGATCTGCAAAAAAACAAGTATAGCAGTCTTCTGGGGCCATTTTTGGAAGTTTTTACAACTCTTTTCTTCACTTTGGTGTGGATCTTAGCATTTAAAAGCTCAATTGCCAACACATATTTTATATGTTCCAGTAAACATCCCTTTGCGTGGTTTGTAAATTCTGACAGTGCTAAATTACACAATCTCTTGCATGCTTTAAGCTCTTGAGAAACAGATTATTTTATTTTTAAAGAAACTGTTCTTATGTTTTAAAATACATTCTGGGTTGTAATTCAGGCCTTCATATTTTTTAAAGAGAAAGAAGTAATGACCAAATTAACATTTGAAAATGAGCTGCTGTGCAATAACTTTTCACATACTATCTTTGTAAAGAGATCTGTAATAACACTGCAGTTGCTCTGCCTGCATTGGCAGAAGCCAGAGCATGTGGTGAACATAACACATTCAGCTCATGGATATGGCAGAGCGCCTTACGTTGCACAACAGCAATACAGCTGATCAGACAAGAACCGTGCCTGGCGTCACTGAAAGCCCTGCTTAAATTTTATTTGGTAGGTTGTAGCTATGGTGTGTGCCCTCATTAATGAAAAACAAATGGTGATGGCTGTAGCAGAGATACACGTGGAATGATGTTCCCTGGTATAGCTTAGAAAAAGTCAGATGTGTGTTCTGTGATGAACAATTCAGGCATGATGGACAGCAACAACACCAAGTCTAATTTGGTCATTTTCTAGGTGGATGCACTTAAATATAGAAATATGTTATTGCCATTTAATGAAATTATAAGCTTTAAAACAGCAGACATACTGTGAAAGGTCTGGATCATTGGCTTGTGATGGGAATGTGAGGTGTCAGTAGAAACCTTCTGAATTACATCACTGTAACTGCTCAGAGAGGTCTCAGCAGAGACCATCACAGAACTCTTAAAATCCAAAGCAGAACTATGTTAGCCATGGGCAGTACTGCTGCATTCAGTGGGAAGGAAAGTGGATATGTTACATGTTTCTTTCAAGCCCAGATAGGGCCTTAGCAATATTTCAAGCATTTTACTACCTAGGTTTCTATGAAATTGCATGTACATTTGGCCAATAAAAATAATGTTTTACCATTCACTGCCTTCAGCAGTGCTTGGGAAAACCTAAAGCAGAGAGATTACTCTTCTACAGGTTTTCACACTCTAATTCAATTTTTACCTTTTTTTTTCCACAATTATTTATATATGTGCTGTATTTTTTGTGTGTTTTAGATCCTAATCTGTGGCAGACAGACAGTCTGTAGTTACCTTTCTGAAAGTATTGAACTGAAAGTGGTTCAGCATTACATTAGTCAAGATGGACAGGCCGTTGTTAAAGAACACATCAACTGCCTTGCAGCCAAGCAGAAATTGCCTTCGTATATCCTAGAAAACAATGAGCTCACTGAGCTGAGTGTGAAATCTACAGGAGATGAAGACTGGTCCCGAGATGTATGTCTGAGCTCTAAACATACAGAACACAGCACTGTCATTCAGGTATGACTAGAAATGGGTATATGGAATATAGCATTAAAAATGTCTGAGAGAACTGGGGACTTTGCATTTAGACTTGTATTTGATATAATAAATATTGAACATTATCCTCGTGAAATAATGTGTGATGCTGATCTCTCTGCATACAGGTACCATCTTCGAAGAATTCAATTACATATGTGTGGTGCACAATTTTGACTTTAGAGCCCAACTCGCATGTGCAGCAACGATTAGTAAGTACATTTAATGTCTCTGAAATCTAAACATTTATGCCTCACATGTCACATAATAAATTAAGGGCAGAATGACCCACTGTAAATATTTATTAATAGTTTGTTTGAACAGTTGTAATACTGAAATAAAATTAGACTTAAATTGGTGTATTCTGTTCTTTTTGTAGATTGTTTTCAGCCCTCTTTTCATTGTAAGGAGCCATCTTCCAGACCCAATTATTATACATTTAGAGAAAAGAAGTCTGGGACTGAATGAAACACAAGTGATTCCAGGGAAAGGACAGGAGAAAGTACTGCAAAATATAGAACCTGATCTTACGCACCACCTGACATTTCAAGCCAGGTAAAACACTTGCTTTCCTTGAAACAGTTCATCTGTATGGAAAAGAAGGAATAATTTACACTTTAACTTCTGCTGCATTTTTTCCAAGAGTATGGCAATTGCAGAGGGGATAAAAAGAACAAGCATATGTGGCCTGAAATGAAATATTAAATTTGGTATAACTATGCTAAGCACACTGGCATTTGTTTGGTTAAGCAGTCCATGTACTTCTGTTTTAAAATATAAATTCCTGAATGATCTTGAAATGTTTTTGAGAATACTGAAGAGTTTCTAGGGTCTCAGACACAAAGGTCATTACATTGTCATAACAAATCCATGCATGTCAGGAACTGCACAGGAACTTGTTAGACATTGTAACTTGATTCATCCATGATTACGCTGAGAGTGTTCCTGCTCAGAGTATATTTGGGAAGCTTCATTAGAGAAAATGTTAGTGCTGCTAATGCTTGATCTTGTTGTGTAAGTGACCGAATCTGTTTTCAACAACAGGGAAGAAGATGATCCATCAGAATGTGCAGTCCCAATCTCGACCTCACTAATTAAACAGATAGCAACTAAATCCCATCCAGGTGGCAATGTCAGCCAAGTACTGTCCGAGTTCTATGGCACTGCTAATCCTCCCCAGCCTGCATGGCCCTATAATAGGAAGGATTCAGACAGGTAATTCCTTGCTTAACCTTCTTCATGGTTCTTGCATTGCCTTTCCAAATGAACTAAAATCACATTATATATGTCATCAACATTAAATATATTTTCAGTAATTACATGATTCCTGTACATAAGCTGCAGAATCTGTGGCAGGTGGGAAAAAAATGAAGTCAACCTATGGGCTGCCCTTGTTTACACTGAGAAGCTTGCATCAGTAAGGATATTTAAAAAACTGGACTTTTTTTTATGAATGCACTTTCTTTACTGCAGCTCTAGAGGTTGTTGTTTATTCAGCTGCTGTGTGTTTCAGTACAGAAACAGGGAGTTGCTGTAGAAGCAGTTGTTAGGGAAAAAAGGAAATGTGATTTTATGACTACAGAAGTCACAGGGTTAGTTCTGAAGGATAACAGTGATTCTGTTAAGACATTTATTAATTGACTAAATTTAAGTTTAGCTTATGCAGTTGAAAATATGCCTTTATAGCCTACATGTAGTTAGATCATCTCAGTTCCAGGATGACAAGGTAAGAGGACATAGTTTTTCTATTTCAAAACCAGAAAAGCCTGACAAATTTCTGAAAATAAGAGCTTATCATTTGTAATTTTGAATTCATTATTCTTTTGACTTTATGTTTTTGTTTATTTGCTTTTGAACAGCAATGAGCAACTCTCCCAGTGGGATAGCCCAATGCGGGTAAAGCTGTCAGTGTGGAAGCCGTGTGTTAAAACTGTGCTGATAGAACTCCTGCCCTGGGCTTTGCTTATCAATCAGTCCAGATGGGACCTCTGGCTGTTTGAAGGAGAGAAGATTGTTCTTCAAGTACCTAGTGGGAAAGTAATTATACCTCCCAACTTTGAGGTAACTTTGTCGTTCACATTAACAGGCACAGTTCTGCTAAACATGCTGATTCTGAAGAATGGTTGTTACTCCAGATGATCCCCACTTTCATCGCTGTGTCTGTTTGTTTGTTAATCATGTGTTGAGGAATAGCAGTAACAATAGGAGTTTGCCACACTGAGTCACCGAGAGAGTGACACACTATACTTGATAGCAATGTTTGAAAAACAATATGTCTTAAAGATGCATAGTTACAAATTGTCTGTAAGACACTGTAGGCAGAAGACCTTCATGCCATTATAGCATCCTTCTTTCCTTACTTGCAATTCGGGCAAAAAGTCCACAATGTAATAGCCCAAGAAAATTGCTATAAAGGCCAAATAAAGGCCTGTCACTTGGGAAGCGTGTTGACCACAGTAGCAAAGCCGACAGCCCAGAAGGAATGTTTGGTTTGAGAGCATTTTATGTCAAGTTATTTCATAGCTCTTATGTTACCAAGAAAAGTTTGATAATGACATCGGATGAACTACTATCAAGGAAGATTCTTTAGGATGCCTGCCTTCCTGATTTCAGAGTTTTATGTAATGGATCTTCTTACATACCTTAGCTTGGCCCTGCACGTTCTTTTTTAATTTTGAAATACTTAAAAGAATTGACACAGCATCTTGTCAATTGCAATTGAACAATCTGATACTTCCTGTTTATTTTGTCATCTTTTTTCCCCTAGTTAATAAACAAAAGGTCTGCCTAGTAACTCATCTCAGTGTAGACTATGTGCTTAATTCCCCTGTGAAGATCAGTCCCTTATTTGCATGGAGGTTTCATCTACCCTTGTACCACATAGAAAGAATCAGAGGGGAAAGGTAGGGATTTAGATTGACTGCCTACTGAAGACTGTGTTTAACTCTTGTGATTCAAATTGTCAACAACTAATAATTGCTCATTTTTCACTTGCAGGAAGCTTTTCAGGTTGGAATATACTGGGCAAACACTAATACTGTGCACAAATCAGTGGCAATTAAACTGGTTCATAATGTGACCTCCCCAAAATGGAAGGATGCTGATAATGGGGAAGTAGTAACATTGGATGAAGAAGGTTTAGTTGAAGCTGAAATAAAACTTGGTGCTTTTCCAGGTCATCAAAAGGTTAGAAGAAAATTTTCATGGTTTGTAACTTTATCATTTAAAAACAAAGTCAGACAGAAAATGAAAACAATCAAATGTATGTAGTGTGAAAACTCCTCCCTAATTATGTTAATATATGTCCAACATAATGAGAGTATAAACAATGTATGGAATATAATTTAAAGAATTAGATCACCAAAAACATACTGTGCAAGTCATCAAGATAATACAAGGTAATAATTTTCTGCAAAAAGAATTAATTCTCAATTTTGTTTGGAAAATATTGACAGATGCGACTTCAAAAGTACATGGTGTGTCTCCAGTTATGAAGTGCATTAATATAGGCAGCATTTCAACAGTTAAAAAGAAAATGGCAGTTCTATTGCTACATTTCAGTACATTTTGTGGGTTTGTGTGACCTCATCATGATTTTTATTATCTTACAGTTGTGTCAGTTCTGCATTTCTTCCATGGTTCGACAAGGTATACAAATTCTACAGATAGAAGATAAGACAACAATAATCAATGATACATCATATCAAATCTATTATAGGCCACAGCTTTCTATTTCCAAACCCCACTCAGGAGAAGAGGTAAAGCACTGCAGATGCTGTTTTTGTTTCTCATCTACTGAACATGGTTATTTAGATCTGTATCTGTATTTAAATCAGCTGCATAAAGCAGGACTTGAACAGAAATCTTTAGACATAATAATGATGATAAAGTAATTTATATAGTTTAAAATACGGAATACTGGGTAAATTCAACTCCAGTAATTAACTGGGATCAGAAATCTGTGGAAAGCAGCAGATTCTTGCACATTACAGAATTAGTTCTGCCTGTTCTCCATCTGTTCAGGCACTAATGGCCATTTCTGTAAAATAGTCAGCATAATCCATAGTAGCTGTTGAAATTGTTCTCAGAATTTTTACTGAGTTTGCATGTAAAAGAGGTATATTGGCCTGGCAGGCTGAAACCTTTTTGTTATCCTTTTGGGAAGATTCCAGTTATCTGAACAAAGCTGCAGAACTAGAGACGTGCCCAAAGTTTATGTATTTCAGCAAACTGCATCAAATCGTGAATATCAGTTTTCTAATAATCTCACAGTATATGTAAGGACTAGCTTGCACGAATCAAAATTTATGCATGGTCAATATATTTTAATCAACCATTTATACATATTTATTGAAGGTTACATTTATAGTAAAATATGTGGAAAGAATTCACAGGGTCAAAATTACTAGAGGAGTTGGCAGATCAAATTTTTAAAGTTCACTATTTCTGTGTTGTTTTCCTTCTGCATTAATTTTCTTCACATCAGTGTCTACAGTTGTGCATCACACAGTTTGTGGCAGTCTTATGGGATGGGGAGTTGGAAGAACCTTGAGGCTAAAATCCATTCTTAGTTTTATAACTATAAATGGATTTTCTTCTCACAGTTATGTTATAGCAATGTAATTTGCTTTTGGTAGAGCTATGTTGTGCAACTGAGAGCAGACTGTAGATCATAGATTAGAGAATCATAAAAAGGCTTGGGTTGGAAAGGACCTTAAAGACCATCTAGATCCAATCTCCCTGCCACGGACAGGGACATCTGCCACTAGATGAGGTTGCTTAGGCCCCCCAGATATCTTCTGTGTTCAGCCAAATAGCCCCTAATGCAATGCACTTCCTGCAACCTTTAGTTAGTTGTGGTCACTGAGTGTTCTGTGCAAAATCAACATGAAGAAAATTCCTGTTAGGAGCCCGTGTGCCATGCTACCATCATTTTTTTGCTTTCCAGGACTTCCACTCACCTGACAGTACAGTGTTCAGCATCGGTCCGGCTGGGGCACCTCCCAGTGAGGCACTGAGTGCTGTTCCCTGCTGGGACCTGATGTCGGACACCAGTCCCCTGATGGGAGGGGAGCCTCCTACCGAAAAGCGTGTGCTGCTGAGTTTCAGCCCAGGGGGCTGCGCTGGGAGTTGGGACCTGTGGAGCCTTCCCGCTGTCATCAAACCAGAGTTTGCCAGACAGAGCGTGGCGGTGCCCCTGGGAGTTTGCAGGGAAGGTGGATTTTGTACCAGGTACTGTACACTGAACAGTCATGAATAATGAACTTCCCTTGTTGCTATAAACCCTCAGCTAGTAAGAAACCGTAAGAGATTAATGCAAAAGTCAGAGTAACACATGCCCCCCATATGTAAAGGCAAGTCTTACTTTAATTTAAAAATTGTTATCTTCTGATGGTTTTGATGCTTTTATTGTAAATGGTTTAGTGTTATGACTGTGTACAAGTTGTACAATTTTTATAATATATGGTCTGCTATTTTTTTATGTGCATGCCAAATAAGAACATGAAAAGTTTTTATTGAGGATTGTGGTCTTTTTTAATTTGTGGGTAACAATTTAAGAGTTTGAGGACTTGTGACAGTACAAAAATTTAGATTTCGTTTATAAAAGGTAAACATGTATTTTTGTAAGCATAATAAGTGGATAAAGCAGAAAAGGGATGAAACTATTTTGAGATTGCAGCAAAGAAAGATTTCCAAGTTTTAAACCTTGAACTGTCCAAATGTGCATTCTACTTACAAACAAATGCATCCAGCTAGTTAAAAATAATAGTCCAATGACTTGTCATGTGCCCAGCTTCAGTTCTCAGACCTGATATCTGAATCTATTCATTCTTATACTGGCACAAACAAGAAACAATCTACTGAAATTAGAGAAGCTAAGTCAGTGTATATTAGCAGTGTTGTGATCTTTCTCTCGCCTGAAGTGCTTGATATCATTCCAACCCTCATACAGTTCCTCTGTGGAGTCTAAGATATGTCGTGGATACTAAAGATTCTCAAAATGACTTCAGATTTTAAAAAAATTTAATAGAAAGAACAAGGAAAGGATTCCTTATAATAACAGGCATAGAGAATCTCATATTCCTAATCAAATTTTCAGGCTGTTCAGTGATTTTTAAAATCACTATGAAGTGAAACTTTTTAGAAATAGCCAATGAATTTGCATAAGAAAAAAATTTATCTTTATGCATGAAGATGTTTTATGTAGCTAATGAGTAGAACTGAATTAATTTATTTTCATTTTGGAAATTGATGTACTAATGATCCATAACATCAACATTTAAAACAGCGATAGCATTGTGGATCATTCCAGGGGAACAGTCAGTTACAGATTTATGTATTTGTTCAAATATCTTCAATGTGTATCAGAGAAGTATCCATGCAAATTCTTCTGGAAAATTTTAAAGATTTATGTTGAAAATTTGGACCTACAATCTCCTGGTTTTAATTTAATATAAATCTCTGCTGGCTAAGACTCTCATCTTGCAGACATACGTGTTCAATTTAACTCATGAGTAGTCTCTAGTTAGAGATTTCTGCTCTAACGTGTTTTAGGCTATTTCCATGTGTTATTCCGTTGAAGTGGAGATATGTACTTGCCTAAATATAGATAAATATCTATGGAATTGGAACGTGATTATAAAGAATCTTACAGATGCTAGTTTTGAATGTTTTTAATTGTTCAGAGTAATAATACGTAAACATTTCATCCAAAACATGCATAATCCAATATATCTGTTTTAGAGCTATAGCACTGACTTATCAAGAGCATCTTGGCGTGACGTACCTAACACTTACAGAAGATCCCAGTCCTCGTATAATTATACACAACAGGTGCTCCATTACACTGCTTGTAAAAGAGAATTTCAAAGGTAGGTACTGTGCAATAATTAGAAACAGCGCACTGTTGTAGTATAAATTATTTTACTGTATCTCCAGTACAAAATTGAGTTCAATATGTGTTTTGGTTATAACAAGAACTTGATGCCCTCATAAAGGTCTGTCTCAAAGTGAGAGACTCTGGAAGGTATTGGAGCTAATTGTGAGGTCAGGAATATGAACTTAAATGTCTCCAGGCTTTTGGGTGTCTCTGATTCCAGCTGTCAAGGTGACTCACCTGTAGGAAGCTCATAGGCAGTAGAGTTTTGTTGACATCAATTCAATCCCATGGAACAATTATATTTCCTCAGATTTACAAATGTAACAAAAAACACATTGTCAAAATTCCAGTTAGAGTATGTTAATGTAATGATCAGTGGAACATTATTTATGTAAAACTTAATGAAATTTAAAAAAAAAAAGGAAAAAACCCAAACATACAGTACTCCAACCAATAGAAAAGCAATATTTTTATTTCTTAGTAATATTTCAGACAGAAACTTTTTCATTTCTGTAAGCATCAGTGAGTTTTGATTTCATATGGGTTTTAGAAAGTGCTAATCTTGCATATTTTATAAAATTTCAGATACGCCAAAGTTTGAAGTTTATTGTAGAAAGATTCCAGCTGAGTGTTCGGTTCATCATGAACTTTACCATCAAGTCTCCAGCTATCCAGATTGCAAAACAAGAGATTTATTGCCCAGTATTCTTCTGAAAGTGATGTCATCTGATGAATCAGTAAATGAGTGGAGTGATGTTGTGGACATCAACAATCAAGGAACACAAGTAAATCATTATAAACTATTTCCTAGTTCACAGCATAAATGGTTGTCTTCCTGACCTTCACAGTACATTGTTCCTCTGCAATAAGCATTTCCTTTCTGTTGGTTTTATTGGTTTTATTTAAGTCTTTGGAGCTCTCCTGCCTCAGCCCCTTTCTGTGGAAGTTTTAGAATATAGACTGTCTTCTTCACTGGCTCTTTTTAAAAATAGCTAGATTGGAAATACAGGCTTTCTAACACTGATTTTTTTCACTTCTTTTTAATTAACCTGGTGTTTCCTAGAAAAATTAATCCAGAAACTTTCTGACTACTGTAAGCAAAGAATGCCACAGGGTGCAGGAAAATCCCTCTATTTGGTAACTTAATTATAACAGATTTTTATCTTTACATCTTGTAGGAATCATCACTGCCATTCTCCCTCTGTGTCTTCACAGAAGCTACTCATGTCTTTCTAAAACAAAACAAAATCCGCTTTTATTTCCTTCTGCTATTTTCCCCCAGTCTTGAGGTAAATGAAAGCTTCCTTGACTGGAGTAATTCTTTTTGATGGGAATTTTTTCCATCTTTGAAGTCATTAGTTTACATGGAATCAACATAAACTGCTTGACTCTTTGAAAGAAATACTAGTTTCAGATGTTTTCCCTGGGCAGCAATCACAAAATGCTCTTGATTATTGAGTGTTATGTTATATAGCAAGTGGTTCAGTTCCATTCAGCAAGCCAGTCAAGCAATGCAAGGTTTCAAATTTCAGTCATTAATGTTATGCCAGACCAGGGTTCTTTATAAGTATCTGGCTCCTAGAAGGAATTAGATGCTAAGACAACATTTGGGGATCATTGTCTACTTGAAGAGCTCTCCAAATAAAAAGCGTAGCCTTCTGTTATTGAAGTTTTAGGGTTTACATGAAGAAAATTTCCCCAGGATTTCTCAGTCTGTCTTTCTCTTAGAAAACTATAAATATATGTCAATAAAAAATATGCTACTAGCATCACATACAGTTCAGTTCAGATTGTGAAATAACTGGGATTTAAAGGATTTTAAGTAATTTGTACTCTTTCTATGCAGTCACAGATAGGTACTTCTCTTTCTATTAGAAAGTAAATTAAAATTACTTAAAACTAATACCTTACTAAAAATCGAGGTGTTTCTCATCAAAATCTTCTGAAATTGAAGTTAAAATGACCAATCTTTGAGATCAATGAGTTTTTTAGATAATAAGGGTGTTTTGAAAATTCAGTAAATGTCCTTTTTTCTCCAATTCCACCATGCAGGATTACAAATCCTTTCTGGACAAGCAAAGGATTGAAACTGCCATGTCAAAATTAGAAATTCTCTTATATGTAATTCTCGGAAGAATATGAAAGAAATTTGATGAATGAAATTTAATTATCTGTACAAGGTTATTGTAAATAGTCTAACAAGAATCAGTTCAAGTGCTGATCCTACTAAACTTCCAATTGGTTTTGTTTCTGGTGACTTGTTAATAGCAGTAAAGATTCTTCAAGACAAACAGCTGTTTATTTTACCTGTGCTAGCCCATTACCTTTGTTTAATTCCTGGAGTTTGCATGCCTTTAAATTATAGCTTCTCTTATTGCAATCTAGTAAACAATTGTGCTGATTGTAGCCCTACAAGAATAGAGAAGCCAGCTTCCTCTAAGGAGTGCTGTGAGTTTTCCAAATTGTAAAATACCTTAATCTTTTATATTCTGGAAAAACACAAAACTTGCATGAAAATATTGCAGAATTAAGCTCCAAAAACAATACATCATTTCTTTAAGTAGGATATTTGTTCCTAAAAGCAACTTCTTCAGAATGGAAGTTTGTACATCTGGAAGCAAGACACAAATGTGTTGTCAAGCTCCCAGTTTTCCTGCCTTTTTAGAAGTTTTATGCTTTCCAACAGACTTTTGCCATTTCTTTGGGGCAGCACCTTGTTTGTGAAGGTGTTCTCACAAAACCAGTTTAGATGGCTAAAAAGATGTTCTGTGGTTAGTTGTTACGCAAGTCTTCATGGATCCAAAAGGTTACTTATTTTTCAGTCTTCATGTGTTTTACATCATTCTATCAGGCATTCATCTAACCAGCTCTGAGCTAGGCCATAGCAACACAGTGTTAGTTAAGGGTTTGTTTTCTAAAGGAGAAGGTGACATTTTGTAGAGCTCAAGAAATATGCCTTTCCTTTTACTGCAAAATCACAAATTAGAATTTCCTGTTTATTCTTCTCATATAACCTTCCCCCTCCACAGCACATCGTGCTTATTTCTGGAGAATTTTTCTATTAAAATGTATTCAGTTATGCAGTTGAAGGATGAGGTGAAAATTTCAACTGTACAACTGAAATACTTAAAGTATCAGAGCTGTTATTTTCTGAATTATTGAATTCTGACTTTTTTCCTAAATAATGTCATGATTTGAGTAAAAGATCTCAACCGGAAGGCATTAATAGAATTAATTCAATTTATGACACTAAAAATAGTAATTTCAGTAACATTCCATGTGTTTCTACCTCTCTCCACTAGATTGTGTTCTTAACTGGCTTTGGCTGTGTTTATGTGGACATTGCCCATCACTGTGGAACAATAGTCATAACCTTGGCCCCAGAAGGAAGAGCAGGACCCGTCGAGATCAACCTCAACAGGTATATAAAGTACATAAAAGATGATAAAGAGCATTGCCAAACAGTGCTGAGAGGTCAGTCAGCTTCCTAAGTGTTAACTGAACTTAGGAACTTCGGCCTAACTGTTTGTTTGGTTTAATACTGCTGCATGCTCTGTGGTATATGTTTAGACCATATGGCTTTGTATATCACAGTTAAAAAGGACAATCTAAGATCAAAAGTCATGTCACTTTAGAGTAAACACTAGATGACTGATACAAAAAGAGGACCTGAGACGTTCATAACAAAAAAAATTCCACCATAATTAATTTTGAGTGTGTTCATCAGTTTAGCCAGGTCCTGCCATCTGTAATCTTACAAGTTCCCAAGGAAACTTGATGTGCAAGGGCTGTAGAAATAGTCTTACAATCAGTAATCAATTGTACTTGATTATAACACTCTTTAGAAGATTTTCCCACTTCCATAATATACCACAACCTGGTCCTCAGCTTCATTAAGTGCCATTATAATACTACGTATTTCTAAAAGGCAGAATGCATGACCTTCAGCAGTGCTGTTACAATTAGAATGAAATTTGTTGTACTGTTTGTATTTTCCCTATAATTTAGTAATAATCACACAAAAAACTGGTCATCAGCAGTACAGAATAGCCCACTTGCTAGTTAAATTTGGCAATGGGCACTGGAGGAGGGAGGCCCTCAATGCCATCAGTATAAAAATGCTGTCGTGACTTCATTGGAGGGTACTCACTGCATGTGATATGAAATGAATTATCCATGATAATACCCTTCAGTAGTGGCTCTCAGAAGATATTGGAACATCTGAGGCTGTATATGAATTATCAGAAAATTGTATTTGTTGTCTGCTTTAATATCTGGCTCTGTAGCAAATATAATAGGGAATGTGTAGATAGAGACATTCGTGTCCAAACTGTTCTGCTGATTGAGAAAAAAGAAAGAAAAACCTGGCATAGATGTATACTATCCCATTTCTTAGAAGCCTCCTTGGTGGTACCCGCTGTGGTGATTAAGACTGCCAAATCCCATTAACGTTAACGGGACTTGCGCAATGAGTTTCCCATGTGTTATAGAGAACATCTCTCCTGATAGCTTTTTGAGAAAGCAAGAGGCCAGATAGACTCAAAATACATGAAGTAACAAGATTTCTTCTCCCTCCTGTCTAGAAGTCAAGAGCAGACCCTGTCACTGAAAATGTTCATCAATCAGTTAAGTCTTGCTGCATTTGATGATATTACAAACCACAAAGTATCATCTGAACTTCTGCGTCTCACAGCAGACAATGTTTTCATCCACATGGCCCCAGCCACCAGTTCCCTGTCACAGGAGTTCCAGCGGGACTCCATGGAAGGCCTCCCACAATTTCATAGTCTCCAAGTGTATTGTGAAGACTTACAACTGGACAATCAGTTGTACAGCAAATCTAATTTCCATTTTGCAGTCCTGCTGTGCCAAGGAGAGAAAAATGAGACTGTGCAATGGTCAAGAGTGAACAACCTCATTGTTTGTAACAAAGATTTGGAAAGCTATAAGGAAAACTGCTTTATAAAACTCTGCATTGCTTTTTCTGAGGAAGAGAATCTCATGTTTCGTGTGAATGACCTCAGCTTTGAACTCAAACCAGCTAGGCTGTATGTGGAAGACACCTTTGTTTACTACATTAAGACTTTGTTTGATACATATCTTCCAGAAAACAAAACTGCTTGTAAATCCATGAAGGCTTCAGATACTACCCTGACAGTGCCTGAACAAGTGAGAGAGCATGCCAGAGCTTTAGTTAAGCCCGTGAAGCTAAGAAAACTAACAATACAACCTGTAAATTTACTTGTCAGTATTCATGCTTCATTGAAACTGTATATAGCCTCAGATCACACCCCTCTCTCCTTCTCTGTGTTTGAGCGAGGACCCATCTTCACCACTGCCAGGCAACTTGTCCATGCCTTGGCCATGCATTACGCTGCTGGAGCACTTTTCAGAGCAGGTCAGTACTTTTTCTTAACATGTAACATTTTTATTAGGCACGAGGATTCTGTGATTGTCTCTCAAACTGAATAACCTAGATGTTAGCCATACAATTATTGCTTAATGATATTTTCAGACACCTTTCAGGTCCTGCCATACAACATAAGGGAAATAAAATGGCCAAGCATACACCAGTGAAGATTTCCAAAGTTGTGCTAAATATTAGCCAGCCGCCTGAAGGCTTTACGAAACCCTGAACACAGTATAAAAATGTATTCTAGCTGGCTTAGGTTTTGTCATTTTATATTATTGCACTAGTCAGAATCAACCCACATTCCTCAAATAAAATCCCCAAAACTACATTTAATCAAATTATTCAGCATGTTGCTCTGCATTCAGAAGTAAATTATAGCCCTGTATGTTGTTTTGTTGTTAAAACTCCTTTTGGCTGCAGTTTATGATTAGGATTCCGTCTTTCTTCATACAACCTTCAATCTAAACTGGTACACAGATGTTTGTTGTCCTTTGATCCAAGAACTATGAAGTTTGCTGTTATTAACTTTTTCCCACATAGGATCAATAGTGAGCAATTAGTCTTTTCATGTTATCAGGTACATTCTGTTTCCCCTAAATACTAATTTAGAAATCATGAAATTTGGTCTCTGATGTGTCTTAGTGTGGCACAGAATGTGAACCTGAGGAAGGAGGAAAGTCCTCCATGGTCACACACAAGTAACATACTCCACAATGAAAAGTGGGATTTATTCTCCTTCAATACTAATGGTCAGATTTGCTGAGATCCTGATGCTTGCACTTGTGCTGCCATCATAGCTGCAACCTGATTTCTGTGCATAGTTTCCAAAATTGTACACAGGCATTTCAGCTACTTATAAACAGAAATGGTGAAATGCTGACCTGATCTTTCACAGTGTGCATACCTGACTTGTATTGTTAATTGTGACAGCTGTGTACACAATTGTGCACCAGAACATTGTGTACCAATTCGTTATTTTCTTGCATTATTATGCTTGCAAAATTTGAAGGTCTTTCTTTTTCCTACTTCTTTGGATTGGTTTTGCAGTTAAACCTCATAGTACAAAAGGGGAAATCTAGTGGCTTGGTAATTAAGAGTGAATTTGTGGCCAGATATGGCCTACAATGTGAATGCTTCTCCCCATGACTGGCTAGGAGTGGTGCTACAAGTAGTTCCAGACTGCAGCAGGAAATTAGGGCTATACTGGCTTTTTATCCACCACATCCCAGGTGAGGCACAGATGCTGGATAGGGATTCCTGAGCCTGCTCTTGCTCTTTCCTCCTGTGCTAGCCTTGCAGTGTGCAGCAGTGCAAAGGCCATCAGTTGCTCTGGGTACATGATGTACCCGAAGCCCTAAGTTGCCTATAAAGAAAGTGCAGTAGCTCTTTGCTAATATAGTCATGATTATTTCATGTCAGTAGATATAATTGCTAAGCATACTGTAGGAAATGCTAACCTGGGATGATACTATATTTCTGCAAAGTAAATGCCACACGGAGCTTGTGAATTGAGGGATTATTCCTGGTTCCTCATTCTCCTATTCCTGATTTACTCCCACGCCTTCCTCCTTGGGTTGGGTGGTCCATGCCAGCACTGAGGAGCTGTTTGTTTTGCTCTGAGCATTGGCCAAGGAGGGTCACTCGTGCTGCAGGTTGCACATTCTTCCCATG